>NC_052337.1:3014825-3366707 GCF_016432855.1 Salvelinus namaycush
AGAAAGACAGAGCATTTTGACAGTGTATTGGTTCACACGTATGATGTGTCATTATTGGTCCTGTTCACCGCTTGTCCTCCCCAAGGCCAAAGATTAGCGTTGATCAGCCCCCTGGAGCTATCCTCTACTACCCCATCACCTCTAATCTCTCACGGACAGACAGACATAACATACAATGGTTATTGTAGTGTCTGTCAACAGACTGTGGGCTGCGAAGACTAACGAGGAACTTTGTTTCCGGTACACAGATCTTGTCGTCATTTGGACAAATCATGATTTCTTTTTCCACCAGCTTTTTAAAAAATGTATTTATTTTGAAGGGAAGAGGAACATTTGGCCCGTAGATCTGCCCGACACACATGCAGAGACAAGTGGGTGGAGCTACCGCCCTACTTCCTCTCCTTGTTCTAGTATCTTTTCTAACACATTTTTGTCCCCCCAGAAATGGATTGATCATCTGACCTAATTATGCAAGATCTTAGTCCTAGGTTAGTTCCAACAGTGAGATCAAGACCTGCAGCGGTTACTGGAACAAGGACCATGCAAATACTATGGGGTTTATAGATTAGACAGTTGGCCGGGGAATATGTTTCCTGTGGCTCAATGCCCCTGTCAATTATTTTTATTTGTTTAATGTAATTATTAGAAGAAAGCTTTAAATGAATGACCCTAGTATGGTACACAAGAGGGAATGCACAGGTGCCACTAGTCAAGTAATACAACAGATACTGTACCATAGAGGAAACACAGCCACATATTACACACTTAATAACAAGTGTATTAGTAATGAATTATTCATTGTGGGCAACGTGTGCCGTACAGAAGCTGTGGTACTTCATCTCTCTCTCTCCTCTCAATTCAGTAACATTTTAGGGCTTTATTGGCATGGGAAACATGTGTTAACATTGACAAAGCAAGTGAAATAGACAATAAACAAAAGTGAAATAAACAATAAAAATTAATAGTAAACATAACACTCACAGAAGTTCCAAAAGAATAAAGATATTTCAAATGTCATATTATGGCTATATACAGTGATGTAGCGATGTGCAAAAATGGAAAATAAATAAACATAAATATGGGTTGTGTTTACAATGGTATTTGTTCTTCACTGGTTGCCCTTTTCTTGTGGCAACAGGTCACAAATCTTGCTGCTGTGATGCACACTGTGGTATTTCACCCAGTAGATATGGGAGTTTATCAAAATTGGGTTTGTTTTCTAATTCTTTGTGGATCTGTGTAATCTGAGGGAAATATGTGTCTCTAATATGGTCATACATTTGGCAGGAGGTTCTTTCTCTCCTCTCTCTCTCCCCCTCCCTCTCTTTGTCTCTCTCTCCCACCCCCTCTCTCTCTCCTCTCTGTCTCTGTCTCTCTCTCAATCTCTGTCTCTCTCTCTCTGTCTCTCTCTCTGTCTCTCTCTCCCCCTCCCTCTCTCTCTCCTCTCTGTCTCTCTCTCACTCTCACTGTCTCGCTCTGTCTCTCTCTCTCTCTATCTGTCTCTCTCTCTCATCCTTTATCTATTAGCCCTATGGTGACAGCAGGTGGCGCTGTGTAAACGGACCGCCTCTGTATAGAGTGCTGCTAGCTGCTGAAAAGAGTCAGGAGTCTGCAGCTGTCCAAACACAACACAGAGGCCTGTGTACCTGCCTGCCACTACTACCCCTCCACCTCTCCCCCACCGGCCGCCCTGCTGCTCTCTCCCATTTCAACACCATTCCTTTAGTCCCGTCGGTCCGGTCACTTTTATGGTGTGCTCCGGGCTTTAACCTACCAGAGTGGCAGGGAGCCAATGATGAAAGAAAAGGACCTCTTCAATGGGGCTCATCTCTAAGCCCTCCTTCACTCTCTCTCCCTCCCTTTCCTTCACTCTCTCTCTCTCTCTCCCTCTCTCTCTCTCTTTCCTTCACTCTCTCTCCCTCTCGTTCCTTCACTCTCTCTCCCTCTCGTTCCTTCACTCTCTCTCCCTCTCTTTCCTTCACTCTCTCTCCCTCCCTTTCCTTCACTCTCTCCCCCTTCCTTTCCTTCACTCTCTCCCTCTCTCTCTTTCCTTCTCTCTCTCTCTCTCTCTCTCTCTCTCTCTCTCTCTCTCTCTCTCTCTCTCTCTCTCTCTCTCTTGGCTTGGTGGTCGCTATGTGGCTTGGTGGTGCTTCTGTGGCCTGGTGGTTGCTATGTGGCTTGGTGGTGGCTTGGTGGTCGCTATGTGGCTTGGTGGTCGCTTGGTGGTCGCTATGTGGCTTGGTGGTGCTTCTGTGGCCTGGTGGTTGCTATGTGGCTTGGTGGTGGCTCTGTGGCTTGGTGGTGGCTCTGTGGCTTGGTGGTCGCTATGTGGCTTTGTGGTGGTTCTGTGGCCTGGTGGTCGCTATGTGGCTTGGTGGTGGTTCTGTGGCCTGGTGGTGGCTCTGTGGCCTGGTGGTGGCTCTGTGGCTTGGTGGTGGTTCTGTGGCCTGGTGGTGGTTCTGTGGCTTGGTGGTGGTTCTGTGGCCTGGTGGTGGTTCTGTGGCCTGGTGGTGGCTCTGTGGCCTGGTGGTGGTTCTGTGTCCTGGTGGTCGCTATGTGGCTTGGTGGCCTGGTGGTCGCTATGTGGCTTGGTGGTGGTTCTGTGGCCTGGTGGTGGCTCTGTGGCCTGGTGGTGGCTCTGTGGCCTGGTGGTGGCTCTGTGGCTTGGTGGTGGCTCTGTTGCTTGGTGGTGGCTCTGTGGCTTGGTGGCTTGGTGGTGGCTCTGTGGTGGTTATGTGGCTTGGTGGTGGTTCTGTGGCCTGGTGGTGGCTCTGTGGCCTGGTGGTGGCTCTGTGGCCTGGTGGTGGCTCTGTGGCCTGGTTATGTGCTGTTCAGAGTCCAGCATGCTCACCCTGGTACATGTTGTATCCTTAGTCTTACGTAAGACACTATAGTTTGGATTTTGTTGAAGTTGTATGTGTGTGTATGGTGCAGTTCCCAGAAGTCACTGTATTAGTGCACCTGGGACATTCTCATACACCGGAACTAGACTGGCCGAATTTTAATGATACTTAGAGCACCCGAAGACCTGGATCACACCCCTCTCTCTCTCCTTCATTCTATCTCTCTATGCTCTGTCTCTCTCTCTCCCCCTCTCCCTGTCTCCCTTCCTGTCTCTCTTCCTGTCTCTCTTGCTCTCGCTCTCCCTTTCTCTCTCTCTCTCTCCCTCTCTCTCCCCCTCTCCCTGTCTCCCTTCCTGTCTCTCTTCCTGTCTCTCTCTCTCCCCCTCTCCCTGTCTCCCTTCCTGTCTCTCTTCCTGTCTCTCTCTCTCCCCCTCTCCCTGTCTCCCTTCCTGTCTCTCTTCCTGTCTCTCTTGCTCTCGCTCTCCCTTTCTCTCTCTCTCTCTCTCTCCCTCTCTCTCTCCCTCTCTCCCTCTCTCTCTCCCTGTCTCTCTCCCTCTCTCTCTCCCTGTCTCTCTCGCTCTCCCTCTCTCGCTCTCCCTCTCTCTCCCTCTCTCGCTCTCTCTCCCTCTCTCGCTCTCTCGCGCTCTCGCTCTCCCTCTCTCTCTCTGTCTCTCTCCCTCTCTCTCTCTCCCTCTCTCCCTCTCTCCCTGTCTCTCTCTCTCTCTCTCTCCCTCTCTCCCTCTCTTCCTGTCTCTCCCTCGCTCTCCCTCTCTCCCTCTCTTCCTCCCATACCTGCTGGGAGCTTAATTAAAAAACAAAGGAGCTCAATGTAAAGGTCATTAACATGCTAATGCACAGAGAAGTAGTAGGTGATTTAACCGCTCGCTCCAGCCGTCCCCGGGGACCGAAGTGAAAGCATCATTTGGATTTGGTTCATTTGTCCCTGCAGTTAGTAATTATAGCTAGGTGCTGACCTGTGATACTGATGCTAAGTTACGGTGCTCTTAACTCTTAGTACTTACCCTTTTACTCACTGTAATTGTGAGATCATTTCTGAATTTGCAATAAGAGTGGATTCAAATTGAGAGTGAATTGTAACTGTGAACTTTTTGTAAAGTCCCTACAAGGGCCAACTACCCTTTCTTCTTTATCTGTTTTGCCAATGTCTGAAAACCTCACTGAGAAAGAGAACATATTCATTGTTTCTATTAGTTGATGTCGGAACGGTCAAACAGGAACAGTGAGATCCGTCCAGGAGGAACAGTGAGATCCGTCCAGGAGGAACAGTGAGATCTGTCCAGGAGGAACAGTGAGATCCGTCCAGGAGGAACAGTTGAGATCCGTCCAGGAGGAACGGTCAAACAGGAACAGTGAGATCCGTCCAGGAGGAACAGTGAGATCCGTCCAGGAGGAACGGTCAAACAGGAACAGTGAGATCCGTCCAGGAGGAACGGTCAAACAGGAACAGTGAGATCTGTCCAGGAGGAACAGTGAGATCTGTCCAGGAGGAACAGTGAGATCCATCCAGGAGGAACGGTCAAACAGGAACAGTGAGATCCGTCCAGGAGGAACAGTGAGATCTGTCCAGGAGGAACAGTGAGATCCGTCCAGGAGGAACAGTTGAGATCCGTCCAGGAGGAACGGTCAAACAGGAACAGTGAGATCCATCCAGGAGGAACGGTCAAACAGGAACAGTGAGATCTGTCCAGGAGGAACAGTGAGATCCGTCCAGGAGGAACAGTGAGATCCATCCAGGAGGAACAGTGAGATCCGTCCAGGAGGAACGGTCAAACAGGAACAGTGAGATCTGTCCAGGAGGAACAGTGAGATCCGTCCAGGAGGAACAGTGAGATCCGTCCAGGAGGAACAGTGAGATCCGTCCAGGAGGAACAGTGAGATCCGTCCAGGAGGAACGGTCAAACAGGAACAGTGAGATTTGTCCAGGAGGAACAGTGAGATCCGTCCAGGAGGAACAGTGAGATCCGTCCAGGAGGAACAGTGAGATCCGTCCAGGAGGAACGGTCAAACAGGAACAGTGAGATCCGTCCAGGAGGAACGGTCAAACAGGAACAGTGAGATCTGTCCAGGAGGAACAGTGAGATCCGTCCAGGAGGAACAGTGAGATCCGTCCAGGAGGAACAGTGAGATCCGTCCAGGAGGAACGGTCAAACAGGAACAGTGAGATCCGTCCAGGAGGAACATTGATATCCGTCCAGGAGGAACAGTGAGATCCGTCCACTCAAGGTGTTATCTGAAGATCAAACCAGCCCTTCTATTCATGGCCAAATGCTCTTTGGTTCACAGAGTTCCAACTTTTCATCTTTATCAACTGCAGAAGTTTACACGAGAACCGTTAAGTCTATGTAACCTGGGTTGGACATTTCCAGTAGACTGTGTTGTCTCATACACACATGAGAGGACTGGATTGGGATGTGGCTTATCTGACGGATCCTTTGATAAGGGCGCTGCTGTTAGACAGCAGTGGAAAAATCTGTTGCTTGTCTTGTATTTGTCAAAGCCGTCCATACGGACGACCGCAATGCAGCATTTTCCATAAAGAGACATCTTGGTCCAGTAATATCCCAGATCTAAAAGAAAAGCCCATTTAAATCTACTGCAGCATTTAATAACACCCTTGGCCACTTTGTAGTGCACACATGTTCACTCATTAGGTGGATGTGGAGGGAGCGGTCGGAAAAGGTCCCCCCCCCCCCCCCCCCCCAAATCTGCTGTTGCACCCTAGGAGCAGGCCTCAGAGTCTGCTGCTGCCCCCCTGGGTACAGGCCTCGGAGTTCATTATAGCATCAAAGAGACATTTAAAAGAGTGGAGGGGGAGAATATATATATATTTTTTAGAATAATAATTGCACGGAAATTCAGTCACTCAACACGGACAGCATCCGCTTATCAAATAGGTTTTAGCGTCAGCCAGACCACTAGAAATGTGTCCCTCTAAACCTATGGTTTATGACCGTTACAGAGTGTAGCTACTGTCTGCTCTGGCTGTCTCTCATATTTTAACTTGCATCCCAAATGGCATCATATTGGACCAGAGCTTCATGGGCCCTGGGTGAAAGTAGTGCCTATAGGCTGTAGGGTGCCATTTTGGGACACAGACTTGGTTTTCTCTGTCTCTCGTTCTCTGAGGTAAGACTCATTTGTCGCCTACGAGAGAATCAGAGAGATCTCAGTAGTCAACTGGACATACCTTCACATATGGAGCAATCACAGATACTGTATTGCCATCCATAACATTCTATAGCCGTCTACCGTACAGTCACCTTAGGACCTTGTACAGTCACCCATAACCTGCATGAGGACCCATCATAGCTAGTCTGACACTATCTTAATAATATATATTTAATATATAATAATAATTTTAAAAAATATATATAATATATATAGGTTATGCATTCATTAAGTTACATCTTTATATCTTTACTTGATGAGAAAGTTTGACCCATGATATACAGTGGGGAGAACAAGTATTTGATACACTGCCGATTTTGCAGGTTTTCCTACTTACAAAGCATGTAGAGGTCTGTAAAAATCCAGAAAATCACATTGTATGATTTTTAAGTAATTCATTTGCATTTTATTGCATGACATAAGTATTTGCTACATCAGAAAAGCAGAACTTAATATTTGGTACAGAAACCTTTGTTTGCAATTACAGAGATCATACGTTTCCTGTAGTTCTTGACCAGGTTTGCACACACTGCAGCAGGGATTTTGGCCCACTCCTCCATACAGACCTTCTCCAGATCCTTCAGGTTTCGGGGCTGTCGCTGGGCAATACGGACTTTCAGCTCCCTCCAAAGATTTTCTATTGAGTTCAGGTCTGGAGACTGGCTAGGCCACTCCAGGACCTTGAGATGCTTCTTACGGAGCCACTCCTGGCTGTGTGTTTCGGGTCGTTGTCATGCTGGAAGACCCAGCCACGACCCATCTTCAATGCTCTTACTGAGGGAAGGAGGTTGTTGGCCAAGATCTCGCGATACATGACCCCATCCATCCTCCCCTCAATACGGTGCAGTCGTCCTGTCCCCTTTGCAGAAAAGCATCCCCAAAGAATGATGTTTCCACCTCCATGCTTCACGGTTGGGATGGTGTTCTTGGGGTTGTACTCATCCTTCTTCTTCCTCCAAACACGGCGAGTGGAGTTTAGACCAAAAAGCTCTATTTTTGTCTCATCAGACCACATGACCTTCTCCCATTCCTCCTCTGGATCATCCAGATGGTCATTGGCAAACTTCAGACGGGCCTGGACATGCGCTGGCTTGAGCAGAGGGACCTTGCGTGCGCTGCAGGATTTTAATCCATGACAGCGTAGTGTGTTACTAATGGTTTTCTTTGAGACTGTGGTCCCAGCACTCTTCAGGTCATTGACCAGGTCCTGCCGTGTAGTTCTGGGCTGATCCCTCACCTTCCTCATGATCATTGATGCCCCACGAGGTGAGATCTTGCATGGAGCTCCAGACCGAGGGTGATTGACCGTCATCTTGAACTTCTTCCATTTTCTAATAATTGCGCCAACAGTTGTTGCCTTCTCACCAAACTGCTTGCCTATTGTCCTGTAGCCCATCCCAGCCTTGTGCAGGTCTACAATTTTATCCCTGATGTCCTTACACAGCTCTCTGGTCTTGGCCATTGTGGAGAGGTTGGAGTCTGTTTGATTGAGTGTGTGGACAGGTGTCTTTTATACAGGTAACGAGTTCAAACAGGTGCAGTTAATACAGGTAATGAGTGGAGAACAGGAGGGCTTCTTAAAGAAAAATTAACAGGTCTGTGGGAGCCGGAATTCTTACTGGTTGGTAGGTGATCAAATACTTATGTCATGCAATAAAATGCAAATTAATTACTTAAAAATCATACAATGTGATTTTCTGGATTTTTGTTTTAGATTCCGTCTCTCACAGTTGAAGTGTACCTATGATAAAAATTACAGACCTCTAGATGCTTTGTAAGTAGGAAAACCTGCAAAATCGGCAGTGTATCAAATACTTGTTCTCCCCACTGTATGTACTTATATGCTGGGTTTGAGAAAGTCATTCTTAACCCTTAACAACAAAACAAATCATGACTATTTAATTCCTAAGGTCTTCAATCTTGAGAGAAACAGGCACACAAAAAAACGAGAGTGAGAGAGAAAAAGGAGAAAAGAGAGAACGAGAGAGAAAAACAGAGTGAGAGAGAGAGATTGAGAAAGAGACAGACCGAGAGAGAGAGAGATTAAACGTTGAGATGAAAAGCCAGAGAGAAAGCAATGATCTCAGTGGGGAGTCTGTTGTCGACCATCCTTGGGGATTAACTCTCCATTCCCAAACAGAGACTGACTAGAGACAGCCAGACTCCTCGTGCAGAGAGAGAAAGAGCTGGGTAGCGTCCTGTGTCAATATTGATGCTGCTGGGACGTTGGGGCAACCCTGGTGGTGGGAGGCCACAGAGATGAATTCTCAAGCCAAATATCTAGTGTGTGTGTGTGTGTGTGTGTGTGTGTGTGTGTGTGTGTGTGTGTGTGTGTGTGTGTGTGTGTGTGTGTGTGTGTGTGTGTGTGTGTGTGTGTGTGTGTGTGTGTGTGTGTGTGTGTGTGTGTGTGTGTGTGTGTGTGTGTGTGTGTGTGTTACCCGAGCATACACAACAACGTTATGCCTCTAACTTCATCAAAATGAAGCCTAGTTATGGCACTCAACTTGCTTCAGAAATAAGCGATGGGGATTTAATATCAGTGAAATCGTGTGGGCCGGTGTGTGGGCCGGTGTGTGGGCTGGTGTGTGGGCCGGTGTGTGGGCTGGTGTGTGGGCCGGTGTGTGGGCTGGTGTGTGGGTTGGTGTGTGGGCTGGTGTGTGGGTTGGTGTGTGGGCTGGTGTGTGGGTTGGTGTGTGGGCTGGTGTGTGGGTTGGTGTGTGGGCTTGGGGATGGATAAGGATCTATATCAATCCTGGACACAAACAAACACACAGACATCAGATGTACAACAAACAAGACCTATGTTGACTTGTGTATCCTGGTCAGTACTTTAGTCACCTTCATCACGGTGTGTCCTGGTCAGTACTTTAGTCACCTTCATCACGGTGTGTCCTGGTCAGTACTTTAGTCACCTTCATCACGGTGTGTCCTGGTCAGTACTTTAGTCACCTTCATCACAGTGTGTCCTGGTCAGTACTTTAGTCACCTTCATCACGGTGTGTCCTGGTCAGTACTTTAGTCACCTTCATCACAGTGTGTCCTGGTCAGTACTTTAGTCACCTTCATCACAGTGTGTCCTGGTCAATACTTTAGTCACCTTCATCACGGTGTGTCCTGGTCAGTACTTTAGTCACCTTCATCACGGTGTGTCCTGGTCAATACTTTAGTCACCTTCATCACAGTGTGTCCTGGTCAGTACTTTAGTCACCTTCATCACGGTGTGTCCTGGTCAGTACTTTAGTCACCTTCATCACGGTGTGTCCTGGTCAGTACTTTAGTGACCTTCATCACAGTGTGTCCTGGTCAGTACTTTAGTCACCTTCATCACGGTGTGTCCTGGTCAGTACTTTAGTCACCTTCATCACAGTGTGTCCTGGTCAGTACTTTAGTCACCTTCATCACGGTGTGTCCTGGTCAGTACTTTAGTCACCTTCATCACGGTGTGTCCTGGTCAGTACTTTAGTCACCTTCATCACAGTGTGTCCTGGTCAGTACTTTAGTCACCTTCATCACGGTGTGTCCTGGTCAGACTCTACAGAGTCAATAGACCAGCTCTGGGTTAATGTAGGAATCTCTGCAGTCATTAGACCAGCTCTGGGTTAATGTAGGAACCTCTGCAGAGTCATTAGACCAGCTCTGGGTTAATGTAGGAACCTCTGCAGAGTCATTAGACCAGCTCTGGGTTAATGTAGGAATCTCTGCAGTCATTAGACCAGCTCTGGGTTAATGTAGGAATCTCTGCAGAGTCATTAGACCAGCTCTGGGTTAATGTAGGAATCTCTGCAGAGTCATTAGACCAGCTCTGGGTTAATGTAGGAACCTCTGCAGAGTCATTAGACCAGCTCTGGGTTAATGTAGGAACCTCTGCAGAGTCATTAGACCAGCTCTGTGTGAGGGAGATGCAACCAACTTCCCTTTTACGTCAAGCCCGAGCCCCCTCCTCGCTCATGCAGACCAGGCAGGCTCACCCTCCCCCTCAAAGACGCGATTCCTTCAGAGGCCAAACTTGGAAAGGTATTAAAGTGGGATTAGCTTCCCCCACAGTGCAGTGCTTGTGTCATTCAAAGGGCTCTGTTTTGGAGAGCCGACCCTGTTTGATTGTGACTAGCAGCCGGAGTCTGAGTGAGGGGGCCATGCACAGAGAAGAGGTGGATTTAACCCCCGATCTGTACACACACACACGCACACACGCACACACACACATCCCTTTACCCCAGTCCAGCGTTCACTGTTAATTCCCCTTCTTCAGTTCTTCAGAGAAGGCTTTACTTCTCCTACCAGCTTCAGTGAACCTCTCTCTCCTCTCGGCCCCCTCGCTCGCTCCCCTCCTGGAGAGGGTGGGGTGGGTCGGTTGCCATAGCGGGAGCGTCACGCATTGGATATTCCAAACCGACCTCGTTGAGAATGGAGCTCAGGAGGCCCCAATGCTGGGGGAAAAGTCTGGATTAAACTCCGGGACAATGCCGGACAGAAAGATTCCTCAAGGGACAAATGGGAATTACAGGCCCCGTAATAATGCAAGGTGACAGAGAGAGGAAGTGGGAAAATAATGTCCTACAAGATTAGCCAGTTTGGTAAAAGGGCAAGAGAAGAAGGGAGAGAATAGAAAGCAGACTGATTCCATCCGGATGGGGAGTTGTAGCACTTCCCTAAGTTGTATGGAAGTCTCTGTTCTAACCTTTCACCTTTTAATTCCATTTGATTTGGCTGACTGGGATTCTGATATGTCTTTGGCCTGATTGTGACAGCATGCATAGTCCCATCCTAAATCCTTTGTCAAGGGAAAGTTTGTAAGCTATGAGAATGAACTAGGGCTGGGCGGTATACTGTATTTAACGATATACCAATATTGATGCACGGACCGGTTTGGGTTTTTACTTTACTTTCTATAACGGTATTTGAATGTTTTGGTTTGTGAAATGTTTAAAGTAAATTTTCATAGTTTACTTCCCTACTTGAGTCATCTCTCTCAGCTCTCTCTCTATGCTGCTTTCAACACAGAACTAGCTCCGCCCCCTGACACTCAAGGAGCGCATTTGTTGTTCCTCGACTACGAGACACTTGCGTTCAGTCTGCATGGTCAATGCAGCACATGCAACAATGTTGATAACAACGATGCTGTTTTCACTTTGCTTCTTAATATAAATCAACTAGCGTTCTATAATTACACTATCAGCTTGTGTTTCTTACATCTGCAAACAGCTAGCTTGTCTTTTCTTAGCAAGTTGGGCCTAAATCTTGTTAGCCACTAATGCTAATCGCTAGCTAGTCAATAAATGTACTGAGTCAGAGCAAACGTAATTAGCTATACCGCCTGATAATACCAGTGATGGTGTAGAACTAAATCAGCATTTTGTTTGTGCAACAGTATCTACTAAATCAAAGAGGAATACACGAAGCAAGAACATGTTCGCTATGAAGCTAAGAGAGAGCATTCAATGTAGCCAAAGATTATAGGGTCCCCTAGGAAACACTTATAAACACTTTGGTTCCTACCCTGTCACAAAAACCCCTCCCTGGCATTTTCATTCGTTGTCATGTCAAACAACATCGTATTCAAAGTGCCCACTAATATATTCTAACTATAGAATTTGAATAATTATTCTATTTCCATGATTCCAACAGTTCAACCCAAGTGTTTTGCTGTAAAACACAATTGCAACATTTGGTTAAAAATAAGGCCTGGGTTGTTTGCCCATGTCGTGCAGCCCTAAGTGGCAGTGTGGAAATTCTCTCAATTGAGTGCAAGAAATGCAGAAATGTTGAATTGGAACAGTATAAACCAATCAGAATGGAGAAAGACCCATTTGACATCACTTATAATGTATGTGTTGCCAACCTAGGGTCACGCACTACTCATAAAGCAAATGTATAACTTTTAAAAACATCAAATACCGTCCGATTTTGTTTTAAATAGCGTGATATTTTGGCCATATCGCCAAGCCCTAGTATGAACTGTGGAAGAAAGCATTTTAATAATGTTCTCTAGCTCTCTTTATTACCCTCTCTTCTATTTTATTTCTCTCTCACAGCCCTTCTTTCCAACCCCCCCCCCCCCTCTCTCTCTCTCAAACCCTTGGTGTACTCATCAGCCCTGAGGTGCTGTGATTTGGGGGCAGTGATATTACAGATGCTGAGTGCGTTATTAAACAAAGTCTCTGCGGGTCATTATCATACGAAGGAGTCCGCCACGAGGCAGACGTCAGAGCCGGTTGTAATCCACACACACCATGGGGCATCCACCCTCAGCTCTGTCCCACCCCGGCCTCGCTGGGGCACCTGCCTGTAATATTCATGAAGCAGGATAATTGGTTTGGGACTCGGGACAGCATGGAACAGCAGCTGCCTGTGGGAGAGGTGGCTGGTAACAGCAGCTGCCTGTGGGAGAGGTGGCTGGTAGCAGAATGTTCTGTAGATGTATGGACTCTGGCAATTGTCACTGAGTGGACTATCCTAGCTAAATGAATCAAATGTAATTATATTAAATGTAGATTTAGTAGTATCGGACATGCTATCGGGTGGTGGATTGACTATGGAGGAGCAACATTTAACAGAAGGACCATTTACCCTTATATTGTATTTGTCAAATTGGTGTCAGAAGTGGGATCCAAGGTGTCACAGTTCAGGCTGTATTTATAACTGTCTGATCAAATGTTTTGCACATGGGAACATTTTACCCCTGTTTAATTTGTTTGTTGGATGATTGGTTATCAAGATGTAATTTCTGGAATTCAAAAAGTCATAGTACTATGCTGCTACTGCTGCCTACCCATCAGGCCTTGTTGCGATGCAAATGGATCATCTCGAATCATTTAACACTCTGCTCCCCCCTAACCCCCCCCCCCCCCCCCGTGAAGGCCCTCCTCCCTTCCCAACCGCTGTCGGGCTCAAGCGGAGCATTGCGGGGGGGGGGGGGGGGGGGGGGGGGGGTTCGGCTGCGCTTTTACAGTTGAGCGGGTGTCAAAAGGCTAAGGGGTCGCAGTGGGTAGCCTGCTCAGCTTGCCAAGCACAGCCCAGTCCTACTCTGTCACATATAGCAAACAGAATGTTACATGGGGAATTAACAAAAACTTTATTTTTTTTACACTAGTCCAATGTTTGTTTGGCTGATTTAGTTCAAATTCAGTTAAATTGTTATTTTAGAGCCTACAGGAGTATAAAAGTATAAAATCTAACATTTATGACTGGCATTATACTACATGCAGTAAATAGTAGTAATAATTGTACTGCTAAGAACAATATATTTGTAGTTGTTACAACCATTGGTCGTCACAAATAATTCAAGAATACTCCAACAATCTGTTCCAACTCTGGTCTCATCACCTATGCTTTCCCCTACTCTTGTCTCCCCAGGCTGTTTGCCACCAAGTGCAGTGGTTGCCTGGAGAATATAGCTCCTACTGAGTTTGTGATGCGTGCCCTGGAGTGTGTGTACCACCTGGGCTGTTTCTGCTGCTGCGTGTGCGACAGGCAGCTGTGCAAAGGAGACGAGTTTGTCCTCAAGGAGGGCCAGCTGCTCTGCAAGAGTGACTACGAGAGGGAGAAGGAACTGCTCAGCTCCATGAGCCCTGATGCCTCAGATTCAGGTAAAAGTACAACTCTCCTTAAACACATGGTTCCTCAGTGGTGCTGTGCCCTGTTTCACAGACAGTGGTGCTGTGCCTTGTTCCACAGATGTGCAAGCTTCTCCTATCTGTTCCTCTGGTTCTTCCTTTTCCAAATAATGATGCAGCTTGCCAAACCAGTATGGTTAATAGCACCATATGCTTTAGATACCACCACACATTTTCTGCACAGTATCATTACAAACTGTATCTTTACTGATTTTAATACAGTAATGATGATATCAAACCCATGACTTCAACTACTGTATGGAACTGTTGAAGAGATGGGCACCTGGCCAATAGTAGTGCACTATATAGGAAATAAGGAGCCTTTAGTAGTGCACTATATAGGAAATAAGGAGCCTTTAGTAGTGCACTATATAGGAAATAATGAGCCTTTTGGGACACAGGCAGGGGCTATTAAAACCAGACTGGGGTAATTAAAACCAGACAGGGGTTATTAAAACCAGACAGGGGTTATTAAAACCTGACAGGGGTTATTAAAACCAGACAGGGGTTATTAAAACCAGACAGGGGTTATTAAAACCAGGCAGGGGTTATTAAAACCAGGCAGGGGTTATTAAAACCAGACAGGGGTTATTAAAACCAGGCAGGGGTTATTAAAACCAGACTGGGGTTATTAAAACCAGACAGGGGTTATTAAAACCAGGCAGGGGTTATTAAAACCTGACAGGGGTTATTAAAACCAGACAGGGGTTATTAAAACCAGACAGGGGTTATTAAAACCAGACTGGGGTTATTAAAACCAGACAGGAGTTATTAAAACCAGACAGGGGTTATTAAAACCAGACTGGGGTTATTAAAACCAGACAGGGGTTATTAAAACCAGGCAGGGGTTATTAAAACCTGACAGGGGTTATTAAAACCAGACAGGGGTTATTAAAACCAGACAGGGGTTATTAAAACCAGACAGGGGTTATTAAAACCAGACTGGGGTTATTAAAACCAGACAGGAGTTATTAAAACCAGGCAGGGGTTATTAAAACCAGACAGGGGTTATTAAAACCAGGCAGGGGTTATTAAAAGCAGACAGGGGTTATTAAAACCAGACAGGGGTTATTAAAACCAGACAGGGGTTATTAAAACCAGGCAGGGGTTATTAAAACCAGACAGGGGTTATTAAAACCAGGCAGGGGTTATTAAAACCAGACAGGGGTTATTAAAACCAGACAGGGGTTATTAAAACCAGGCAGGGGTTATTAAAACCAGACAGGGGTTATTAAAACCAGGCAGGGGTTATTAAAACCAGACAGGGGTTATTAAAACCAGACAGGGGTTATTAAAACCAGACAGGGGTTATTAAAACCAGGCAGGGGTTATTAAAACCAGACAGGGGTTATTAAAACCAGACAGGGGGGGGTTATTAAAACCAGACAGGGGGGGGTTATTAAAACCAGACAGGGGTTATTAAAACCAGACAGGGGTTATTAAAACCAGGCAGGGGTTATTAAAACCCGGGGAGCTTAATTTAACATATTATGAATGTGTGTTTAATCAACAATTTTAAGATCCTTGATATTAAATACATGATCGGAGTCAAATATTTGGCTAAATGGAAGAAGTTGAACGATAGTTGAACTAATAAGAAGTTGAACTAATAACAGTAAGAAAGTCATGGAAATAATGAAGTGGGATCCAATGAATAGATGTAACAATGATCTTCCATTATATTCTCTAGTGTGGATACCGGTCATTTGAAACAGTGGAGAGAGGTCAAAGGTCAAAGCGATGCTGTTTCAGTTCTGTCAACAACTTCTGCTAGAACTCTGCTGAAACACACAATGTCCAAATGACTGTTGTCTTTTTGTTTTTTTTAATTCAAAGAAGGCAAGACTTAAAACCTCTTAAAGGATCCGCCCCCCCCCTACTCAATTTTCACCTAAAATGACATATCCAAATCTAACTGCCTGTAGCTCAGGACCTGAAGCAAGGATATGCATATTCTTGAGACCATTTCAAAGGAAACACTTTGAAGTTTTGTGGAAATGTGAAATGAATGTAGGAGAATTTAACACATTAGATCTGGTAAAAGATAATACAAAGAAAAAAACGTGCGTTGTTTTTTGTTGTACCATCATCTTTGAAATGCAAGAGAAAGGCCATAATGTATTATTCCAGCCCAGGCGCAATTTAGATTTTGGCCACTAGATGGCAGCAGTGTATGTGCAAAGTGTTAGACTGATTCAATGAACCATTGCATTTCTGTTCAAAATGTTGTATCAAGACTGCCCAAATGTGCCTAATTGGTTTATTAATAACTTTTCAAGTTCATAACTGTGCACTCCCCTCAAACAATAGCATGGTATTATTTCACTGTAATAGCTACTGTAAATTGGACAGTGCAGTTAGATTAACAAGAATTTAAGCTTTCTGCCAATATTCGATATGTCTATGTCCTGGGAAATTTTCTAGTTACTTACAAACTCATGCTAATCGCATTAGCCTACGTTAGCTCAACCGTCCCGTGGGGGACCCACCGGGACCCACCGATCCTGTTAAATCACCAGACAACTGTAGACACGCTCTCTCATGCCTATCAATGCAGAATATATCAATATTGATTATTTCCTTTTACGGTTCTATAACAGTATCCCGTGCACATTTATTTTAAAGAAAAATCTGCTGCTGGATGTAGTAGTCAAGGGTTAGTTGTCATTTATGTTGCATTTAGAAAACCTGTTCAACAATGTTTCAAATGACAATGCTTTTTGGTTGTATTTCTTTTTGCAGAGAAGAGTGAAGCTGAGGAGCTGGACGGGAAGCCTGAGAAGGGCTCTGGGGGCCAGGGGAAGGGCAGTGACGACGGGAAAGACCCTCGCCGTCCCAAACGGCCGCGCACCATCCTGACCACCCAGCAGAGGAGAGCCTTCAAGGCGTCCTTCGAGGTGTCCTCCAAACCCTGCCGGAAGGTAACCGCCTTACCGTCTGACGAAACCATACAGATCCTATCATTCACAAAGAGGAGATGATGTCATAGACCTGAGCAGCTCTAGTATGTTCCAATAATGGCAACCATCTTGGGCAGGAATAGATTAAATTGGACTGAATTTAATACTGTGTCTTAAACAGGCATGCACTTTAGAGCCTGTCCGAATTTAGGCTTTTCCTACTACTATTGTTGTGTCTTATCAAATAACAATGTGTCTACCACTTCTAGAAGATACTACTAAGATATTACTACTCATGTATTAAATATTGAATAAAATGTCATTTAAGAATTTAAACAACTATATTCAGACACTTATCATACAACCCCCTTTTATCGACCATCAAAAGTATACTGTATTTTAAATACTTTCTACCACCTCTTACTGCCTTTGTAAGAATGCTTTACAAGAGGGGGAGTAAACTTGTCTGTTTTGATTTCTCCCCCTAGGTTAGAGAGACGCTGGCGGCAGAGACAGGCCTTAGTGTCCGTGTTGTCCAAGTGTGGTTCCAGAACCAAAGAGCCAAGGTGAGATCTACCTGAACGACGTCTATAGGCTGCTCCCCAAATGAAACAGGATGGAAAATACAATCACTTTCATAAACATTTCAACAGTCAACTTGCAATGATCAGGGTTTTAGGGCACCTTAATGCTACTCTATTCACAGTCCCATGTGGCATTAGCTATTCCTTACATGGTGCACTCTATGGCCCAAAAGGCTTTGGTCAAAAGCAGTGCTCTATATAGGTTATACGGGTGCTATTTGGGACGTAGCCTAAGATTCCCTGAAGTATGAACCATATTGTCTATCCATGTTGGTCAAGCTTTTGCGTCTGTTATTAACCAGCATTGTGTTTTATTTGTAGATGAAGAAGCTAGCCCGGAGACAGCAACAACAGCACGAGCAACAGAACTCCCAAAGGCTAGGCCAAGGTAGGCTGCTCTAGTTGTGGGTGTTGTGTGTGTCTGTATGTCTGTGTGTGTGTGTTTTGTGTGTGTGCGTGCGTGTGCGCACGTGCACATGTGGTTGCATATGTGTGTGTGCCCAAGAGGTGAACTGGCTGAGAGTTTGGTTTGGAGAGGAGATGGAATAACTGGGCAGGTCTTCTGCATTATGATGATGCTTCACTGGTTCTAGAATACTCCTAGAATACCTTATGTTGAGGCTTCACTGGTTCTAGAATACCTTATGATGATGCTTCACTGGTTCTAGAATACTCCTAGAATACCTTATGATGAGACTTCACTGGTTCTAGAATACCTTATGATGATGCTTCACTGGTTCTAGAATACTCCTAGAATACCTTATGATGAGACTTCACTGGTTCTAGAATACTCCTAGAATACCTTATGGTGATGCTTCACTGGTTCTAGAATACTCCTAGAATACCTTATGATGATGCTTCACTGGTTCTAGAATACTCCTAGAATACCTTATGATGATGCTTCACTGGTTCTAGAATACTCCTAGAATACCTTATGATGAGACTTCACTGGTTCTAGAATACCTTATGATGATGCTTCACTGGTTCTAGAATACTCCTAGAATACCTTATGATGAGACTTCACTGGTTCTAGAATACCTTATGATGATGCTTCACTGGTTCTAGAATACTCCTAGAATACCTTATGTTGAGGCTTCACTGGTTCTAGAATACCTTATGATGATGCTTCACTGGTTCTAGAATACTCCTAGAATACCTTATGATGAGACTTCACTGGTTCTAGAATACTCCTAGAATACCTTATGGTGATGCTTCACTGGTTCTAGAATACTCCTAGAATACCTTATGGTGATGCTTCACTGGTTCTAGAATACTCCTAGAATACCTTATGATGATGCTTCACTGGTACTAGAATACTCCTAGAATACCTTATGATGATGCTTCACTGGTTCTAGAATACTCCTAGAATACCTTATGATGATGCTTCACTGGTTCTAGAATACTCCTAGAATACCTTATGATGATGCTTCACTGGTTCTAGAATACTCCTAGAATACCTTATGATGATGCTTCACTGGTTCTAGAATACTCCTAGAATACCTTATGATGAGACTTCACTGGTTCTAGAATACTCCTAGAATACCTTATGGTGATGCTTCACTGGTTCTAGAATACTCCTAGAATACCTTATGATGATGCTTCACTGGTTCTAGAATACTCCTAGAATACCTTATGATGATGCTTCACTGGTTCTAGAATACTCCTAGAATACTTTATGATGAGACTTCACTGGTTCTAGAATACCTTATGATGATGCTTCACTGGTTCTAGAATACTCCTAGAATACCTTATGATGAGACTTCACTGGTTCTAGAATACCTTATGATGATGCTTCACTGGTTCTAGAATACTCCTAGAATACCTTATGTTGAGGCTTCACTGGTTCTAGAATACCTTATGATGATGCTTCACTGGTTCTAGAATACTCCTAGAATACCTTATGATGAGACTTCACTGGTTCTAGAATACCTTATGATGATGCTTCACTGGTTCTAGAATACTCCTAGAATACCTTATGATGAGACTTCACTGGTTCTAGAATACTCCTAGAATACCTTATGGTGATGCTTCACTGGTTCTATAATACTCCTAGAATACCTTATGATGATGCTTCACTGGTTCTAGAATACTCCTAGAATACCTTATGATGATGCTTCACTGGTTCTAGAATACTCCTAGAATACCTTATGATGAGGCTTCACTGGTTCTAGAATACTCCTAGAATACCTTATGATGATGCTTCACTGGTTCTAGAATACTCCTAGAATACCTTATGATGATGCTTCACTGGTTCTAGAATACTCCTAGAATACCTTATGATGATGCTTCACTGGTTCTAGAATACTCCTAGAATACATTATGATGATGCTTCACTGGTTCTAGAATACTCCTAGAATACCTTATGATGAGGCTTCACTGGTTCTAGAATACCTTATGATGATGCTTCACTGGTTCTAGAATACTCCTAGAATACCTTATGATGAGACTTCACTGGTTCTAGAATACTCCTAGAATACCTTATGGTGATGCTTCACTGGTTCTAGAATACTCCTAGAATACCTTATGATGATGCTTCACTGGTTCTAGAATACTCCTAGAATACCTTATGATGATGCTTCACTGGTTCTAGAATACTCCTAGAATACCTTATGATGAGACTTCACTGGTTCTAGAATACCTTATGATGATGCTTCACTGGTTCTAGAATACTCCTAGAATACCTTATGATGAGACTTCACTGGTTCTAGAATACCTTATGATGATGCTTCACTGGTTCTAGAATACTCCTAGAATACCTTATGATGAGACTTCACTGGTTCTAGAATACCTTATGATGATGCTTCACTGGTTCTAGAATACTCCTAGAATACCTTATGATGAGACTTCACTGGTTCTAGAATACTCCTAGAATACCTTATGGTGATGCTTCACTGGTTCTAGAATACTCCTAGAATACCTTATGATGATGCTTCACTGGTTCTAGAATACTCCTAGAATACCTTATGATGATGCTTCACTGGTTCTAGAATACTCCTAGAATACCTTATGATGAGACTTCACTGGTTCTAGAATACCTTATGATGATGCTTCACTGGTTCTAGAATACTCCTAGAATACCTTATGATGAGACTTCACTGGTTCTAGAATACCTTATGATGATGCTTCACTGGTTCTAGAATACTCCTAGAATACCTTATGTTGAGGCTTCACTGGTTCTAGAATACCTTATGATGATGCTTCACTGGTTCTAGAATACTCCTAGAATACCTTATGATGAGACTTCACTGGTTCTAGAATACTCCTAGAATACCTTATGGTGATGCTTCACTGGTTCTAGAATACTCCTAGAATACCTTATGGTGATGCTTCACTGGTTCTAGAATAGTCCTAGAATACCTTATGATGATGCTTCACTGGTTCTAGAATACTCCTAGAATACCTTATGATGATGCTTCACTGGTTCTAGAATACTCCTAGAATACCTTATGATGATGCTTCACTGGTTCTAGAATACTCCTAGAATACCTTATGTTGAGGCTTCACTGGTTCTAGAATACCTTATGATGATGCTTCACTGGTTCTAGAATACTCCTAGAATACCTTATGATGAGACTTCACTGGTTCTAGAATACCTTATGATGATGCTTCACTGGTTCTAGAATACTCCTAGAATACCTTATGATGAGACTTCACTGGTTCTAGAATACTCCTAGAATACCTTATGGTGATGCTTCACTGGTTCTAGAATACTCCTAGAATACCTTATGATGATGCTTCACTGGTTCTAGAATACTCCTAGAATACCTTATGATGATGCTTCACTGGTTCTAGAATACTCCTAGAATACCTTATGATGAGGCTTCACTGGTTCTAGAATACTCCTAGAATACCTTATGATGATGCTTCACTGGTTCTAGAATACTCCTAGAATACCTTATGATGATGCTTCACTGGTTCTAGAATACTCCTAGAATACCTTATGATGATGCTTCACTGGTTCTAGAATACTCCTAGAATACATTATGATGATGCTTCACTGGTTCTAGAATACTCCTAGAATACCTTATGATGAGGCTTCACTGGTTCTAGAATACCTTATGATGATGCTTCACTGGTTCTAGAATACTCCTAGAATACCTTATGATGAGACTTCACTGGTTCTAGAATACTCCTAGAATACCTTATGGTGATGCTTCACTGGTTCTAGAATACTCCTAGAATACCTTATGATGATGCTTCACTGGTTCTAGAATACTCCTAGAATACCTTATGATGATGCTTCACTGGTTCTAGAATACTCCTAGAATACCTTATGATGAGACTTCACTGGTTCTAGAATACCTTATGATGATGCTTCACTGGTTCTAGAATACTCCTAGAATACCTTATGATGAGACTTCACTGGTTCTAGAATACCTTATGATGATGCTTCACTGGTTCTAGAATACTCCTAGAATACCTTATGTTGAGGCTTCACTGGTTCTAGAATACCTTATGATGATGCTTCACTGGTTCTAGAATACTCCTAGAATACCTTATGATGAGACTTCACTGGTTCTAGAATACCTTATGATGATGCTTCACTGGTTCTAGAATACTCCTAGAATACCTTATGATGAGACTTCACTGGTTCTAGAATACTCCTAGAATACCTTATGGTGATGCTTCACTGGTTCTAGAATACTCCTAGAATACCTTATGATGATGCTTCACTGGTTCTAGAATACTCCTAGAATACCTTATGATGATGCTTCACTGGTTCTAGAATACTCCTAGAATACCTTATGATGATGCTTCACTGGTTCTAGAATACTCCTAGAATACCTTATGATGAGGCTTCACTGGTTCTAGAATACTCCTAGAATACCTTATGATGATGCTTCACTGGTTCTAGAATACTCCTAGAATACCTTATGATGATGCTTCACTGGTTCTAGAATACTCCTAGAATACCTTATGATGATGCTTCACTGGTTCTAGAATACTCCTAGAATACATTATGATGATGCTTCACTGGTTCTAGAATACTCCTAGAATACCTTATGATGAGGCTTCACTGGTTCTAGAATACCTTATGATGATGCTTCACTGGTTCTAGAATACTCCTAGAATACCTTATGATGAGACTTCACTGGTTCTAGAATACTCCTAGAATACCTTATGATGATGCTTCACTGGTTCTAGAATACTCCTAGAATACCTTATGATGATGCTTCACTGGTTCTAGAATACTCCTAGAATACCTTATGATGATGCTTCACTGGTTCTAGAATACTCCTAGAAAACCTTATGATGATGCTTCACTGGTTCTAGAATACTCCTAGAATACCTTATGATGAGGCTTCACTGGTTCTAGAATACTCCTAGAATACCTTATGATGAGACTTCACTGGTTCTAGAATACTCCTAGAATACCTTATGATGAGGCTTCACTGGTTCTAGAATAACTTATGATGAGACTTCACTGGTTCTAGAATACTCATAGAATACATTATGATGATGCTTCACTGGTTCTAGAATACTCCTAGAATACCTTATGATGAGACTTCACTGGTTCTAGAATACCTTATGATGAGACTTCACTGGTTCTAGAATACTCATAGAATACATTATGATGATGCTTCACTGGTTCTAGACTACTCCTAGAATACCTTATGATGATGCTTCACTGGTTCTAGAATACTCCTAGAATACCTTATGAGGAGACTTCACTGGTTCTAGAATACCTTATGATGAGACTTCACTGGTTCTAGAATACTCATAGAATATATTATGATGAGGCTTCACTGGTTCTAGAATACCTTATGATGAGGCTTCACTGGTTCTAGAATACTCCTAGAATATCCACATTGTAGTAGAACTCTCACGCAAGTCAAGGCCAGAGAGATTCCTTATCAAGACCGTTTCAAGCGTCTCAGTTGGAGTGCTGATCTAGGATCAGGTCCCCCTTGTCCATATAATATGATCTTAAAACTGATCCTAGATCAGCACTCCTACTCTGAGACGCTTGACAGTGGTGAATTGTCCTGACCAGGGTAGGACAGGACAGGGGTCATTCCAGTGGTGAATTGTCCTGACCAGGGTGAGACAGGACAGGGGTCATTCCAGTGGTTAGTTGTCCTGACCAGGATGAGACAGGACAGGGGTCATTCCAGTGGTTAGTGGTCCTGACCAGGGTGAGACAGGACAGGGGTCATTCCAGTGGTGAATTGTCCTGACCAGGGTGAGACAGGACATGGGTCATTCCAGTGGTTAGTGGTCCTGACCAGCCAGGGTGAGACAGGACATGGGTCATTCCAGTGGTTAGTGGTCCTGACCAGGGTGAGACAGGACAGGGGTCATTCCAGTGGTTAGTGGTCCTGACCAGCCAGGGTGAGACAGGGCAGGGGTCATTCCAGTGGTTAGTGGTCCTGACCAGGGTGAGACAGGACAGAGGTCATTCCAGTGGTTAGTGGTCCTGACCAGGGTGGGACAGGACAGGGGTCATTCCAGTGGTTAGTGGTCCTGACCAGCCAGGGTGAGACAGGACAGGGGTCATTCCAGTGGTTAGTGGTCCTGACCAGGGTGAGACAGGACAGGGGTCATTCCAGTGGTTAGTGGTCCTGACCAGCCAGGGTGAGACAGGACAGGGGTCAAAGCCAGGCTTCAGTCCAATGATGTGTTATTACCTTCTGTTTCCACCACTGTGATATTACTGTGCGTGTGTGCGTGTGTGTATGTGTGTGTGTGTGTGTATGTGTGCATGTGTGTATGTGTGTGTGTGTGTGTGTGTATGTGTGCGTATGTGTATGTGTGTGCGTACGTGAGGTCGCTGCCCAGTATCAAACTCCCAACCCAGCAGATTTGTGACAGCAACTCACTATTTGAATTAAGGGTAGCATTATATATAGGGTATTATAAACCGGTTAGTTCCTCCTCGGGCCTTATTGCTTAATTATAAACCCGGGTAGTTCCTCCTCGGGCCTTATTGTTTAATTATAAACCCGGGTAGTTCCTCCTCGGGCCTTTTTGCTTAATTATAAACCCGGGTAGTTCCTCCTCGGGCCTTATTGCTTATTATAAACCCGGGTAGTTCCTCCTCGGGCCTTATTGCTTAATTATAACCCGAGTAGTTCCTCCTCGGGCCTTATTGTTTAATTATAAACCCGGGTAGTTCCTCCTCGGGCCTTATTGCTTAATTATAAACCGGGTAGTTCCTCCTCGGGCCTTTTTGCTTAATTATAAACCCGGGTAGTTCCTCCTCGGGCCTTATTGCTTAATTATAAACCGGGTAGTTCCTCCTCAGGCCTTTTTGCTTAATTATAAACCGGGTAGATCCTCCTCGGGCCTTATTGCTTAATTATAAACCGGGTAGTTCCTCCTCAGGCCTTATTGCTTAATTATAAACCGGGTAGATCCTCCTCGGGCCTTATTGCTTAATTATAAACCGGGTAGTTCCTACTCAGGCCTTTTTGCTTAATTATAAACCGGGTAGATCCTCCTCGGGCCTTATTGCTTAATTATAAACCGGGTAGTTCCTCCTCGGGCCTTTTTGCTTAATTATAAACCCGGGTAGTTCCTCCTCGGGCCTTATTGCTTAATTATAAACCGGGTAGTTCCTCCTCAGGCCTTTTTGCTTAATTATAAACCGGGTAGATCCTCCTCGGGCCTTATTGCTTAATTATAAACCGGGTAGTTCCTCCTCAGGCCTTATTGCTTAATTATAAACCGGGTAGATCCTCCTCGGGCCTTATTGCTTAATTATAAACCGGGTAGTTCCTACTCAGGCCTTTTTGCTTAATTATA
Source organism: Salvelinus namaycush (assembly GCF_016432855.1). NCBI lineage: Eukaryota > Metazoa > Chordata > Actinopteri > Salmoniformes > Salmonidae > Salvelinus > Salvelinus namaycush. The sequence continues at coordinate 3,039,701 of NC_052337.1, forward strand.
AACCGGGTAGATCCTCCTCGGGCCTTATTGCTTAATTATAAACCGGGTAGTTCCTCCTCAGGCCTTATTGCTTAATTATAAACCGGGTAGTTCCTCCTCAGGCCTTATTGCTTAATTATATGTATATAGTGTCGCAGTATTCCACACATAATTCTACTTTTACATTTGCGATTTAGGATAAAAATTGTATCGAACACCTAAATACAAGCTAAGTAATGTAGACGCTTAAGTGCTAAGAAGCATCCAGGTGTTTTGAGTCCATATTTGACCTAATATTGATTCGGTGCTCATTTTTTGTTTCTATTCTTGATTTTCTGTTCCTTCACCTTTGATATTGAATACTGCATTGTTGAGACTGCTTGAGACGACATTAGACTGCATGTTTAAAGATTGCTGCAAAACTGACGTCATTTGGGTGATAGTGTTGATTAGAATCAAATCAAAGCCAGGGGTTATCAGGTGTGAGGTAGTGTGATCAGCGCGGCTCCCCACGGCTGTGGAGCTTTATTGAGGACAGGATATGAGAGACGGAGTAGAGCGAATGGGCTGCCGTGTCAATAATGTGATCTAATAACCAGGGTTTATAACCACCTCAGTCAACCAGTGTAGTTAACTAAATGAGCTCTGGGACTTAAATATGTGTTGAAGTTGTGACTAAGAGCATTTAGTGAGAACTGAGGAACTTCAAATCCAAACGGAAAACTTTAGAAACTGTGTACACAAGCACTTCATCATCACACACACACTACATGTTAGTGTTTTTAAATGTGTATCAATTGTAAAGTCTTTTGTCTGTGATGTATTTTTCGTTATATGTCGGACTCCAGTAAGACTAGCTGTCCCCATTGAGATCCTAATAAATCAAATCAGTGGAGAGTATGTTGTAAGAATAGGTGAATAGGTCAAGGACAGAAGAGATGTTCACCTGTATGTCTCTGTCCCCTCCAGAAGAGATGTTCACCTGTATGTCTCTGTCCCCTCCAGAAGAGATGTTCACCTGTATGTCTCTGTCCCCTCCAGAAGAGATATTCACCTGTATGTCTCTGTCCCCTCCAGAAGAGATGTTCACCTGTATGTCTCTGTCCCCTCCAGAAGAGATGTTCACCTGTATGTCTCTGTCCCCTCCAGAAGAGATATTCACCTGTATGTCTCTGTCCCCTCCAGAAGAGATGTTCACCTGTATGTCTCTGTCCTCCCTCCAGAAGAGGTGTTCACCTGTATGTCTCTGTCCCCTCCAGAAGAGATGTTCACCTGTATGTCTCTGTCCTCCCTCCAGAAGAGATGTTCACCTGTATGTCTCTTTCCTCCCTCCAGAAGAGATGTTCACATGTATGTCTCTGTCCCCTCCAGAAGAGATGTTCACCTGTATGTCTCTGTCCTCCCTCCAGAAGAGATGTTCACCTGTATGTCTCTGTCCCCTCCAGAAGAGATATTCACCTGTATGTCTCTGTCTCCTCCAGAAGAGATATTCACCTCTATGTCTCTGTCCCCTCCAGAAGAGATGTTCACCTGTATGTCTCTGTCCTCCCTCCAGAAGAGATATTCAACTGTATGTTTCTGTCCCCTCCAGAAGAGATGTTCACCTGTATGTCTCTGTCCCCTCCAGAAGAGATGTTCACCTGTATGTCTCTGTCCCCCCTCCAGAAGAGATGTTCACCTGTATGTCTCTGTCCCCTCCAGAAGAGATGTTCACCTGTATGTCTCTGTCCTCCCTCCAGAAGTGATGTCGGGTCGGATGGAGGGCCTGCTGAGCTCCTACACCCCCCTGGGCCCCCCTCAGCAGCAGCAGCTAATGGCTATAGAGCAGAACGGCTACGGCACCGACCCCTTCCAGCATGGACTCACCCCGCCACAGATGCCCGGAGACCACATGAACCCATACGGTGAGGACAGCAGCACAGAGTCAACACACACACACACACACACACACACACACACACACACACACACACACACACACACACACACACACACACACACACACACACACACAGTGGTCTAATTAGCTTGGTCACATTATGAATCATGTAGGCTCACCTTATACTAAGAATAACATGGCATGGCTGAATACACGGTGCCCTGGGAGATAATTCTCCCCCCCCCCCCCCCCCCTGATATCAGGTAGTTGCATATATATGTAGCATATTGTACAATTGGCCTAAAGATTCCTGTCTGTCTGTTGAATTGGTATCCTGTGAGCCGATGGTTTTCAGATGGTCTTCAGGTGGTCTTCAGATGGTCTTCGGATGGTCTTCAGATGGTCTTCAGGTGGTCTTCAGATGGTTTTCAGATGATCTTCAGATGGTCTTCAGGCTACAGCTTTGTCCAAACCATCACCGCTGTCTCATCTCCTAACACTCACCCAAATGATGTCATCCTTCACCAAACCCTTGGTCCTTATGACCCCCCCCCACACACACACACACACACACACGTACTGGTTTTATTGCTGCGAGGGCTAACCAATAATGTGTGTGTCTGATTAAAAATGTATGGGCCATCAAGCTGTCTCTGGCCTGATGTAACGGTGTCATTTAGATCCAAAGCACCAGCAACACCCAGGAGAGAAGACTCCTCGTCGCTGCAATTAAACACTGGTGCCATGGACTAAGAAAAGAACACACGGTCTCTGGTTGTGTTCCCACAGTGTCCCCGTAACACTCATTATTTTCTGTTGTGTGCCATCTTTATTGAGGCTTTGGAAGCACTTTGATTCAGCTGACAATAGGTGCAATCAGAGATATTGCAGCCCACACACTCCCCATTAACAGTGAACGTTCATCCCAGCTGATTTAAAGTTATTGCCACGGCCAAACCACAAACATTAACTGTGTTTTTTGGGGGGGGGGGGGGGGGGGTGTTCTTTATCCGTTTACTTTTTTTGTGTAAACATCACCCTGTTTATTTATTTGAGCAACTAGTTCACATAGCCTCACTCATAGCTCTGTTTGTCTTTGCTTCTGTCTCTCTTCTCTAACAGGAAATGACTCCATTTTCCACGACATCGACAGCGACACGTCCCTCACCAGCCTCAGCGACTGTTTCATGGCGGCGTCCGACATTGGCTCCCTGCAGGTGCGGGTGGGGAACCCCATCGACCGTCTCTACTCCATGCAGAGCTCTTACTTTGCCTCCTGAAAGTCAACCCCGAACCGAAGGGGGTTGGGGATGGAGGGATGGAGGGATGGAGGGAGGGAGGGGTGAGGATGAGGGGATACTCAGTACATAACTGTACAGCCATAAAACAAGCTTTTGCCTCAAGAAAATAACTGAAGGGAAAAACGGAAAGGTACCACGCAAAAAAAACAATAATCTCCACTGGCTTGTAGCCAGGAACTAAGAGAGAAGGACAAACTTGAAGACATAATTGGACACTTTTCTGTTCCCCGTGTATTGGAGAAGCAGTGGGAGCTTAAACTACAACATGGTTAAGAACGGTATTGGAGTGATTTCTGCGGGATGTTTGTGGGGAAAAAAAACTAGCGTCGTTGCATTTATGCTCAGAAGAATACTTATTTAAGTCCGCATTTGTATATATAATGAAATGGAAATATTTGTTTGACCTGAATTCTAAAGGGGAAAATGTATATGTATTATAGTCCAAGTCACTGATTTTGAACCGTCAGTAAACCAGTAGAGAACTCAATAGGCATCCAGATATGTGTCCAAGCTTTATCAACGGGAACCTTCTCTGAGCATGTGTCCAAGTGAACCTTTCCTAAAAGCAGAGACAAAACTAAACAAAAATACTATGTATAACACCAAATTAAGTATATTACAATGTACAAAGTTGGTATATGCTGATCATGTTTCTTTATCAACACTACAACAACCATAAATCATTTTGATAATATACGTTTTTAGCCATTAAGCTTCTTGGATGTGTGATATTAAAGAGAGTTTGTGAAAGACTGATTGGATTTTAAAAAAAATGTTTTGTTTAAGTGTATATAGTATATGTGGAACATTCTCAAAAACCAAGCAGTTTTGCATGTTGAAATGGACAACAATCTATTTATTAAAGGACAACATGCTAAGTGGTACTTCAAAAATGGAAAAGCTTTATTTAAAAAGGCAAAGATCCCAGTGTAAAGTAGTGAAAAGAAGAAGCATTATAATTCATTTCTGTTTCTTTTGATTATGAAATTTATAGTAGTATTTTTGTCGTGTAAATTAGGCTGTAAATTAGTATCACTGTGCTATTTATTTGTCACGAGCTCACTGAGACCTTGTCGCATTTTTATTGCTACAATTTGCTAAATTACCAAAGTTTATTGGTACTACAAAATAAACTCTGAAAAACCCCAGTTCCTATTTCTTGTCTTCCTTAATATTCTTCTTACACAATTTTCAATGACATACTGGATCTGAGAACGACACATTTTAAATTCATAACCTAAATATGAAAATAAAGGCCAGTAGATGTAGGCCTATTCAGTCCGTTCTATAATCATTCATATGAAAGATGGTAATACATTGTTTCTGCACCATGTCTTGTGAGGAAGGAGAGAATAAACCAAGCATATCTTTCAGTTGAGGTAATTAACAAACAAACACTAACATTGGAGGGGTAATAACAAATCAGAACAATGACAGTATGTTGCACAAGGTGCTCTGTTCCCTCCCCCAACGGTGGTTTCCTGACCCAGGTCAACCCTGACAATAAGAGCCTGAGACGCTTTAAGAGAAACTATGGCCCTCAGACATGGTATGGTACCCATGGGGCCTTGCATAATCAGGACAGGCTAATAGCTGCCTCTACAGAGAATGATCGCTAAAAGATGAGCCTTCTCATAAGCCCCTCTCGGACCAACTGTGGGCAGGGAACCCGGCAGCGTTTGATCACTCACTAGGGAACCCGGGGTGGGCCGAGAGGTCAGGACAGCTGTTTATTAAACTCACTTTGTAATGGTGGTCTCGTGAGGACCATAAACTAACCCACGACATGGCCTCGTGTTGAGGCCCTCTGTGGCCAGGCTAGGCTAGGTTTAGTTTATTAGGATCCCCATTAGCTCTAGCTTGGCTTCCTGAACTCGTTAGAAACTCGCCTTTCATCTCATATTAATCAGTCTATGACAAACAGAAAGTGTTTTTGTTTAAAATCTCAGAATTATTTTAGATTACTAGATGAAATTCAATCTGTGAATGTGCTAAAGCGATGAAACCACTCTTTCCTACTGCGTTACGATGTAAAGATTCCAGGCATATGCCATCGTTAGTGGCTGTGAAGTAGTGTTCAACCAGGACTTGATGGACAGTCTGAAGAGCGAATTAAATGCTAGGAGGGACATCGCAGCTTTAAGTGGTGTCAGATTTCACATCTTGCTTCATACAGGCAGAAGAGACATACTCCTGTGTCTGGGAGAATCAGGGCTACCGTTCAATGCAAGCCATTTCCATCTATGGTTTCCACAGATTGATTTATAGCTGAAACTGTCGGTCAGAACCGGTACCAAAACCAATGTCCTCTAAACAGGGAACTTTACTTCGAAAGAGGTTTTAAGGTGCTCCAAAATCTTGTCCCATAGTTTTTTTTATGTAATTTATCTTGTTTTAGTAATTTTTCAGCTGAGCAGCCTGACTTGTTTGCCACCTTTTATAGCATCATTTGATTGAACCATAAACATTTTAAATTCATCATCGATCCAGAAGGTTCTATTAGTTCTCACAGTTCGTTTCTTAACAGCTCAAATCAAATCAAATTTTATTTGTCACATACACGTGGTTAGCAGATGTTAATGCGAGTGTAGCGAAATGCTTGTGCTTCTAGTTCCGACAATGCAGTAATAACCAACGAGTAATCTAACCTAACAATTCCACAACTACTACCTTATACACACAAGTGTAAAGGGATAAAGAATATGCCTGCAAATATGTCTGCATGTTTGTCAACAATTGGCAAGAATCATTTTATAAATCTCGATAAAATGTGCTGCATCTGGATTCTCCTCCTTATACACATCAGACCAACCAACACCAACATACATCAGACCAACATACATTGTTTACATCTTAAACAAAAGAGTCCTGAGAAAACATGTTGTATAATATTTATAATCTCTTATAAAAAACACTTTCGGCCCTGCCTTTGGTACTTTGGCTTTCCTTGTTATTGCCACAATGTTATGGTCACAACAGAACTGATATTGCTTTGGAGCAAAGCTCTACAGTGAGGATACAGCACATTCAGAAGGTATTCAGACCTCTTTACTTTTTCCACACGTTACAGCCTTATTCTAAAATTAATTAAATACATTTCCCCCCTCATCAATCTACACACAATACCCCATAATGACAAAGCAAAAAGGTGTTTAGACATTTTTGCAAATGTATAAAAAAAAAAAAAATATCACATTTACATACGTATTCAGACCCTTAACTCAGTACTTTGTTGAAGCACCTTTGGCAGCGATTACAACCTTGAGTCTTCTTGGGTATGACGCTAAAAGCTTGGCACACCTGTATTTGGGGAGTTCCTCCCCTTCTCTGCAGATCCTCTCAAGCTCTGTCAGGTTGGATGGGAGCATCGCTGCACAGCTATTTTAAAGTCTCTCCAGATATGTTTAATCGGGTTCAAGTCCGGGCTCTGGCTGGGCCACTCAGAGACTTGTCCCAAAGCCACTCCTGCGTTGTCTTGGCTGTGTGCTTAGGGTCGTTGTCCTGTTGGAAGGTGAGTCTTTGCCCCAGTTTGAGGTCCTGAGCACTCTGGAGCAGGTTTTCATCAAGGGTCTCTCTGTACTTTGCTCAGTGTAGGGATGATGCCAGGTTTCCTCCAGACGTGACGCTTGGCATTCAAGCCAAAGAGTTCAATCTTGGTTTCATCAGACCAGAGAATCTTGTTTCTCATAGTCTGAGAGTCTTTAGGTCTTTAGGTGCCTTTTGTCAAACTTCAAGAGGGCTGTCATGTGCCTTTTCCTGAGGAGAGGCACCCGTCTGGCCACTCTACCATAAAGGCCTGATTGGTGGAGTGCTGCAGAGATGGTTGTCCTTCTGGAAGGTTCTCCCATCTCCACAGAGGAAATCTAGAGCTCATATCAGAGTGACCATCGGGTTCTTGGTAACCTCCCTGACCAAGGCCCTTCTCCCCCGATTGCTCAGTTAGCCGGGCAGCCAGCTCTAGGAAGAGTCTTGGTTTCAAACTTCTCCCATTTAAGAATGATGGAGGCCAATGTGTTCTTGGGGACCTTCAACGCTGCAGACATTTTTTGGTACCCTTGCCAAGATCTGTGCCTCGACACAATCCTGTGTCTGAGCTCTACAGACAATTCCTTCGACCTCATGGCTTAGTTTTTGCTCTGACATGCACTGTCAACTGTGGGACCTTACATAGACAGGTGTGTGCCTTTCCAAATCATGTCCAATCAATTGAATTTAGCACAGGTGGACTCCAATCAAGTTGTAGAAACATCTCAACGATGATCAATGGAAACAGGATGCACCTGAGCTCAATTTGGAGTCTCATAGCAAAGGGTCTGAACACTTATGCAAATAAGGTCTTTCCGTTTTTTATTTGTAATAAATTTGCAAATAATTCTAAAAACCTGTTTTCGCGTTGTCATCAATTTTAGAATAAGTCTGTAACGTAAGAAGATGTGGTAAAATTCAAGGGGTCTGAACACTTTTGGAATGCACTGTATGATCCATACAAGTGGATGTCACAGATCCAACACTACTGGTATCCACTCTAGTTGGTTGAGTGATAACCTGGGTCATGTTACAGCCATTAGTCACAGTAAGAAGCTACCTCTTGAGAGGACATCTAGATGATAACCAGTCAATGTTCAGGTCACCCAGAAAATACATTTCTCTGTTAGCATCAGAGACCTTATCTAACATCACACACATATTCTCCAGATACTGACTGTTAGCATCAGAGACCTTATCTAACATCACACACATATTCTCCAGATACTGACTGTTATCATCAGAGACCTTATCTAACATCACACACATATTCTCCAGATACTGACTGTTAGCATCAGAGACCTTATCTAACATCACACACATATTCTCCAGATACTGACTGTTAGCATCAGAGACCTTATCTAACATCACACACATATTCTCCAGATACTGACTGTTAGCATCAGAGACCTTATCTAACATCACACACATATTCTCCAGATACTGACTGTTAGCATCAGAGACCTTATCTAACATCACACACATATTCTCCAGATACTGACTGTTAGCATCAGAGACCTTATCTAACATCACACACATATTCTCCAGATACTGACTGTTAGCATCAGAGACCTTATCTAACATCACACACATATTCTCCAGATACTGACTGTTAGCATCAGAGACCTTATCTAACATCACACACATATTCTCCAGATACTGACTGTTAGCATCAGAGACCTTATCTAACATCACACACATATTCTCCAGATACTGACTGTTAGCATCAGAGACCTTATCTAACATCACACACATATTCTCCAGATACTGACTGTTAGCATCAGAGACCTTATCTAACATCACACACATATTCTCCAGATACTGACTGTTAGCATCAGAGACCTTATCTAACATCACACACATATTCTCCAGATACTGACTGTTAGCATCAGAGACGTTATCTAACATCACACACATATTCTCCAGATACTGACTGTTAGCATCAGAGACCTTATCTAACATCACACACATATTCTCCAGATACTGACTGTTAGTATCAGAGACCTTATCTAACATCACACACATATTCTCCAGATACTGACTGTTAGCATCAGAGACCTTATCTAACATCACACACATATTCTCCAGATACTGACTGTTAGCATCAGAGACGTTATCTAACATCACACACATATTCTCCAGATACTGACTGTTAGCATCAGAGACATTATCTAACATCACACACATATTCTCCAGATACTGACTGTTAGCACGTGGTGCCCTACAGCAGCACCCTAAAAGAAGAGGCTTCAAATGAGGCAGGTGAACCTGCAACCACAGCACTTCTCAGAAAGGTTGGGCCTGTCTGGAAGCAGTCAGTCACCCCTGGTAGTTGTAGCTTCAGTGGAGATGATTCTCTCTGATGGTGAACCAAGTGCTCAACGGGAAAGATTTGTCCCCAACCAAATAATAATAATCTGTAGTTTGAAAATGCTTAGATTTTGTTTTCACAGGTTGATTATTTTCTATAAATGTTTTGTATTCTATTTAATTCCATGTCATCTTTGAAAAATACCAAAATATTTAACATACATAAAACATTCGCGAAAATGTCACAACTAAACAGAAATCTGTGTACAATGCGATTCTCACAACAAAAAAATGCTAAGGAAACCAGCGTCCATACAACGTTCCAGAAATGTCAGTTGTTCAGGAACGCGGCATTAACCTTTAAAATATGTGTCAGTCCTGGAACATTCTTGTTTTCACAAACTGGTTTATGGGAAGCAGTTATATGACCAAACACCACTGGAGGTTATAGTGTAGGGTTATAGAGGTTATAGCTGGTCTGTCATACAGTGTCTGTCTGTCTGTCTGTCTGTCTGTCTGTCTGTCTGTCTGTCTGTCTGTCTGTCTGTCTGTCTGTCTGTCTGTCTGTCTGTCTGTCAGGTAGATAGGTATATTTAGTTCCTCATCAGGAGCTTACAGCATGAATCTGGGCCAAAGGTCAAACCACAAAGTCCTTGTTGCACAGTCAGGATTTTCAACAGTTTAAAGGCAAAAAGCGTTGTCTAAACATACAGATAATGTTTTGTTTTTTTTGAAGCGATAAAAGCACATGTAGAAAACTCGATAGGAGTTGATTTGCATTTTCTCACATCTTTAAGATGGATTGCTAGCATTAAATTCAGGTTTGTCCTTTTGCTCATTTTGAAATATCTCCACACATACTTTCAACGTATTACATTTGTATATCACACCAACATCCACGGTTAAATCTTCAGCGGATGCTGGATAAAATAAAAATATAAAATCAGATTTAAAAATAAAGAAACAACATAGTGAAGGTACAGCTCAAACAGGGACAAACAGAAAAAGGGAGAGAAAGAAAGAGAGAATAAGAGAGTGAGAGCAAAAGAGAGGGAGGGAGGAAGAGAGAGAGAGAGAGAGAGAGGAAGAGGGGAAAGAGAGGAGGTGTAGCCACAGTCAGTCAGACATGGGAATTAGCTGGTGAGAGCGTAGCCAGAGGAGAGTATACACTTGGAGGTGTCAGGCAACACCTGGGTAGCTCCTTCATCATTCTGACAGCAGATCAGTTAGGCTGGCCCGCCCCACCCCGCCTCTACCCAGCCCCTGCTGAAGATCTGTCTTGATAACCAGTCCTGTTGTCTTTCTCCCTCTGCTATTTTTTTTCTTACTCTCGCGTTCTCCCTGTCATCTGCCGCAGAAGAGCCCACGGGGTATGTTGGTGACAGTTACAGCCTCCTATCCCAATTCCTCTGCCTGTCCCTCTATCCCCGCAAGGCAACATACGGATTAATGACATCGTTGGGCCTTCACACACACACACACACACACACACACACACACACACACACACACACACACACACACACAACACACACACAACACACAACACACAACACACAACACACAAACATCACTCATTAACACACACCCCAACCCTCGCACATTTGAGTTTATTACTTACAATACACAACACACTATCCACCTTCCTTCCTTACCCATTGTATCCAATACGTTTGGTATTAGGTATTTTATTAGGATCCCCATTAGCTGTTGCTATTGCAGCAGCTACTCTTCCTGGGATCCACACAAAACATGAAACATGACATAATACAGAACATGAATAGACAAGAACAGCTCGAGGACAGAACTACAGAGATTTAAAAACGGCACACATAGCCTACATATCGATACATACACCCAATAGATCAAATAGGGGCGAGGCGTTGGGACTGCCACGCCCATTCCTCTCTGCTTTTACCTTTCACACATTGGCTTATGGCGTCATTAGAAGCTCACTATCTCCTTTGTGAATAGTCTGCCTGACCTATTGAAATCCTTTATGAATAGTCTGCCTGACCTATTGTATAAATAGTCTGCCTGACCTATTGAAATCCTTTATGAATAGTCTGCCTGACCTATTGAAATCCTTTATGAATAGTCTGCCTGACCTATTGAAATCCTTTATGAGTAGTCTGCCTGACCTATTGAAATCCTTTATGAATAGTCTGCCTGACCTATTGAAATCCTTTATGAGTAGTCTGCCTGACCTATTGAAATCCTTTATGAATAGTCTGCCTGACCTATTGAAATCCTTTATGAATAGTCTGCCTGACCTATTGAAATCCTTTATGAGTAGTCTGCCTGACCTATTGAAATCCTTTATGAGTAGTCTGCCTGACCTATTGAAATCCTTTATGAGTAGTCTGCCTGACCTATTGAAATCCTTTATGAGTAGTCTGCCTGACCTATTGAAATCCTTTATGAATAGTCTGCCTGACCTATTGAAATCCTTTATGAGTAGTCTGACTGACCTATTGAAATCCTTTATGAATAGTCTGCCTGACCTATTGAAATCCTTTATGAATAGTCTGCCTGACCTATTGAAATCCTTTATGAATAGTCTGCCTGACCTATTGAAATAGAGAACAAAAAGGATTTCCTTCCCTTTTTCGATCAATCTCTGTATTTTGTGTACATTTCAGATATGTCGTGCCGGCTGGTAAGCCCTTTTTGGGTCGTTGAACATTACCCATAGTTCACACCACGCTTGGTTAGCTTTCCTGACTGACAGTTCATGACAATATTTACACACAGAGCAACAAATGTCATCCTACGCTTTGTATCAGCAATGGTGAACATGAGTGGAATAACCTAATTTGTTCCATTCAGTCGCGTTGGCAGGCGCAAGACAAACAATGGCCTGATTGCCAAACACTTGATCGTAAAAGAAGTCCTGCTTCCTCGCCACCGCCACCACCAACAGACGCCTCATCATTTGCGTCCGCTCAGGTGGAAGTTACAGACCGAGACAGATGTCAATAGCTTTCCACCCGACGAAACCTGTCGCTTGACAACGTTTGGTTTGGCGTCACTGACAAACAATTCCCGGGCGAGGCCAAGTTCAGACACCAAGGTGAGCAGAGATGGTTACAACACCTCTCTTTGTATCAGCTTGACAGAAATAACATATGACAGAATATGTGAGGATTTGATACTGATATGGGAGGACAAGGTTACTCAGCAACAAGGTTACTCAGCACCAAGGTTACTCAGAGTGGACTGGTTATAGGGCTCGGTAACATGCAACTGAGCTGTCCATCAATTGTGTACCTTTTTTTCCCAGCTTTTTTTTATTTTTTTACCTTTATTTTACAAGGCAGGTCAACAAAGAACAATTTCTTATTTACAATGACGACCTTCCACATAAAGTAGGTAGCATACTGTTGCTTGTCTGCCACTACTCACTACTGACAATGTACAATGTAGCTTCTATTCCTTAGGACTAACCAGCCGCAACAAGTAAGGTTAAAGACATGCCTGATGTTTAAAGAGACCCTAAGGGACTGTCTCGGACCAGTTCTCTCAACACCAATCCTAACCTGAAATAGCAATCTGAATCCAAGAAACATCCCAAAAAATGGTGTGAATTGTAGAAAACAACCAACACTGATATGATCAGTGATAGTTAACATGAGTGAATGCATTTGGCCTTTGTCCCCATTCTGAAGAGTTCATTCTGCAGTGTTCGTGTCAGTAACAGGAATGGTAAGCCTCATGTACAGTTTCTCCACACGCTCAGCTTTGAAATACGTAGTATCTTCTCCAGGGTGTACCTCAGGGCTCAGCATCAGTACGGCTGCTGAAGGCTTGATGGTATGGAGCGAGTGTCAGTAGGTACAGTACAAGAAGAACTTTTTGACGCCTGCCGTATTTCTCTCTCCTTATCGCATTATGCCGACCTGACAGTCACAGGTGTAAGAAAAAGAAGCCGTCAATCTGACAGCCCGTCACTCAGGCATGATAGAACTCTGTTCCGGGGTCTTACTCACCTGAAATCACTGCTACAGAAGACCATCCATTGGCTGAGCCTGTGCAAGGGAAGACAGTTTTTTTAACCTCCGGTATGCGCTCTTGCCTTCAGTCAAATTACTGCCATACTTTTCCTCACCTTTGAGAAAGACTCTACAATGATTGATTGGTAATGCCTGAGCCAGACGAATGGCTGCCACAGGGCAGGTAGTTACACACGCTCTCCACGTTTCATCTCTCTGACACTTGAAGCTTTCATGCTGATGACCCTGGTCACTCTTGATAGTTTGTCTCTTATTTTCCTTTCGTGCAAGTGTACACAAAACACTAGACTTCAGGAAGAGCCTGACAGCATTCTTTGAATAGCTAGGCAGGATGGTTAAAGATGTCTGAGTGGGGGTTCATTTGGGCACTTTGAAGGGTATCCCTCACTAATCAAGTCTAATAAGCTCTCTGTCATTAGCGGGGTGGATGAGACTTCTGACATTGGCCCCACTGAAGAAAGACAACTGCCTGCCTAACAGGTTAGCCACATCAAGAGAAGACACAGGATAAGGGCCAGACTTAAAACACTGAGGATAAGGGCCAGACTTAAAACACTGAGGATAAGGGCCAGACTTAACACACACAGGATAAGGGCCAGACTAAACAAACTGAGGATAATGGCCAGACTTAACACACTGAGGATAAGGGCCAGACTTAACACACTGAGGATAAGGGCCAGACTTAACACACTGAGGATAAGGGCCAGACTTAACAAACTGAGGATAAGGGCCAGACTTAACAAACTGAGGATAAGGGCCAGACTTAACACACTGAGGATAAGCGCCAGACTTAACACACTGAGGATAAGGGCCAGACTTAACACACTGAGGATAAGGGCCAGACTTAACACACAGAGGATAAGGGCCAGACTTAACACACTGAGGATAAGGGCCAGACTTAACCTGTTATGGCTGCAAGCCCGATATCGGTACACCTATGACAACATCCCCCCACCCCCCCACACTGATTAGCATCGCTAGCATAGCGTCACAATTAAATAGTAGCATCTAAATATCATTAAATCACAAGTCCAAGACACCAGATGAAAGATACAGATCTTGTGAATAAACCCATCATTTCTGTTTTTTAAAATGTTTTACAGGGAAGACACAATATGTAAATCTATTAGCTAACCACGTTAGCAAAATACACCATTTTTCTTTGTCCACCATTTTTTCTCTCCACCACTAGCTATCACCAATTCGGCCAAATAAAGATATTGATAGCCACTAACCAAGAAAAAACCTCATCAGATGACAGTCTGATAACATATTTATTGTTTAGGATAGGTTTTGTTAGAAAAATGTGCATATTTCAGGTAGAAATCATAGTTTACAATTGCACCCACCATCACAACTCGACTAGAATTACTACAGAGAGCAACGTGTTTTACCAATTTACTCATCATAAAACATTTCATAAAAATATACAGCTCACAGCAATGGAAAGACACAGATCTTGTGAATTCAGACAATATTTCAGATGTTCTAAGTGTTTTACAGCGAAAACACAATAAATCGTTATATTAGCATACCACATATGCAAACGTTACCCCAGCATGAATTCAAGCCAAAGAGAGCGATATCGTTATCATCGCCAAAATATATTAATTTTTTCACTAACCTTCTCAGAATTCTTCCGATGACACTCCTGTAACATCATATTACAACATACATATAGAGTTTGTTCGAAAATGTGCATATTTAGCCATAAAAAACCGTGGTTATACTATGAAAATAGTAGCAAAACAAGCCTGGAAATGTCGGTCGCCATCTTTCAGAGTGATCTAGTTTAATCAATAGCTAATCATATACTTGACTAAAAAATACAGGGTTGACAGGAATCGAAAGACAAATTAGTTCTTAATGCAATCGCTGAATTACATTTCTAAAATTATCCTTACTGTGCAATACAGGGTTCGCCAAGCGAAGCTATACCAAACAAAATGGCGGAATATGCGTTTAAAATTTTTCGACAGAACAACGATTTATCATATTAAATATTTCTTACTGTGAGGTGATCTTCCATCAGAATCTTGGGCAATGTATCCTTTCTTGGGTCTAATCTTCTTTTGGTCGAAAGATGTCCTCTGTCCGTCGAAATGCCCACTAACGTTCGACCGGGACCCCGAAACGTGCCCAAAGCTTCAAAGAGCATCACATAGAACTGCCTCAAAATCGCACTAAACGGATATAAATTGCTATAAAACGGTTTAAATTAACTACCTTATGATGTTTTTAACACCTCTAACGAGTAAAAACATGACCGGCGAAATATTACTGGCTAAACCCAAGCTTGGAAAGAGAGCAGGTCCAACGTACATCGTGCGTCAGGCGCAGCAGGAAAAGAACGGTACTTCCGGTATTTCTTGTTTTATACAGGCCATGATTGCGCAATCGACTCCATTCAAAGCGTCACCACGTACTGACATCCAGGGGAAGACGTAAGCAGTGTTTGTATCCTCATAGCATTTACAGGGACCTTAAAACCGACCCCAGATCAGGGGCCAAGATTTCTGAAATCTGACTCCCTGTCAGGAAAAGTGCTGTAGAAGGAGCTGTGTTTCACTCAGAGACAAAATTCCAACGGCTATAGAAACTAGAGTGTTTTCTATCCAATAATAACAATAATATGCATATTGTACGAGCAAGAATTGAGTACGAGGCCGTTTGAAATGGGCACCCTTAATCAGAGCTACTCAATACTGCCCCTGCAGCCATAAAAAGTTAACACACTGAGGATAAGGGCCAGACTTAACACACTGAGGATAAGGGCCAGACTTAACACACTGAGGATAAGGGCCAGACTTAACACACTGAGAATAAGGGCCAGACTAAACAAACTGAGGATAAGGGCCAGACTAAACAAACTGAGGTTAAGAACAAGACTTAACAAACTGAGGATAAGGGCCAGACTTAACACACTGAGGATAAGGGCCAGACTTAACACACACAGGATAAGGGCCAGACTAAACACACTGAGGATAAGGGCCAGACTTAACACACTGAGGATAAGGGCCAGACTTAACACACTGAGGATAAGGGCCAGACTTAACAAACTGAGGATAAGGGCCAGACTTAACACACTGAGGATAAGCGCCAGACTTAACACACTGAGGATAAGGGCCAGACTTAACACACTGAGGATAAGGGCCAGACTTAACACACTGAGGATAAGGGCCAGACTTAACACACTGAGGATAAGGGCCAGACTTAACACACTGAGGATAAGGGCCAGACTTAACACACTGAGGATAAGGGCCAGACTTAACACACTGAGAATAAGGGCCAGACTAAACAAACTGAGGATAAGGGCCAGACTAAACAAACTGAGGTTAAGAACAAGACTTAACAAACTGAGGATAAGGGCCAGACTTAAAAAACTGAGGATAAGGGCCAGACTTAACACACTGAGGATAAGGGCCAGACTAAACAAACTGAGGATAAGGGCCAGACTTAACACACTGAGGATAAGGGCCAGACTTAACACACACAGGATAAGGGCCAGACTAAACACACTGAGGATAAGGGCCAGACTTAACACACTGAGGATAAGGGCCAGACTTAACACACTGAGGATAAGGGCCAGACTTAACAAACTGAGGATAAGGGCCAGACTTAACACACTGAGGATAAGCGCCAGACTTAACACACTGAGGATAAGGGCCAGACTTAACACACTGAGGATAAGGGCCAGACTTAACACACAGAGGATAAGGGCCAGACTTAACACACTGAGGATAAGGGCCAGACTTAACACACTGAGGATAAGGGCCAGACTTAACACACTGAGGATAAGGGCCAGACTTAACACACTGAGAATAAGGGCCAGACTAAACAAACTGAGGATAAGGGCCAGACTAAACAAACTGAGGTTAAGAACAAGACTTAACAAACTGAGGATAAGGGCCAGACTTAACACACTGAGGATAAGAGCCCGACTTAAAAAACTGAAGATAACAACCAGACTTAACAAACTGAGAATAAGGACCAGACTAAACAAACTGAGGATAAGGACCAGACTTAACAAACTGAGGATAAGGGCCAGACTTAACAAACTGAGGATAAGGGCCAGACTTAACAAACTGAGGATAAGGACCAGACTTAACTGAGAATAAGGGCCAGACTTAACAAACTGAGGATAAGGACCAGACTTAACAAACTGAGGATAAGGACCAGACTTAACAAACTGAGGATAAGGGCCAGACTTAACAAACTGAGGATAAGGACCAGACTTAACAAACTGAGGATAAGGACCAGACTTAACAAGCATTTGTTGAGAAACTGAGGATATTTTTTAAATATTTTTTAAATGTATCCTTTATTTAACTAGGCAAGTCAGTTAAGAACAAATTCTTATTTACAATGACGGCCTACACCGGCCAACGCTGGGCCAATTGTGTGCCGCTCTATGGAACTCCCAATCACGGCTGGTTGTGATGCAGCCTGGATTCAAACCAGGGTGCCTGTAGCGACACCTCTAGCACTGAGATGCAGTGCCTTAGACCTCTGCGCCACTCAGGCAAGACTTAACAAGCGTTTTCTGAGAAGCTGAAAATAAGGGCCAGACTTAACAAGCGTTTGCTGAGAAGCTGAGGATAAGGGCCAGACTTAACAAGCGTTTGCTGAGAAACTGAGGATAAGGGCCAGACTTAACAAGCGTTTGATGAGAAACTGAGGATAAGGGCCAGACTTAACAAGCGTTTGATGAGAAGCTGAGGATAAGGGCCAGACTTAACAAGCGTTTGCTGAGAAACTGAAGATAAGGGCCAGACTTAACAAGCGTTTGCTGAGAAGCTGAGGATAAGGGCCAGACTTAACAAGCGTTTGATGAGAAACTGAAGATAAGGGCCAGACTTAACAAGCGTTTGCTGAGAAGCTGAAGATAAGGGCCAGACTTAACAAGCGTTTGATGAGAAGCTGAGGATAAGGGCCAGACTTAACAAGCGTTTGATGAGAAGCTGAGGATAAGGGCCAGACTTAACAAGCGTTTGATGAGAAACTGAGGATAAGGGCCAGACTTAACAAGCGTTTGATGAGAAACTGAGGATAAGGGCCAGACTTAACAAGCGTTTGCTGAGAAACTGAGGATAAGGGCCAGACTTAACAAGCGTTTGATGAGAAACTGAGGATAAGGGCCAGACTTAACAAGCGTTTGATGAGAAGCTGAGGATAAGGGCCAGACTTAACAAGCGTTTGCTGAGAAACTGAGGATAAGGCCAAGACTTAACAAGCGTTTGCTGAGAAGCTGAGGATAAGGGCTAGACTTAACAAGCGTTTGCTGAGAAGCTGAGGATAAGGGCCAGACTTAACAAGCGTTTGCTGAGAAGCTGAGGATAAGGGCCAGACTTAACAAGCGTTTGATGAGAAGCTGAAGATAAGGGCCAGACTTAACAAGCGTTTGCTGAGAAGCTGAGGATAAGGGCCAGACTTAACAAGCGTTTGCTGAGAAGCTGAAGATAAGGGCCAGACTTAACAAGCGTTTGCTGAGAAGCTGAAGATAAGGGCCAGACTTAACAAGCGTTTGATGAGAAGCTGAGGATAAGGGCCAGACTTAACAAGCGTTTGATGAGAAGCTGAAGATAAGGGCCAGACTTAACAAGCGTTTGCTGAGAAACTGAAGATAAGGGCCAGACTTAACAAGCGTTTGATGAGAAGCTGAGGATAAGGGCCAGACTTAACAAGCGTTTGATGAGAAGCTGAGGATAAGGGCCAGACTTAACAAGCGTTTGATGAGAAGCTGAGGATAAGGGCCAGACTTAACAAGCGTTTGATGAGAAACTGAGGATAAGGGCCAGACTTAACAAGCGTTTGCTGAGAAACTGAGGATAAGGGCCAGACTTAACAAGCGTTTGCTGAGAAACTGAGGATAAGGGCCAGACTTAACAAGCGTTTGATGAGAAACTGAGGATAAGGGCCAGACTTAACAAGCGTTTGATGAGAAGCTGAGGATAAGGGCCAGACTTAACAAGCGTTTGCTGAGAAACTGAGGATAAGGCCAAGACTTAACAAGCGTTTGCTGAGAAGCTGAGGATAAGGGCCAGACTTAACAAGCGTTTGCTGAGAAGCTGAGGATAAGGGCCAGACTTAACAAGCGTTTGCTGAGAAGTTGAGGATAAGGGCCAGACTTAACAAGCGTTTGATGAGAAGCTGAAGATAAGGGCCAGACTTAACAAGCGTTTGCTGAGAAGCTGAGGATAAGGGCCAGACTTAACAAGCGTTTGATGAGAAACTGAAGATAAGGGCCAGACTTAACAAGCGTTTGCTGAGAAGCTGAAGATAAGGGCCAGACTTAACAAGCGTTTGATGAGAAGCTGAGGATAAGGGCCAGACTTAACAAGCGTTTGATGAGAAGCTGAAGATAAGGGCCAGACTTAACAAGCGTTTGCTGAGAAACTGAAGATAAGGGCCAGACTTAACAAGCGTTTGATGAGAAGCTGAGGATAAGGGCCAGACTTAACAAGCGTTTGTTGAGAAGCTGAGGATAAGGGCCAGACTTAACAAGCGTTTGATGAGAAGCTGAGGATAAGGGCCAGACTTAACAAGCGTTTGATGAGAAACTGAGGATAAGGGCCAGACTTAACAAGCGTTTGCTGAGAAACTGAGGATAAGGGCAAGACTTAACAAGCGTTTGCTGAGAAACTGAGGATAAGGGCCAGACTTAACAAGCGTTTGATGAGAAACTGAGGATAAGGGCCAGACTTAACAAGCGTTTGATGAGAAGCTGAGGATAAGGGCCAGACTTAACAAGCGTTTGCTGAGAAACTGAGGATAAGGCCAAGACTTAACAAGCGTTTGCTGAGAAGCTGAGGATAAGGGCCAGACTTAACAAGCGTTTGATGAGAAGCTGAGGATAAGGGCCAGACTTAACAAGCGTTTGATGAGAAGCTGAAGATAAGGGCCAGACTTAACAAGCGTTTGATGAGAAGCTGAGGATAAGGGCCAGACTTAACAAGCGTTTGATGAGAAGCTGAGGATAAGGGCCAGACTTAACAAGCGTTTGATGAGAAGCTGAGGATAAGGGCCAGACTTAACAAGCGTTTGATGTGAAACTGAGGATAAGGGCCAGACTTAACAAGCGTTTGCTGAGAAACTGAGGATAAGGGCCAGACTTAACAAGCGTTTGATGAGAAACTGAGGATAAGGGCCAGACTTAACAAGCGTTTGATGAGAAGCTGAGGATAAGGGCCAGACTTAACAAGCGTTTGCTGAGAAACTGAGGATAAGGCCAAGACTTAACAAGCGTTTGCTGAGAAGCTGAGGATAAGGGCCAGACTTAACAAGCGTTTGCTGAGAAGCTGAGGATAAGGGCTAGACTTAACAAGCGTTTGCTGAGTAGCTGAGGATAAGGCCAAGACTTAACAAGCGTTTGCTGAGAAGCTGAGGATAAGGGCAAGACTTAACAAGCGTTTGCTGAGAAGCTGAGGATAAGGACCAGACTTAACAAGCGTTTGCTGAGAAGCTGAGGATAAGGGCCAGACTTAACAAGCGTTTGCTGAGAAGCTGAGGATAAGGGCCAGACTTAACAAGCGTTTGATGAGAAGCTGAGGATAAGGGCCAGACTTAACAAGCGTTTGCTGAGAAGCTGAGGATAAGGGCCAGACTTAACAAGCGTTTGCTGAGAAGCTGAGGATAAGGCCAAGACTTAACAAGCGTTTGATGAGAAGCTGAGGATTAGGGCCAGACTTAACAAGCGTTTGCTGAGAAACTGAAGATAAGGGCCAGACTTAACAAGCTTTTGCTGAGAAGCTGAGGATAAGGGCCAGACTTAACAAGCGTTTGATGAGAAGCTGAGGATAAGGGCCAGACTTAACAAGCGTTTGATGAGAAGCTGAGGATAAGGGCCAGACTTAACAAGCGTTTGCTGAGAAACTGAGGATAAGGCCAAGACTTAACAAGCGTTTGCTGAGAAACTGAGGATAAGGGCAAGACTTAACAAGCGTTTGCTGAGAAACTGAGGATAAGGGCCAGACTTAACAAGCGTTTGCTGAGAAGCTGAGGATAAGGGCTAGACTTAACAAGCGTTTGCTGAGAAGCTGAGGATAAGGGCTAGACTTAACAAGCGTTTGATGAGAAGCTGAGGATAAGGGCCAGACTTAACAAGCGTTTGCTGAGAAACTGAGGATAAGGCCAAGACTTAACAAGCGTTTGCTGAGAAACTGAGGATAAGGGCCAGACTTAACAAGCGTTTGCTGAGAAGCTGAGGATAAGGGCTAGACTTAACAAGCGTTTGCTGAGAAGCTGAGGATAAGGGCTAGACTTAACAAGCGTTTGCTGAGAAGCTGAGGATAAGGGCTAGACTTAACAAGCGTTTGCTGAGAAGCTGAGGATAAGGGCTAGACTTAACAAGCGTTTGCTGAGAAGCTGAGGATAAGGGCCAGACTTAACAAGCGTTTGATGAGAAACTGAGGATAAGGGCCAGACTTAACAAGCGTTTGCTGAGAAACTGAGGATAAGGCCAAGACTTAACAAGCGTTTGCTGAGAAGCTGAGGATAAGGGCCAGACTTAACAAGCGTTTGATGAGAAACTGAAGATAAGGGCCAGACTTAACAAGCGTTTGCTGAGAAGCTGAGGATAAGGGCCAGATTTAACAAGCGTTTGATGAGAAACTGAGGATAGGGCCAGACTTAACAAGCGTTTGCTGAGAAACTGAGAAATAAAAGTGAAATCTAGAACATTTAGATTTTTTTATGATAGGGGGACTATGGGGGACTATGTTGATGTGGTACTGATTATATTGTGTGTTGGGGGACTGTGTTGACGTGGTACTGATTATATTGTGTGTTGGGGGACTATGTTGATGTGGTACTGATTATATTGTGTGTTGGGGGACTGTGTTGATGTGGTACTGATTATATTGTGTGTTGGGGGACTATGTTGATCTGGTACTGATTATATTGTGTGTTGGGGGACTGTGTTGATGTGGTACTGATTATATTGTGTGTTGGGGGACTGTGTTGATGTGGTACTGATTATATTGTGTGTTGGGGGACTATGTTGATGAGGGACTATGTTGACGTGGTACTGATTCTATTGTGTGTTGGGGGACTATTTTGATGTGGTACTGATTATATTGTGTGTTGAGGGACTATGTTGATGTGGTACTGATTATATTGTGTGTTGGGGGACTATGTTGATGTGGTACTGATTATATTGTGTGTTGGGGGACTATGTTGATGTGGTACTGATTATATTGTGTGTTGGGGGACTGTGTTGATGTGGTACTGATTATATTGTGTGTTGGGGGACTATGTTGATGTGGTACTGATTATATTGTGTGTTGGGGGACTGTGTTGATGTGGTACTGATTATATGTTGACTCCTACATTTCTGTCTTCTGTGTTTGTGTGCCCTTTAATATTTCAACCTCCATCTTGTGATATTATTCGATTTGTCTGCACCTTTAAGATATGACCAAAATGATCGTTTAGACAAAGGGATATCAGACTAACACATTTATAATACTGTGGATTGTTTTAGAGATCATTTTAATAAATCATTTTTTAAAATTATTTATCATCTTTCTTGCAGTGACCAGAATTGCACTGTATAAACAAAGCCAACAACCAAAACAAACAATGCAGTGATATTTTAAGTACACTGCTCAAAAAAATAAAGGGAACACTTAAACAACACAATGTAACTCCAAGTCAATCACACTTCTGTGAAATCAAACTGTCCACTTAGGAAGCAACACTGATTGACAATAAATTTCACATGCTGTTGTGCAAATGGAATAGACAAAAGGTGGAAATTATAGGCAATTAGCAAGACACCCCCAAAAAAGGAGTGATTCTGCAGGTGGTGATCACAGACCACTTCTCAGTTCCTATGCTTCCTGGCTGATGTTTTGGTCACTTTTGAATGCTGGCGGTGCTCTCACTCTAGTGGTAGCATGAGACGGAGTCTACAACCCACACAAGTGGCTCAGGTAGTGCAGTTCATCCAGGATGGCACATCAATGCGAGCTGTGGCAAAAAGGTTTGCTGTGTCTGTCTGCGTAGTGTCCAGAGCATGGAGGAGCTACCAGGAGACAGGCCAGTACATCAGGAGACGTGGAGGAGGCCGTAGGAGGGCAACAACCCAGCAGCAGGACCGCTACCTCCGCCTTTGTGCAAGGAGGTGCACTGCCAGCGCCCTGCAAAATGACCTCCAGCAGGCCACAAATGTGCATGTGTCTGCTCAAACGGTCAGAAACAGACTCCATGAGGGTGGTATGAGGGCCCGACGTCCACAGGTGGGGGTTGTGCTTACAGCCCAACACCGTGCAGGACGTTTGGCATTTGCCAGAGAACACCAAGATTGGCAAATTCGCCACTGGCGCCCTGTGCTCTTCACAGATGAAAGCAGGTTCACACTGAGCACATAAGCACATGTGACAGACGTGACAGAGTCTGGAGACCCCGTGGAGAACGTTCTGCTACCTGCAACATCCTCCAGCATGACCGGTTTGGCGATGGGTCAGTCATGGTGTGGGGTGGCATTTCTTTGTGGGGCCGCACAGCCCTCCATGTGCTCGCCAGAGGTAGCCTGACTGCCAATAGGTACCGAGATGAGATCCTCAGACCCCTTGTGAGACCATATGCTGACACATGCACATTTGTGGCCTGCTGGAGGTCATTTTGCAGGGCTCTGGCAGTGCACCTCCTTGCACAAAGGCGGAGGTAGCGGTCCTGCTGCTGGGTTGTTGCCCTCCTACGGCCTCCTCCACGTCTCCTGATGTACTGGCCTGTCTCCTGGTAGCGCCTTCATGCTCTGGACACTACGCTGACAGACACAGCAAACCTTTTTGCCACGGCTCGCATTGATGTGCCATCCTGGATGAACTGCACTACCTGAGCCACTTGTGTGGGTTGTAGACTCCGTCTCATGCTACCACTAGAGTGAGAGCACCGCCAGCATTCAAAAGTGACCAAACATCAGCCAGGAAGCATAGGAACTGAGAAGTGGTCTGTGATCACCACCTGCAGAATCACTCCTTTTTTGGGGGTGTCTTGCTAATTGCCTATAATTTCCACCTTTTGTCTATTCCATTTGCACAACAGCATGTGAAATTTATTGTCAATCAGTGTTGCTTCCTAAGTGGACAGTTTGATTTCACAGAAGTATGATTGACTTGGAGTTACATTGTGTTGTTTAAGTGTTCCCTTTATTTTTTTGAGCAGTGTAGTTATATTTTAGCAAATGAAAGCGCACAGAGTAAGGTTCAATGATACAGCTTGAAACTACCAATTGCTCTGCAGTCAAGTAAATCCCGCTGTCTACCGTGCACGCTGGACTCTAGGGGGGCTTTGTGGGGTGTTTGGAAACCTAGGGCTATAGTGACACGCTAATGTGGAGAGTACTGACCCCCCTCACCCCTAACACCCTCTAAAGGGCTAGGGACAACCCCACCCTGGTTTAATCGTAAGACGTTCACATCCCCCACAGTGCCTAAGGAAACACAGGCTGTCACAAAATGAGAATATGTATTGCATTATACCAGTAGCTCAAATGTGAAATATGGATGTTTTATTCATTATCGATTTCTCTTAATTGTTCTGCTTGGTTTTTCCTCAGCTGGAAACATAGATCACACTGCCTCGTGGGGGAATTACTGTAATGGTTCAAGATCCGTGTTGAATACTCCATCATGCTTGGCACACGTTCTATAATAGAAATACGGTGTGATGTCTGCTAGTCGTAACACAAACAATGCAGAGAGATAGATGACATTTCTGGATGTGACGCCACATCTTTGAAGTAGAAGTGGTTTAGCAGAAAGGTTATATTAGCAGTGTTCACATAATAAGAATTAGAGGAATTTATTCAACAGAAAATGGCGATTGCACCAACAAATCCACATTTTTTAAATTAAGTTTGGAATGGGGGACCTTTCAGGAGAGCTATACCACCCAGCTGGGAAAAAATGGCAACATGGTGGACACCGGACTCTTTGTGCACAGTTTGGAGAGGTCTGTTTATATGTTAGTATACCGGCCAACCTTTGGCATCACATCTCCTTACAGTCCTATGTTTGGAATATTAACTTGCCCCTCACTGTCTAGCTTATAATTATCGATAATCTTTCCTGGGGTCAAACCTCAACTCCTATTTGCTCCCAATATCACTTCTGTTTTCGTTTTCTGAACCGTGACCTTTACTGTTGACCACACTGTTGTGGGACTCCTTCAAAGTCAACAGGGCGGCCATTTTGAATTTGAGTTCCAATACAGATTACAAAAGACAACAGGGCCAAGATTCAGGCAAGATGGAGTGACAGCCAGTGTCTATGCTGGTTCCTGATATTTGCCCTTTGGGTTTCTCAATCGGTGCTGAAGGAGAGTCCCTTGAACGCCCTGGGAAAGAAAACACAGCTCCAGTAACTCAAGCTGGTCCTTGGTCAATAAAGACACACAAGACTGTTTGGCCACACGGACACCTCACACATGGCCCTCAGACCACATAGGAAATTAGCCCAGCCACAATATTTTCAATAGATTTACAAGCAATACCACCTTTTTTCACTATATCACTGAGCCCTTTGCTCTAAGCCAGTGATTCATTTTAATAGCCTTAATTTCTCCTTCTCATTCCACTATCAAACTAAGCACGGTGTGGACCTCAGGTTGTATGCCAGGCCATGGGTTTATATATATATATATATATATATACAGTACCAGTCAAAAGTTTGGACACACCTACTTATACCAGAGTCGGGCGGGAGGGTGCGGGCAGCAATCGGTTGAAGAGCATGCACTTAGTTTTACTAGCATTTTAAATCGGTTGGAGGCCACGGAAGGAGTGCTGTATGGCGTTGAAGCTCGTTTGGAGGTTTGTTAGCACTGTGTCCAAAGAAGGGCCAGATGTATACAGAATGGTGTCGTCTGCATAGAGGTGGATCAGAGAATCACCAGCAGGAAGAGCGACATCAATGATATGTACAGAGAAAAGAGTCGGCCAGAGAATTGAACCCTGTGGCACCCCCATAGAGACTGCCAGAGGTCCGGACAACTGGCCCTCCGATTTGACACACTGAACTCCATCTGCGAAGTTGTTGGTGAACCAGGCGAGGCAGTCATTTGAGAAGCCAAGGCTATTGAGTCTGCCGAATAATAGTGAAGACATCAAAACTATGAAATAACACATATTGAAGTGTTAAACAAATGAAAATATATATACTCATCTGGCCAGCATCCCAGAGTCGCCTCTTCACTGTTAACGTTGAGACTGGTGTTTGGCGGGTACTATTTAATGAAGCGGCCAGTTGAGGACTTGTGAGGCGTCTGTCTAAAGAAGGCCAGTTTTATTGCTTCTTTAATCAGAACAACAGTTTTCAGCTGTGCTAACATAATTACAAAAGGGTTTTCTAATGATCAATTAGCCTTTTAAAATGATGAACTTGGATTAGCTAACACAACGTGCCATTGGAACACAGGAGTGATGGTTGCTGATAATGGGCCTCTGTACACCTATGTAGATATTCTATTCTATTAAAAATCTGCCGTTTCCAGCTAAAATAGTCATTTACAACATTAACAATGTCTACACTGTATTTCTGATTAATTTGATGTTATTTTAATGCACCAAAAAATGCTTTTCTTTCAAAAACAAGGACATTTCTGACTTTTGAACGGTAGTGTATAATATATTTTTATTTTCAAAATTCTGTGAGAAAACAAATTCAATCAACTTTAACGACTAAAACCAAATCGAAACAGTGTAGAAATTATAATGGACCTAAATTTAAACAATATGGATAGAGGAAAAATGTTTGCAAATTTTGACGGCATGGAAATAGAAAACAAATTCACTGCGGCCCTCCGGACCTCGTTGATGACCAATTGCATCCAGCGGATATCGTTGAAGACCAAATGCGACTCTCCGGACGTCGTTCGAATACCAAATGCGACTCTCCGGACGTCGTTCGAATACCAAATGCGACTCTCCGAACATCGTTGAAGACCAAATGCGACTCTCCGGACGTCGTTCGAATACCAAATGCGACTCTCCGGACCTCGTTGAATACCAAATGCGACTCTCCGGACCTCGTTGAATACCAAATGCGACTCTCCGGACCTCGTTGAATACCAAATGCGACTCTCCGGACCTCGTTGAATACCAAATGCGACTCTCCGAACATCGTTGAAGACCAAATGTGGCCCCCAGACCTCGTTGAAGACCAAATGCTGGCCCCGGGGCAAAATGAGTCTCGTTTAACCCCTGGTTTAACCCATCATACCCTGTAAACTTAGCCTCGGTGATCCTCCTCAGCCATTGATGATTTTTCAGTGTCATTAGTGCCTACTGGTACATGTCTGTGGAATGCCTGCGATCTGTTTGAAGCCTGAGCCGGCTGACAGGGCCCGGGGGGACGACTCACCGTGGCAACGACCCCAAGGGTTAACTCAAGCCACCGGCGTCCCATGCCTCCTGCTCCCTGTCGCCCGGGGCTATGGCCCTGCACCGCCGCACGTCACTGTGTGCTTTTCCCAGAACCCTCACTGCCTGCCTAGGCCAGAGTGGACACATCTCACGGTCAGTCAAATCAGTCGCTACCGGTGAGGCTCAGCTGAGGAGGTCAAAGTTCAGATGGAAAAGAATAGAGCAGAGATCAGTCACTGTTCTGACATTTTTTTAAAGTCATGAAACATGTCATCAACTGTTAAAACAGTACTTCCTCAGACATACACTGACTGTACAAAATATTAAGAACACCTTCCTAATATTGAGTTGCAATATTTCACAGGGATGCTGGCCCATGTTGACATCAATGCTTCCCACAATTGTGTCAAGTTTGCTGGATGTCCTTTGGCTGGTGGACCATTCTTGATACACACGGGAAACTGTTGAGCGTGAAATACCCAGCAGCATTGCAGTTCTTGACACAAACCGGTGCTCCTGGCACCTGCTACCATACCCCGTTCAAAAGGCACTTAAATATTTTGTCTTGTCCATTCACCCTCTGAATGGCACACATACACAATCCATGTCTCAATTGTCTCAAGGCTTAACAATCCTTCTTTAACCCCGTCTCCTCCCCCTTCATTTACACTGAAGTGGATTTAACAAGTGACATCAATAAGCGATGATAGCTTTCACCTGGATTCACCTGGTCAGTCTATGTCACGGAAAGAGCAGGTGTTCTTAATGTTTTGTCCACTCGGTGTAGAGCACAACTCACCCAGTACATGGTGCTGAGTTTTACTTTGGTTTAGACAGGACTGCTGTTACAACAGAGAGTGCTCTTCCTTCAACGTCGGCCCTTTATTTCTTACCTTGTGATGCAGAAATAAATGGTTGTTGGTTGTTGTGTACTCAATAGAAGATTGTAGGTGACATGTTTTATGAGATTATGAGAACACACACAGTGTGTGTATCTAGTGGTTCATGAGCACAGCTAATTTATGTAGGCCTGTGGTAAATATACCAAATCTTATTCAGGTCTTCTCTCAAACAAGTATTTTAGTCATTACAAAAATTGCTTTATAACAGGTAAACAATTTGAAAACCACTCTTTGGTCGACTCAACGCTATTCCTAGAAAAGTATTTTTTTTAAATCTTCTGCTAATTTGATTTGAAAGAGACCGGATGAATGAAAAGATCCAGATAACGCCCGTTGTTAAAGTTCTGTGTACTCGTCTTTTTTAGCAAACAGAGGCAGAGCTGTTCTCTCTGTCTAAACTTTACCCATGGTTTTATGGAAGCCCAATATAACCACTGAGCAATTATGTCATGAGGAGAAAACAAACATTGCTCCATCTTTATGACATTGCTTTCATATCCGTCAAAAGGCTTTTAATGTAAACCAATTCAGTGATTCAGCTACACTGTGACAGTTTACCTAAACTAGTGACGTCACGTACAGTACATATCATTATGCATGTACAAAGCTAGAAATATGAGGATACCGCTTGAATTAATTTAGCAAATACCAACCTAGAGATAGAAGAGAGAGCTAAAATACCAACCAACAGATAGAAAGAGAGATAGAATAAAATGCATTGTATAGGCCTACGCAGGATGGCTTGTATGAGCACCATCCACCTTGGTCTTCTCTCCCAGTCTGCACCTTCCAGTTCCTTGGTGTTGTAGAATCGGACATTGCTTTTGAGTATTTGGACACAGTGCAGATAGGTCCTAAAACTTCTGCCAACGCTCGGTGTTAACTGCAAGCCTGTTACGTGACTCGCCAGCCTTGTCACAAGCCTGGCTATCACAAGTAGAGTCAGTAGAGTCCAACTGCAATTCCAACTGCTTATGACTGCGCTATTCTAGCCTTACGTTGGTTTCAGTTCTCAGGCACCGTAACACACGTGTCAAAAGTCAGACAAGGCAACAGTGATCCATAACAATTAGAGCTTTATCATTAACCATGAAAGCAATGAAAGCTGTGCATTGTTTGATCACTTTTGACAGGTCTTGTGACATTTTACAGGTAATTGTAATGAAATAAACTGCAAACTACAGTAGTAACTACACAGTTAGGTTCCTAATCAGTCTAGTTTTTGAAAACGACATTTGATAGAAAGGTAATTTGTAAATGTTTTTTTTTGGTTCCCTTTGAATGCCACTGTGATGTTAAGTTTTTCTTGGTAAATAACAGTTGCAACAGTGTATTACAAAGCCTTACAGCTGAATAATCTCACACAATCAATGCTGAGCTTCAGAGCGCAGAAGTGGACAATCAACTGACTGCTCAATTATTTAGACCCTATCCCCTCCCCTCGGTCCTAATGGAATTCTGCCTAATCTCCCAACGTTCCCTATGGAATTCCAAACGGACACTCCCAATACCATTCCGACTGTCATAAGAATGACAGGCCTAATAAAGTTTCCATTGACAGAGGGAATGTATATGACCTGATATTAGTATGAGGTGGCCTCTGGTGTGTCAAGCACACAGACCCATGTCATGTCATTGACCTGATAACCGGTGACAACGCCCAAAGATATGAGGGTGGCCTCTACCATTGTCATTTATCATTTGATGCTATCTCATAAACTTAAATCTGTAACTTGTCAGAGGGTCACCAGGTCCATGATTGCTTCATATTACTTCATTATGCTTCATAATGCGTATGATACTTGTCGATTTGTGGAGATGAGTGCATTGATCCCTCTGAATCCCATGCATACCAGACGGTGTCCGTCATTCACCACTGAAACTCGAGAAAAGGTTTCCTGTGAAGATTTCAAACAGCATCCATTGAATAACTGTAGATGATGAGTCCCACTCAAGGATATTCATAAGGATAATTTCTTCAATGCATTTCTCATTCATATTTACAGTCCAGACATCACAGTTAAACCCAGTCCTCCTACTCTACAGTTATTGACACAGCGTTCTAAACTATTTAAAAAGCTGAACCATCACATCTCACTACAGTCGACCAGAGCTAAGGAGATGCCTCTCCAAAACATATATATGACTGCATTTACACAGGCAGTCCAATTCTGATCTTTTTCCACTAATTGGTCTTTTGACCAATCAGATCAGATCTTCCGCCAATAATTGGGCAAAATATAAATAATTGAGCTGCCTGGGTAAACGAAGCCCAAGTGTCTAACAATAGACTCCAGATGTGAGCAAATAGGAGAAGCTTGTTTGAAGTTAATGTATACCCTCTGTCGACAATGGGTTTAAAGTATTGCATTGATGGTTCAGGCATACTGTTCCAACCTACACGATTACGTTCTAATCAAAAATGGCTTCAACCACATCCAATTAACACAAGTCTAGTTAGTTAAGTGCTCGTTTCAAACCATTTAAAGGTTTGTATTTCATGCATCCCTAGTATTGGATAATCACGCTCTGAAGGGCTCCGTTGGGAAATGGCACATTCTGTGAAAGTGGTGAGGTTAATAGTAGCATTGGTAAAGTGGGCCTTTTGTTTGCGTGCCAGGTTAAAGAAGATGGATGCTGTGATTTAAGGGCCAGTGCCATTAAACCTAGCCAGAATGACCTCTCTAGTTTGGGCTCCTGAATGGAAATAATTACCAAGCGAAGAAGTCAATCCACTTTACATTAGCTGTGTTAGTATTCCTGTCAATAAGGCATTTCCTGACGTTAGCTGTGTTAGTATGCCTGTCAATAAGGCATTTCTTGATGTTAGCTGTGTTAGTATGCCTGTCAATAAGGCATTTCCTGACGTTAGCTGTGTTAGTATTCCTGTCCATAAGGCATTTCCTGACGTTAGCTGTGTTAGTATGCCTGTCAATATGGCATTTCCTGACGTTAGCTGTGTTAGTATGCCTGTCAATAAGGCATTTCCTGACGTTAGCTGTGTTAGTATGCCTGTCAATAAGGCATTTCCTGACGTTAGCTGTGTTAGTATGCTTGTCAATAAGGCATTTCCTGACGTTAGCTGTGTTAGTATGCCTGTCAATAAGGCATTTCCTGACGTTAGCTGTGTTAGTATGCCTGTCAATAATGCATTTCCTGACGTTAGCTGTGTTAGTATGCCTGTCAATAAGGCATTTCCTGATGTTAGCTGTGTTAGTATGCCCGTCAATAAGGCATTTCCTGACGTTAGCTGTGTTAGTATGCCTGTCAATAAGGCATTTCCTGATGTTAGCTGTGTTAGTATTCCTGTCAACAAGGCATGTTTTTGCTTTTACTTGATCCTGCAAATTGTGACCTACCTCAAATTGCAGTTATTTTCCATACTCCGTTGCTGTTTGTCATTTTTGCAGACAATGATGAACTTAGCCATACAATAGCTATATTCAATCAAATGTGAAACTAGTTGATGGCATGTCATGCTCCTGAACCGTGCACAGTTCCTTTGGGTACAGTTACAGTAGTTCTGTCCCTTATATATCATATCTGCCGCCTCCTTTACGAGTTACCTCCCATTGTCCGTCTGATTCCGTTACCAAAAGCTCAACCCTGATTCAAAACACAAGCATGTCACATCATAGGTGTTCTGTTGTTTCATTATTAGTCACTGCTCCAGTGTGTGCCTGTAGTTGCTTAGTAATTCATTAAAACATACCTCATTTCAGCTCACACGGCTCAGACAAGCTTCGCCACAGGTCTGCACTCTGCACACAACTACCAGCTGCTGACAAACATGTTTCAGGCCTATCTGGTATAATTTAATCGCATGTATACGAACGGGGTCATGGGTCGGAACAGTGAAACCAGTACTCTGGTAACATAGCTGCAGACAGGTGACAGCCATCTTTAATGTTTATGACAGAGCTCCCCTTCCCTTACCTCTGGTGATGTCATCAGGGCCCTGGTGTTATTAATAAATCATGCATGGCAGCGGGAGCTTGGGTTTCAACGCGAGTTCATTCCTAAAATAATCCACCGCTTTAAATGATCTCAGCAGAGAGAGAGAGAGAGCACACTTTCTAAAACAATAAACTAATCAACTCGGAAACCGAGGAAACAACTCGCCTTACAGGGCACCGAAGGGCCAATCGGGCCTCACGCATTGACAGACAGTCTAACGGGCATCGCCGGTTGGTCCTCTTCTAACTGGTGAGTGTGAGGTACATCAATATAAAGTTATGGATGGATCCTAGCTTGATACAGTATGTATTTATTAGTTAGAGATAAATCATTGTCTCAATGTCAATGGGAGATTTGTGTTTCTCGCACAGATCTGAGATTAGGATTCAGTTTAATAGTCAGTGTCATCACTACCAGATCAGATTAAAATATGATCTAAATATTACATAGAGGAAATTCACTTTACTCAGAACATAAAAGCTAGTAAATGGAATGTTTATTTTGGCACTCTTTTTTTAGACTTAGTCTAATCTTAGCCATTTTGACTAAAATATAATTAAAACCACTTCTGGTAAAATTGGGAAACACAAAAGAAACAACAACACGAAGAGTTATCTATCCAAAACAGAGATGTATGGGTAAACCACTTCTCCAATCTTTTTGGCCGTATAACAAAGAACAAACAGCAAAAATATATACATGATCAAATACAAATCTTAGAATCAACTATTAAAGACTACCAGAACCCACTGGATTATCCAATTACATTGAATGAACTACAGGACAAAGTACAAAACCCTCCGACCCAAAAAGGCCTGTGGTGTTGATGGTATTCTAAATTAAATGATAAAATATACAGACCACAAATTCCAATTGGCTATATTTAAACTTTTTAACATCTTCCTTCGCTCTGGCATCTTCCCCAATATTTGGAACCAAGGACTGATCACCAAAATCCACGAAAGTGGAGACAAATTTGACCCCAATAACTACTGTGGGATATGCATCAACAGCAACCTTGGGAAAATCCTCTGCATTATCATTAACAGCAGACTCATACATTTCCTCAGTGAAAACAATGTACTGAGCAAATGTCAAAATGGCTTTTTACCAAATTACCGTACGACAGAGCACGTATTCACCCTGCACACCGTCATTGACAAAGAAACAAAACAAAGGCAAAGTCTTCTCATGCTTTGTTGATTTAAAAAAAGCTTTTGACTCAATTTGGCATGAGGGCCTGCTATATAAAAAAAAAAGGAAAGTGATGTTGGGGGGAAAACATACGACATTATAAAATCCATGTACACAAACAACAAAGTGTGCGATTAAAATGTGCAAAAAACACATTTCTTTCCACAGGGCCGTGGGGTGAGACAGGGATGCAGTTTAAGCCCCACCCTCTTCAACATACAGTACCAGTCAAAAGTTTGGACACACCTATTCATTCCAGGGTTTTTCATGTCAGACCCACTTCACCATCCATTTTACACCCGAAGATCCCTTTAATGCCATCAATGGATATACTGTAGGATCTACTGGGGGACTGGTATTGGGTATTATTATATTAAATAATAGTAGTTGAGTCTCTGTCTCCTATGTAGGTGTAGGTTAACAATACTTCCAGTGGAATGTGGGGCTATAGATAGATAGATAGATAGATAGATAGATAGATAGATAGATAGATAGATAGATAGATAGATAGATAGATAGATAGATAGATAGATAGATAGATAGATAGATAGATAGATAGATAGATAGATAGATAGATAGATAGATAGATAGATAGATAGATAGATAGATAGAATTACTAGAAAGGACAAAGCCCCTCAGACCCCAGAAATTTGACTGGAACACTCATGGTTTCCCTCAATGTGAATGGGACTGTCCGTTCTAGTAATTCTATTTCTATGGTGTGAATTGTTTCCCACCCTGGGGCGATAGCCCTGTAATCCAGATCTCTGGTTCAGATTACAGCAGGGGGATTAGGTCTGTCTGACTGGCTGCCTGCACCAAACACTCTGGCGTCCACCATCTCTCCCCACATGTCATCATATCAAGTCCTCATATACCCCAATGTATATTGGTAAGAGTGTTGTTAATCTGTCTGTGTTCCTAGTTCTTTACTATGGCCATAACCATTCAAATACAACAAACGTCCTTTTAACAAACGTTACAAACAATGTTCACTACCGTTCAAAAGTTTGGGGTCACTTAGAAATGTTCTTGTTTTCCATGAAATTAGTTGCAAAATGAATAGGAAATATAGTCAAGACATTGACAAGGTTATAAATAATGATTTTGAACTGAAATAAAAATGGTGTCCTTCAAACTTTGCTTTCGTCAAAGAATCCTCAATTTGCAGCAATTACAGCCTTGCAGACCTTTGGCATTCTAGTTGTCAATTTGTTGTGCTAATCTGAAGAGATTTAACCGCATGCTTCCGGAAGCACCTCTCACAAGTTGGATTGGCTTGATGGGCACTTCTTACGTACTATGCTCCATTATAGACAGAATACCAACTGACTGCTTCTTCCCTAATAGTTATTGCATAGTTTGGAGCTGTGCTTTGGGTCATTGTCCAGTTGTAGGAGGAAATTGGCTACAATTAAGCGCCGTCCACAGGGTATGGCATGACGATGCAAAATGGAGTGATAGCCTTCCTTCTTCAAGATCCCTTTTACCCTGTTCAAATCTCCCACTTTACCACCACCAACGCACCCCCAGACCATCACATTGCCTCCACCATGCTTGACAGATCCTCCAACATCTTTTCATTTTTTCTGCGTCTCACGAATGTTCTTCCTTGAGATCCGAACACCTCAAACTTAGATTTGTCTGTCCATAACACTTTCATAACACAATCTTCCTCTGTCCGGTAAAACTGCAAAACATGTGACAAAGAAAATAGCTTTATGTCCTGATTACAAAACGTTATATTTGGGGCAAATCCAATAACATATCACTGAGTACCAATCTTCATATTTTCAAGCATAGTTGAGGCTGCATCATGTCATGTGTATGCTTGTATTCGTGAAGAACTGGGGAGTTTTTTAGGATAAAAAATAAACGAAATAGAGCTATTAATTACACTTTGGATGGTGTATAAATACACCCAGTCACTACAAAGATACATGCGACCTTCCTAACGCATTTGAATGGAGAGGAAGGAAACTGTTAAAGTATTTCACTATGAGACCAATGGTGATTTTAAACCACTTACAGAGCTAATCCAACACAACAAATTACTGAGTACAACTCTTCATATTTCCAAGCATGGTGGTGGCTGCATCATGTTATGGGTATGCTTGTCATCAGCAAGGACTGGGGACTTTTTTAGGATAAAAAGAAAAATAATAGATCTAAGCACAGGCAAAATCCTAGAGGAAAACATTGTTCAGTCTGCTTTCCCACAGACACTGTGAGACAAATCCACCTTTCAAAAGAACAATAACCTAACTGGAGTTACTTACCAAGACTACATTGAATGTTCCTGTGTGGCCTAGTTACAGTTTTGACTTAAATCGGCTTGAAAATCTATCCATGGCAAGACTGTCTAGCAATGATCAACAACCAACTTGACAGAGCTTGAAGAATTTTTAAATGAATAATGGGCAATTATTGTACAATCTAGGTTTGCAAATCTCTTAGAGACTTACCCAGAAAAACTCACAGCTGTTGTCGCTGCTAAAGGTGCTTCTAACATCTATTGACTTAGGGGGGTGAATACTTGTATCTTTCCAATCAAAATATGAGTGTTTTGTTTTCCATTAATGCAAATAATAATAAATAATTGTGTATAATTGACAAAAAAAAGACAATTAAATTCATTTGAATCCCACTTTGTAACACACCAGAATGTGGAAAAAGTCAAGGGGTGTGAATATTTTCTGAAGGAACTTGTATGTGAATTACAGATCGGCACAGTCTGACCTTTCTATCTGATTCTTCTGGAGAATCTTGTCGCTGGACCTGCTATAACTTCACGTTTGTGGTTGTCCTCAGGATGTCGGGTGATGCCTTCAAAACTGGCCACTAGGGGCAATGGTGAACACTATTACCATCAAGTAGGCTTGCGGCGTGTTACGGCGTTGTGGATGGGGATGACGGATGGACGTAAGCCGCGTTCAATCCCAGTGCTAGGCAACCTTAACCCTTAACTTGATGACTGTGGTCCAGGGCCCGGTTTCCCATAGAGCATCTTAAGGCTAAGTTCATCGTTAGAACCATCGAGCTCAGAGCCGCTGAACAGAGCACAAGTCTGGTCTCTGTAGCTTCTCTGTAGCTGGTGGCTAGTCAGCTTCTCCTCGACCACCACTGATCGGCGCCAACAGCCGATAGGATGCCCGGAAGGCTCGCTGCACATCAGCAGTAGTCCAAAGCAGCCTCGTAGTCGTCCCGAGCATTTGTGCACACCTCTACCACCTCAATCTCCAGCATTTAAATGAAAACATAACAGGCTGGCCAACCTGCTAGTTATCTAGCCAATCCAACCTTACATCTGATCTGTTATATTATGCCAAACAAACAAAAACGAAACAGTAAAAACATTTCAATAAAAAATCTAATAAAATATAACTAATATTTACAGAATTGACACTATGATCAGTTTATAAGTGGTCTATCACTGTTATTATAGTCAGTCAAAACACATTTTAAGGTCTATTCTTTTAATGTTATTATTAACTTTGATTTATTCAGGGTAGCCCAATTGAGACCACGGTCTTATTCCCATTGGTGCCCTGGGTACAAACATTTTCTCAAAGTAGGAAGAACAATTTACATTACAATTAAAACAAGAAGAAAAAAATTACCACA
Source organism: Salvelinus namaycush (assembly GCF_016432855.1). NCBI lineage: Eukaryota > Metazoa > Chordata > Actinopteri > Salmoniformes > Salmonidae > Salvelinus > Salvelinus namaycush. Next base: position 3,076,750 of record NC_052337.1, read on the forward strand.
AGGCACAACCTCAACACCACAACCTCAACACCACAACCTCAACACCACAACCTCAACACCACAACCTCAACACCACAACCTCAACACCACAACCTCAACACCACAACCTCAACACCATAACCTCAACACCTCAACCTCAACACCACAACCTCAACACCATAACCTCAACACCACAACCTCCACACCACAACCTCCACACCACAACCTCAACACCACAACCTCCACACCACAACCTCAACACCACAACCTCAACACCACAACCTCAACACCACAACCGCCACACCACAACCTCAACACCACAACCTCCACACCACAACCTCAACACCACAACCTCACAACCACAACACCACAACCTCAACACCACAACCTCAACACCACAACCTCAACACCACAACCTCAAAACCACAACCTCAACACCACAACCTCAATACCACAACCTCAACACCACAACCTCAACACCACAACCTCAATACCACAACCTCAACACCACAACCTCAACACCACGACCTCAACACCACAACCACAACCTCAACACCACAACCACAACCTCAACACCACAACCTCAACACCACAACCTCAACACCACAACCTCAACACCACAACCTCAATACCACAACCTCAACACCACAACCTCAACACCACAACCTCAACACCACAACCTCAACACCACAACCTCAATACCACAACCTCAACACCACAACCTCAACACCACAACCTCAACACCACAACCTCAACACCACAACCTCCACACCACAACCTCAACACCACAACCTCAATACCACAACCTCAACACCACAACCTCAACACCACGACCTCAACACCACAACCTCAACACCACAACCACAACCTCAACACCACAACCTCAACACCACAACCTCAATACCACAACCTCAACACCACAACCACAACACCACAACCTCCACACCACAACCTCAACACGACAACCTCAACACCACAACCTCAACACCACAACCTCAACACCACAACCTCAACACCACAACCTCAATACCACAACCTCAACACCACAACCTCAACACCACAACCTCAACACCACAACCTCAACACCACAACCTCAACACCACAACCACAACCTCAACACCACAACCTCACAATTTCAACAGATATACCACCACAATCAATCGAAGCAAATGCAATCCTCAATGAATTCATTCACCACCAGAGTCTTTAACTTCCCTAACGGCACCAGCGAATCAAGATGCAAGGATTTTTGTAGGTCATTCCAACAATGGGACTAAAACTACAGGATTTCACTTAATTGGTCGAGACCAGAGGGACCTCAAGAGTTAACCAATCCTGAGAGCGAGTTTGGTAGCTCATTCTTTATACTTCAGAAACGAAGTTAGGTAAGCTAATAAGTAATGGATAATGACAACACTCGCAGAACTTGTGTGTGTGCGTGCGCATGTGTGCGTGCGCGTGTGTGCATGTGTGTGCGTGCGTGTGTGTGTGTGTGTGCGTGCGTGCGTGTGTGCGTGCGTGCGCATGTGTGTGTGTGAGTGCGTGTGTGTGTGTGTGTGTGCGTGTGTGTGTGTGCGTGTGTGTGTGTGTGTGTGTGTGTGTGTGTGTGTGTGTGTGTGTGTGTGTGTGTGTGTGTGTGTGTGTGTGTGTGTGTGTGTGTGGCATTACACACAGGTTGGCTGGTCAAAAAATCCATTTGAAATAAATTGCCCAGGGAGCCTGTGAGACTTTGATAAATGGAGCCTGATTATTTTGAAGCTGTGTGTACATGGACATGGTAGGCACTAGAGCTAACCGGGTCAGTTTTCTGGCAGGGAGAGACGTGTGTGTCAGCGGCTCTACAGAGAGACTCTGGTTGTAGACACCTGACATCCAAAAATAGTATAGGTTTATATTTTATTTTGTTGATCAAATTAAATATTTGTGTGTGTGAGTGTGTGTGTGTACTGTACGTGTGTGTGTGTGTGTACTGTACGTGTGTGTGTGTACTGTACGTGTGTGTGTGTGTGTGTGTGTGTGTGTGTGTGTGTGTGTGTGTGTGTGTGTGTGTGTGTGTGTGTGTGTGTGTGTGTGTGTACTGTACGTGTGTGTGTGTGTGTGTGTGTGTGTGTGTGTGTGTGTGTGTGTGTGTGTGTGTGTGTGTGTGTGTGTGTGTGTGTGTGTGTGTGTGTGTGTAGTGTGTGTGTGTGTGTGTGTGTGTGTGTGTGTGTGTGTGTGTGTGTGTGTGTGTGTGTGTGTGTGTGTGTGTGTGTGTGTGTGTGTGTGTACTGTACGTGTGTGAGTGTGAAATGTTTACTATATATGCAGTAGGGTCCGTAATTATTGCATCCCTTGATGAAGATGAACAAATTATAAAATTATTATAATTATTATAAAATAAATCATACAAATACTGAGCTATATTTTATGCTGAAAAATATATTTATATATTATTTATAAAATTGCTCAGAGAAATAGATTTTGTTTAACAAGTTACAAAACAAAATCTCAAAAAGATAGTAGTAAAAAATATTGGATCCCCTGTTTTCAATGCTTCAAGCACCCTGCCTTGCGAGGATAACGACACTGAATCTTTTTCGACAATATTTCATGAGATTGGAGAACACACTGGAAGATATCGTTCCTCCATACAGAATCTCTCCGGATCCTTGATATCTTTCATCTGCGCTCTTCAATTCAAACCACAGGTTTTCAAATGGGGTTCAAGTCCACAGGTTTTCAAATGGGGTTCAAGTCCACAGGTTTTCAAATGGGGTTCAAGTCCACAGGTTTTCAAATGGGGTTCAAGTCCACAGGTTTTCAAATGGGGTTCAAGTCCGGAGTTATAACCCCTATATTATTATTTTGTATTACTTCTTACAAAATATATTTCTCTGACCAATAGGATCATTTTTTTTTTGAATATATAATATAACTCAGATTTGTTTAATTTTTTATATTATATTATTTTTCACTCATCTTTATCAAGGGATCCAATAATTACGGACCCCACAGTATGTGTGTGAAAAGAGCTTCAAACCATAAATGACTCTCTAATAGCCAGTGTCCCAATTTGGCACCCTATTCCCTATATAGTGCACTACTTTTGACCAGAACCCATAGGGTGCCATTTGGGTCACAGACATATCTTGTATGAATTACAGCTTCTTAGCCCTCTCAGAGCTTGCACTCAGCAAAAGGAAGATGTCCCAAGGCGTTTTCCGCAGGGAAAAGTTAGCAGCCATCTTTGATGGTTAACCTCTGCTGACCCTTATCTAAAGGCTGACCCAGGCTCCCACAGCATGCCACTCCTGCTTCTCATTACACCGCAGTGCAATGTGTTGGGGGGGGGAGGGGGGTTCAATCTTGAACATGGCAACCTGGCCATGAGGTTTACCAGGATGCATTGCCATGTTCGAGACAGACACGCACAATCGTTGGATTCAATCCCACCTATTCAAAGACAGAAAGTAGGCAGGGGGTTAGGACCTTTGGTTAACTCATAGCAATACCGCAACAGTGAAGTGATTCCAAAAATCTATTGATTTGAGAATAGAATGTCAAAATGAAGGACAACTGTTTAATGAAGGTAACTATAGGCCTTGCCTTTTGGAGATGGTGGATGGTGCACTATCAATGGCTCTATACATTTTAGCTAAATGGTTCCTTAGACTGCTGCAGTCATTCTACCACATTAGCAATGTCCCAGACTTAGCCAGGCTAACAAGATGGTGACAATCCCATCAAGAGGTTCTCCTCCAAGTTACAAAATAATCTCTTGACTGACGTCTGCCCAACAAATAAACAGTTAAGGGATTCCAGCGTCGGAGCCTCAAGCTCCATGCTTTGAGCCCATTGTGTCAGATGTTAGTTAGTGTATAAAGATATACTCAGTGTGAAACCAAGTGGAGAACTCCAAAGTGAGGGACCTAGTCTTTCTGGTGGATAAGTCCTGGCTCTGTGTTGGAGAGTTGGAGATAGTACTGTGACCAGGAAACAGAGATGCAGGCAGGCAGCACTACAGCGCAGCTGCCATCAGTCATTAGCTTTTTGAGGGACCTATGATGTCATTCCGGGGTAGAAAAACAAGCCCAATAGCTTTCTCAAAGACCTAAAGCATAGTCTCTGTGAAGGACAATGATACTCGTCCTCCACATTGCTCTGAATCTGACTGGATCAGCGGGTATGTATGTGCGTGTCTGTCTGTCTGTCTGTCTGTCTGTCTGTCTGTCTGTCTGTCTGTCTGTCTGTCTGTCTGTCTGTCTGTCTGTCTGTCTGTCTGTCTGTCTGTCTGTCTGTCTGTCTGTCTATCATTCTGATATAAATGCGTGCGTGCATGCTTGATTATGTGTGTGTGTCTGTCTGGTGATCATCACCACTTTTCTCTCACTGCATATAGCGCTTCCACCAAAGCACAATGGAGTGCATAAACAGTGGCCTCAGACCTATCCTCTGATAAATAGTAGCCTCAGACCTATCCTCCTATAAACAGTAGCCTCAGACCTATCCTCCCATAAACAGTAGCTTCAGACCTATCCTCCTATAACCAGTAGCCTCAGACCTATCCTCCCATAAACAGTAGCCTCAGACCTATCCTCCTATAAACAGTAGCCTCAGACCTCCTATAAACAGTAGCCTCAGACCTATCCTCCCATAAACAGTAGCCTCAGACCTCTCCTCCCATAAACAGTAGCCTCAGGCCTATCCTCCCATAAACAGTAGCCTCAGACCTATCCTCCTATAACCAGTAGCCTCAGACCTATCCTCCTATAAACAGTAGCCTCAGACCTCTCCTCCCATAAACAGTAGCCTCAGACCTATCCTCCCATAAACAGTAGCCTCAGACCTATCCTCCTATAACCAGTAGCCTCAGACCTATCCTCCTATAAACAGTAGCCTCAGACCTATCCTCCCATAAACAGTAGCCTCAGGCCTCCCATAAACAGTAGCCTCAGACCTATCCTCCTATAAACAGTGGCCTCAGACCTATCCTCCCATAACCAGTAGCCTCAGACCTTCTATAAACAGTAGCCTCAGGCCTATCCTCCCATAAACAGTAGCCTCAGACCTATCCTCCCATAAACAGTAGCCTCAGACCTATCCTCCCATAAACAGTAGCCTCAGACCTTCTATAAACAGTAGCCTCAGACCTATCCTCCCATAACCAGTAGCCTCAGACCTATCCTCCTATAAACAGTAGCCTCAGGCCTATCCTCCCATAAACAGTAGCCTCAGACCTATCCCCCACATAAACAGTAGCCTCAGACCTATCCTCCCATAAACAGTAGCTTCAGACCTCTCCTCCCATAAACAGTAGCCTCAGACCTATCCTCCCATAAACAGTAGCTTCAGACCTATCCTCCCATAACCAGTAGCCTCAGACCTATCCTCCCATAAACAGTAGCCTCAGACCTATCCTCCCATAAACAGTAGCCTCAGACCTTCTATAAACAGTAGCCTCAGGCCTATCCTCCCATAAACAGTAGCCTCAGACCTATCCCCCACATAAACAGTAGCCTCAGACCTATCCTCCCATAAATAGTAGCTTCAGACCTCTCCTCCCATAAACAGTAGCCTCAGACCTATCCTCCCATAAACAGTAGCTTCAGACCTATCCTCCCATAACCAGTAGCCTCAGACCTATCCCCCACATAAACAGTAGCCTCAGAACTATCCTCCCATAAACAGTAGCTTCAGACCTCTCCTCCCATAAACAGTAACCTCAGACCTATCCCCCACATAAACAGTAGCCTCAGACCTATCCTCCCATAACCAGTAGCCTCAGACCTATCCCCCACATAAACAGTAGCCTCAGACCTATCCCCCACATAAACAGTAGCCTCAGAACTATCCTCCCATAAACAGTAGCCTCAGACCTCTCCTCCCATAAACAGTAGCCTCAGACCTATCCTCCCATAAACAGTAACCTCAGACCTATCCCCCACATAAACAGTAGCCTCAGAACTATCCTCCCATAAACAGTAGCTTCAGACCTCTCCTCCCATAAACAGTAACCTCAGACCTATCCCCCACACAAACAGTAGCCTCAGAACTATCCTCCCATAAACAGTAGCTTCAGACCTCTCCTCCCATAAACAGTAACCTCAGACCTATCCCCCACATAAACAGTAGCCTCAGAACTATCCTCCCATAAACAGTAGCTTCAGACCTATCCTCCCATAACCAGTAGCCTCAGAACTATCCTCCTATAAACAGTGGCCTCAGGCCTATCCTCCCATAAACAGTAGCCTCAGGCCTATCCTCCCATAACCAGTAGCCTGAGACCTATCCTCCCATAACCAGTAGCCTCAGAACTATCCTCCTATAAACAGTGGCCTCAGGCCTATCCTCCCATAAACAGTAGCCTCAGACCTATCCTCCCATAAACAGTAGCCTCAGGCCTCCCATAAACAGTAGCCTCAGGCCTATCCTCCCATAAACAGTAGCCTCAGGCCTCCCATAAACAGTAGCCTCAGGCCTATCCTCCCATAAACAGTGGCCTCAGGCCTATCCTCCCATAAACAGTAGCCTCAGAACTATCCTCACATAAACAGTAGCCTCAGACCTATCCTCCCATAAACAGTAGCCTCAGGCCTCCCATAAACAGTAGCCTCAGGCCTCCCATAAACAGTAGCCTCAGACCTATCCTCCTATAAACAGTGGCCTCAGACCTATCCTCCCATAAACAGTAGCCTCAGACCTATCCTCCCATAACCAGTAGCCTCAGACCTCTCCTCCCATAACCAGTAGCCTCAGACCTATCCTCCCATAAACAGTAGCCTCAGACCTATCCTCCCATAACCAGTAGCCTCAGACCTATCCTCCCATAACCAGTAGCCTCAGACCTATCCTCCCATAAACAGTAGCCTCAGACCTATCCTCCTATAACCAGTAGCCTCAGACCTATCCTCCTATAAACAGTAGCCTCAGACCTATCCTCCCATAAACAGTAGCCTCAGGCCTCCCATAAACAGTAGCCTCAGACCTATCCTCCCATAACCAGTAGCCTCAGACCTATCCTCCCATAACCAGTAGCCTCAGACCTATCCTCCCATAAACAGTAGCCTCAGACCTATCCTCCTATAAACAGTAGCCTCAGACCTATCCTCCCATAAACAGTAGCCTCAGGCCTCCCATAAACAGTAGCCTCAGACCTATCCTCCTATAAACAGTGGCCTCAGACCTATCCTCCCATAACCAGTAGCCTCAGACCTCTCCTTCTATAAACAGTAGCCTCAGACCTATCCTCCCATAACCAGTAGCCTCAGACCTATCCTCCCATAAACAGTAGCCTCAGGCCTCCCATAAACAGTAGCCTCAGACCTATCCTCCTATAAACAGTGGCCTCAGAACTATCCTCCTATAAACAGTAGCCTCAGACCTCCCATAAACAGTAGCCTCAGACCTATCCTCCCATAAACAGTAGCCTCAGACCTATCCTCCTATAAACAGTAGCCTCAGACCTATCCTCCTATAAACAGTAGCCTCAGACCTATCCTCCCATAACCAGTAGCCTCAGACCTATCCCCCACATAAACAGTAGCCTCAGACCTATCCTCCCATAACCAGTAGCCTCAGACCTATCCTCCCATAACCAGTAGCCTCAGACCTATCCTCCCATAAACAGTAGCCTCAGACCTATCCTCCCATAAACAGTAGCCTCAGACCTATCCTCCCATAAACAGTAGCCTCAGGCCTCCCATAAACAGTAGCCTCAGACCTATCCTCCTATAAACAGTGGCCTCAGACCTATCCTTCTATAAACAGTAGCCTCAGACCTATCCTCCCATAACCAGTAGCCTCAGACCTATCCTCCCATAAACAGTAGCCTCAGGCCTCCCATAACCAGTAGCCTCAGACCTCTCCTCCCATAACCAGTAGCCTCAGACCTCTCCTTCTATAAACAGTGGCCTCAGACCTATCCTCCCATAAACAGTAGCCTCAGACCTATCCTCCTATAAACAGTGGCCTCAGACCTATCCTCCTATAAACAGTGGCCTCAGACCTATCCTCCCATAACCAGTAGCCTCAGACCTCTCCTTCTATAAACAGTGGCCTCAGACCTATCCTCCTATAAACAGTAGCCTCAGGCCTCCCATAACCAGTAGCCTCAGACCTATCCTCCTATAAACAGTAGCCTCAGACCTATCCTCCCATAACCAGTAGCCTCAGACCTATCCTCCCATAAACAGTAGCCTCAGGCCTCCCATAAACAGTAGCCTCAGACCTATCCTCCCATAAACAGTAGCCTCAGACCTATCCTCCCATAAACAGTAGCCTCAGACCTTCTATAAACAGTAGCCTCAGACCTATCCTCCCATAACCAGTAGCCTCAGACCTATCCTCCCATAAACAGTAGCCTCAGGCCTCCCATAAACAGTAGCCTCAGACCTATCCTCCCATAACCAGTAGCCTCAGGCCTATCCTCCCATAAACAGTAGCCTCAGACCTATCCCCCACATAAACAGTAGCCTCAGACCTATCCTCCCATAAACAGTAGCTTCAGACCTCTCCTCCCATAAACAGTAGCCTCAGACCTATCCTCCCATAAACAGTAGCTTCAGACCTATCCTCCCATAACCAGTAGCCTCAGACCTATCCCCCACATAAACAGTAGCCTCAGAACTATCCTCCCATAAACAGTAGCTTCAGACCTCTCCTCCCATAAACAGTAACCTCAGACCTATCCCCCACATAAACAGTAGCCTCAGAACTATCCTCCCATAAACAGTAGCTTCAGACCTCTCCTCCCATAAACAGTAGCCTCAGACCTCTCCTCCCATAAACAGTAGCCTCAGACCTATCCTCCCATAACCAGTAGCCTCAGGCCTCCCATAAACAGTAGCCTCAGAACTATCCTCCTATAAACAGTGGCCTCAGGCCTATCCTCCCATAAACAGTAGCCTCAGGCCTATCCTCCCATAACCAGTAGCCTCAGACCTATCCTCCCATAACCAGTAGCCTCAGAACTATCCTCCTATAAACAGTGGCCTCAGGCCTATCCTCCCATAAACAGTAGCCTCGGAACTATCCTCACATAAACAGTAGCCTCAGACCTATCCTCCCATAAACAGTAGCCTCAGGCCTCCCATAAACAGTAGCCTCAGGCCTATCCTCCCATAAACAGTGGCCTCAGGCCTATCCTCCCATAAACAGTAGCCTCAGAACTATCCTCACATAAACAGTAGCCTCAGACCTATCCTCCCATAAACAGTAGCCTCAGGCCTCCCATAAACAGTAGCCTCAGGCCTCCCATAAACAGTGGCCTCAGACCTATCCTCCTATAAACAGTAGCCTCAGACCTATCCTCCCATAACCAGTAGCCTCAGACCTCTCCTCCCATAACCAGTAGCCTCAGACCTATCCCCCACATAAACAGTAGCCTCAGACCTATCCCCCACATAAACAGTAGCCTCAGACCTATCCCCCACATAAACAGTAGCCTCAGACCTATCCCCCACATAAACAGTAGCCTCAGACCTATCCCCCACATAAACAGTAGCCTCAGACCTATCCCTCACATAAACAGTAGCTTCAGACCTCTCCTCCCATAAACAGTAACCTCAGACCTATCCTCCCATAAACAGTAACCTCAGACCTTCTATAAACAGTAGCCTCAGACCTCTCCTCCCATAAACAGTAACCTCAGACCTATCCTCCCATAAACAGTAACCTCAGACCTTCTATAAACAGTAGCCTCAGGCCTCCCATAAACAGTAGCCTCGGGTCTATCCTCCCATAAACAGTAACCTCAGGCCTATCCTCCCATAAACAGTAACCTCAGGTCTATCCTCAAATAAACAGTAACCTCAGGCCTATCCTCCCATAAACAGTAACCTCAGACCTATCCTCCCATAAACAGTAGCCTCAGACCTCCTATAAACAGTAGCCTCAGACCTCCTATAAACAGTAGCCTCAGACCTCCTATAAACAGTAGCCTCAGACCTATCCTCCCATAAACAGTAGTGTCAGACCTCCCATAAAGCACCAGAAACTCCCAACAGCCACCTGTACAGGACCTCTGTCCCTCATCTGTCCCTCATTTATCTCCTCTCATCCCAGCAGTGGTGTGTGTGTGTGGGTGTGTGTGTGTGTGTGTGTGTGTGTGTGTGTGTGTGTGTGTGTGTGTGTGTGTGTGTGTGTGTGTGTGTGTGTGTGTGTGTGTGTGTGTGTGTGTGTGTGTGTGTGTGTGTGTGTGAATATAAATATTAATATGATTTCACAGAACATGTTTTTTGTACTGTCAAGTTAAACAGAGAATTACAGTAGGCTATAGCCCATTGAATTTTTCCCTGAATGTAAGTACACCAGCTTTTTATTGTTAAAAAAACAAACACGTTTTAACTAACTAATAAATAGGGTAGCCATCAAGATCAATCAATAAGCAAACTAGCAAAACATATTTCGCACTCTATGTTTAACCATGTCCATTCTTGCTTTTATAGACTGTCATTAGTAATTACCTTACCATTACCATGTCACTACCTTATTTCAATGGTCAAGTTGAACAATGAACACCAGCCACAGGATATTGGTGAAGAATAGGATAACTATTGACTCTTTATATACAAATTTTATCAAGTTTTAAATTTAAATTTAGAGAGGGTTTAGCACTAGAATTCACATGCAATCTGCATTTAATCGGGATTTTAAAAAATAATAATTTTGCATTTTGCTCATGTTATGAACTATTTGTAATAGATAGCCTAGCCTATAGGCCTAGACTAGGCTACACATCAAAAGAGGATACATTGACGGTCATCCAACTGTAATTGTGCATAATTTAATAAAGTATCAGTTTATATAGTTGCAAAATTTCTGATATTATCCTAGCCTACTGAATTATCACCTTCAAGACACATAAATAAGTCAGTCACTTTTATGAAGGCTGTTGCTGGCGGCCCTTGCTCCCTTCCCTTGACACTTCTCTCAAGCCCGAGAATGTTAATAACCAAATTCCGCACAGGGTGGTTCTCAGCTCCGTGGAGATGCTCATGTTAAAGCCCGATCGACTGGAGCCATCGTAAAATGTTAGTCTAATTATCACTTCAAAATACTAAGTTTCTACGAGTAGTTACTTTTCGACACATATGCAGGCGTTGTGACAGCAGCTATCACAAAATGCTGCCTTCTCCGCCTCACCCACACATTCGACGTCTCTGACTTCAATTAAACGCCAATTAAAATGTCAGGCAGGTGAGAGGAGCGAGGTTTTATCGAGGTTAGACTAATATTTCATTACTCACGGTGTGCAGCCAGTAGCTTATTTTAAACAGATCCCATTTGAGTCCTTTAAACCCGTGTAATCACATTTATATTTGTGTAGGCTATTTTTGTTAGAGAGGGGCCCGTTCGCAGTCTAGCTGCATTTCGTAAAATTAAACTAGGCATCTATTATTTAGATTTTAACCTCCTGTCTGAACTATAGCCTCTATTTAATGTTTATGGAAAGAACAAAACCGCGAGGCTTTATAGAATTTATGTAAGCCTATAACATTATCTATATAACATATATGCCTTTTGATTTGAATTCGTTCGATTCATGCGTTTCTGGGCCTAAAACAGATAAGCATAAAAAAAAAGCCTATTCATTTTGAGTAATTTGAGAGAGAGATGTTGGAAATATAACATCATGTTTTTGTAATAAATTAACATCTGTCATCATAGACGGCTGCAGCTATTAGACGTGCCTTTCATTCGATTTCAAATGCCTCCATCTTCATTTCTAAGAAACATTTAATTTAAAAAAACAAAAAAAAACGCATATGCTATTTCTTTGCAATTACATTTTTTGTTATATTATGAATATAGGCCGAATGGATATACATCACGCTTGCCCTACAGACAAGTATTCATTTCCAGATTCCTATTTTCGATAGTTTTGAGGCAATATGTGATCGATTGCGACTATGGAATATTCTATAGAATATCGCAAACAATGGCATGAGTCTTCAATAGTTTCCTCCTGTTTAATAGCGCCATCTAGAAGCTAAATAGTGTACCACACATAATGGTATATAGTTATTTGAGATGTTGGACTTTAAGTCTCAAACTTTTAGCCTTACATTTGAGTCATTTAGCATACGCTCTCATCCATAGCGATATACAGTAGTGAGTGCATACAGTTTGTGACTTTTTTTTACGTACGGGTCCCCGTGGGAATCAAACCCACAACCCTGGCGCATGCTCTACCAACTGAGCTACAAGGGACTATTTATCTTATGTACGTGTAGCCACACTTTCATTCTTGAAGTTCATAGACATATGGGCAACAGAATAGCCTACACTATAGCTCTCGGCTATGAGGGATTCACAGAGGATTTTGATTTATAATTGATTTACAATAAAGTCTCAACAAGAAACATGTAGTAACCTTCATTAATAAATATGCATATTACCTCAATTATCACATGTAAGGCCTATGTGTTATGAACATTGTTTTGCCTATAGAAAACGTAGGATTGTAGGCCGAATGGGATCTGGCGAACATAATACCTAATGTGCCAAAATGTCACCCACGTTGATATGCTACTTTCGTGGGACTCACAAAATGATATGAGTGACACCTGGTTACTTTTCACGTGTAAGATTATACATGTTTTTTTTATTTTTATTGTTAACGCTGTCCTTGTAGACTAGTACCCACCGTCTGCTTAGAATTGGCCTAACCTTGACGCGGCCACCTGCTTCTTCTTTCCAGATACTATCGGTCTCCTCGTCGATACAGCCTGTCATCATTGTGACCGCAGGCAAGCAGAGCCAGTTGAGATACGGTTGATAAGTGGACAAACCGCCAGATGACATTATGCCAGTTTAATGTGTCGTAGCTTGGTGTACACTGCGTTCAGAAAGTATTCATACCCCTTGACTTATTCCACATTTTTGTTGTGTTACAGCCTGAAATCAAAATGGATTACATTGGATTACAAAATTGATTATTTATACATTTATTATGGATCACATCTACACACAATAACCCCATAGTGAAAACATGTTTTTAGAAATGTTTGCTAATTTGTTGAAAATGAAATACAGAAATATCTCATTTACATAAGTATTCACACCCCTGAGTCAATACATCACCTTTGGCAGCGATTACAGCTGTGAGTCTTTCTGGGTAAGTCTCTAAGAGCCTTGCACACCTGGATTTGCACATTATTCTTGAAAAAATTCTTCAAGCTCTGTCAAGTTGGTTGTTGATTATTGCTAGACATCCATTTTCAAGTTCTACCATAGATTTTCAAGCTGATTTAAATTCAAACTGTATAACTAGGCCACTCAGGAACATCCAATGTCATCTTGGTAAGCTCCGGTGTAGATTTGGCCTTGTGTTTTAGGTTATTGTCCTTCTGAAAAAGGAATGAATCTGCCAGTGTCTGGTGGAAAGCAGACTGAACCAGGTTTTCCTCTAGGATGTTGCCTGTTTAGCTCTATTCCGTTTCTTTTTTATCCTGAAAAACTCACCAGTCCTTAACAATTACAAGGATACCCATAACAAGATGCAGCCACTACTATGTTTGAAAATATGGAGAGTGGTAACCAATAATGTGTTGTATTATATTTGCCCCAAACATTACACTTTGCAGTATTACTTTAGTGCCTTGTTGCAAACAGGATGCATATCTTGGAATATTATTAGTCTGTACAGGCTTCCTTCTTTTCCATCTGTCAATTAGGTTAGTATTGTAGAGTAACTACAATGTTGTGGATCCATCCTCAGTTTTCTCCTATCACAGCCGTTAAACTCTGTAACTGTTTTAAAGTCACCATTGGCCTCATGGTGAAATCACTGAGCGGATTCCTTCCTCTCCGGCAACTGAGTTAGGAAGGACGCCTGTATCTTTGTAGTGACTGGGTGTATTGATACAGTAAACCATCCATTGTATGTGTGGGCTACAAAGATGAGGTAGTCATTCAAAAATCATGTTAAACACTATTATTGCACAGTGAGTCCATGCAACTTATTATGTGACTTGTTAAGCACATTTTTACTCCTGAAATGATTTAGCCTTGTCGTAACAAAGGGGTTGAATACTTATTGACTCAAGACATTTCAGCTTTTCATTTTTAATTAATTTGTAAACATTTCTAAAAACAGAATTCCGCTTTGAAATTATGGGGTATTGTGTGTAGATCAGTGACACAAATTCTCAATTTAATCAATTTTTAAATTCAGGCTGTAACACAACAACATGTGTAAAAAGACATGGGGTGTGAATACTTTCTGAAGGCTCTGTAGCACAGAAGCATAGAAATCGACGAACCAACCATTTAGGCCTAACCAGGCACATTGTACTGTCCTCCTTGAGGAGTTTCTAACCAAAATGAGAGAGACAGCCAAACTCCACCACAAAGTGGATGCAAAAGCAGAACACACGTGAAACACAAATATTTATTCTGAGAAATGTTTTTTCTTGAACCAAAACAGTTATAGATTTATGCAATATTGTAATTTATTCATTAAGGCAGCTTACTATATATGCTCAGCAATGTAGCCTACAAACATAGTGATTTGCATATTTGGTTTTCTGTCATTTCAGTGAAATATTAAATACAAATATTCAAAACAGTTTTCATCAGCCTACTCAAAATAACCATATTAGTTATGGGAACAAGGAAATTGATGATTGATTGATTTACTAACCTCTTAAAACTTGCTGTCATGTCATTCCAATTACCTAACATTATTTTGACAGAGGGTACAAAATTAAGTGTAACACTTGCCCTCTCTCTCATTCTCCTCTCTGACCCATGTCCCTCTGAACAAAAAACCTACACTGAGACGCCTGATTTAGGGGATCACAAACGTAGACGGAGCTCTACGGGATCCTTCGCTCCTGACAAAAGGAGAGAGAGAAACTGGTGGGAGAAGGAGGAGACATTAATTCCCCTCTCAGCTGTAGGCGTTGTCGGATCCCCAGCCTACATTCCCCTCTCAGCTGTAGGCCTTGTCGGATCCCCAGCCTAAATTCCAACGGCTGACCTGGAGTCTGAGTCCCTGCATGTGGCCTCCAGTCTGTCCATGCAGACATGATGGACGCTCGGTTGTTAGTTTGAGACCAGACATTGGAGGGGTAGTGGGGGGGGGGGTATAAAGGGGAAATGTAGTCTGGAGACATTTCGGTGACTCTTACTACATTTCTGACCTCCCGAAGCTTCAGGAATGTCTAGGCCACCTCCTGTGTGTCTCACGCTCATGCCGGTAGCACGTTGCCACGGTTATCTCCAAAATATGCTCCAACCCAATAACATTGATCAGGTCCCCCCAGAGCAGTCAGAGAGAAACATCTAGCTCCCAGAGTTCATGGTGAGGTCAAAGGTAATGCAGCTCCTTTTCTCTCTGCGGGGATAGATAAGCTGATTCTGACACAGGACATGATTCGGAGACTGTTCGGCCCCAGGTGGGTGAATCATGGATTTTGTGTTTCCTAGTGCCAAGTAGATGTCAAGTGAACCTAGTGTTTGGAATCTCCAGATTCTTAGCTAGATATCAATGTCCATGCTCACATAGACCTGATAATTTCCTACATTACCATAATCAGATAATGTAATGTGATGTACAACTACAGTACCCATAAACCAATTGGATGACAGTCTTAGATTAAAACAATTAGTTTGACTGTTTTGTTCGTTTTTTATTCGATTTACTTAACAGTTTAAAAACACAATACAAACACACATGTGGCTACAATGCTTTTAAACTCATTGAGGATAACATTTAAAAAATGTTCAAACTAATTTCCATTGTGGTCTTCTCTAGTCAGTTGAGGTAGTTCAGAACGACAGCAAGGCTTGGTCGGATGTAGGGAGCATCAATGGTGCAGGACAGAGAGAATAAGTCAAGACAGTTCAGATTTTTTTTTTTTACAGTTCCTCGGTAACCACTCCCCGGCCGTTGGTCGCTCGTCCGTCGCTGCTCAAAATATAGCACCCATTTAGGTGATAGCCCTTGCAGCATGGAAACGTGCAAAAAGGCCACCACACATCGGCCGTTCGGTCCGGAGCAGTACCGACGGTCCTCCTCTGCCATTACCGTGTTCGGTGCTCATCCTTCGAAAGAAATCAGGTGACGACACAAAAGATGGTGTTAGCAACCTTCTGTCTCCTCATCAATACACCCACTATGTCTATTCCATTCTATTCTGTATCACTCATATCAGGAAACGCCCCCCCCCCCTCCCCACCCCTCCTCCCCATGTTAAGAGACACACAATCATGCCATTTTGTCTCAGATGTTAGGGGCTTTTCATAGAATCTCCACTAAATACATGAGAGAGACGGAGGACCAGGAACAGGAAGGAATACCTTCATGGTCTGTGTCTTTGAGGTTATCTGGGACTCTGGGTGATCTGGGACTCTGGGTGATCTGGGACTCTGGGTGATCTGGGACTCTGGGTGATCTGGGAGTCAGGCGATCTGGGACTCTGGGTGATCTGGGAGTCAAGGCGATCTGGGACTCTGGGTGATCTGGGAGTCAGGCGATCTGGGACTCTGGGTGATCTGGGAGTCAAGGCGATCTGGGACTCTGGGTGATCTGGGACTCTGGGTGATCTGGGAGTCAGGCGATCTGGGACTCTGGGTGATCTGGGAGTCAAGGCGATCTGGGACTCTGGGTGATCTGGGAGTCAGGGTGATCTGGGACTCTGGGTGATCTGGGAGTCAGGCGATCTGGGACTCTGGGTGATCTGGGAGTCAAGGCGATCTGGGACTCTGGGTGATCTGGGAGTCAAGGCGATCTGGGACTCTGGGTGATCTGGGAGTCAGGGTGATCTGGGACTCAGGGTGATCTGGGAGTCAGGGTGATCTGGGACTCAGGGTGATCTGGGAGTCAGGGTGATCTGGAACTCTGGGTGATCTGGGAGTCAGGGTGATCTGGGACTCTGGGTGATCTGGGAGTCAGGGTGATCTGGGACTCAGGGTGATCTGGGAGTCAGGGTGATCTGGGACTCAGGGTGATCTGGGAGTCAGGGTGATCTGGGACTCAGGGTGATCTGGGAGTCAGGGTGATCTGGGACTCAGGGTGATCTGGGAGTCAGGGTGATCTGGGAGTCAGGGTGATCTGGGACTCAGGGTGATCTGGGAGTCAGGGTGATCTGGGAGTCAGGGTGATCTGGGAGTCAGGGTGATCTGGGACTCAGGGTGATCTGGGAGTCAGGGTGATCTGGGAGTCAGGGTGATCTGGGACTCTGGGTGATCTGGGAGTCAGGGTGATCTGGGAGTCAGGGTGATCTGGGACTCAGGGTGATCTGGGAGTCAGGGCGATCTGGGACTCAGGGTGATCTGGGAGTCAAGGTGATCTGGGACTCTGGGTGATCTGGGAGTCAGGGTGATCTGGGACTCAGGGTGATCACTTATAAGGCTTTAAAGAGATACTTTGGGATTTTGGCAATGAAGCCCTTTATCTACTTCCCCAGAGTCAGATGAATTCATGGATACCATTTTTATGTCTCTGCGTGCGCTTTGAAGGAAGTTGCTTACTAGCACTAGTGAAATTGCTAACTAGCGTTAGCGCAATGACTGGAAGTCTATGGGTATCTGCTAGCTACACAATACCCATAGACTTCCAGTCATTGCGCTAATGCTAGTTAGCATTGGCTCGTGAAACTAACTCTAACTTCCTTCATAATGTACACATGCTGTGGTAGACACAGCATGACTCTGGGGAAATAGATACAGGGCCTCATTGCCAAGATCACAGTTGATCATGGCCCCACCGAATGTACATTAAACACAAATATTTCTGAAGAAAACAGAATATTGACACTAAATTCTAGGACTACCAACATATTTTCTCATTATCATACAATGTAATAAAGTAAATAGTTGTTTTAATGTAAAGCAAAGGACTATTGAGTATTTATTTCTCATGTTTTTACACATATTGAAGAAATGTTGGCTCATTATTTTGGCCGTAAGGGTTGGTAAGGCCAATGATATCTCCGGCAAAGCATAGGTGTGTGCCATTGTCAACAGCAGTTGGGTTAGCTATATACATCCTTCAATCATTCCTCTCTCTCTCAAAGAAAAATGATCATAAAAACGTATTAAGAACGATTTCTGGTTTCTTATGAAATTGGCAAACCTTTCCCGAAGACCTCAAAGGTCAAGGCGTAAAATACCAAAGTCATTTTTCACTTAAAGCACTTTTGTCTATTCCCACAAAAGGTTGAATCCCGAGGTTCTGAAGTATGAAGGTGTTCCATTTGCTCGATAGTATGTATTGATTGGTTTGTTATTAGTTGGGGGAGAACGTTTAACTCTGGAGGGGGTCAAAGGAGAAGTTCTCTGGTATCGACGGGAGGTGTCACGGAGTGCATTCTGCAATAAAGGGAAGATTTGGAAAAGAAAACTGTCAAAGAAAACTGAAAAGTTTCAATAAGGTTTCAGAGGATCAATGAGGATGTGGAGATGCAGATTTGTGTCTAAAGAATGGGATTGGATTGGCTGTAACGCTATACCAATGTCTGTGTGACAAAAACACAAGGTACAACCTAAAGGTCATTTTACTCAAGTCAGGATCAAATTCTCATTCTGTGGGTGTTTATTGAAAGGCTCTGCATTGATCCAGTGACTTGTGGCGTAATCGATTTGTTTGCCTTTGTCCATTCCTTATTGTTTCCATAATCGCTATGAGAACATTAAGGTGGGATTGAAAGACGGTGACTGACTTAAATAACATTCTTCCACAAATCGATCATATGACCCAGTGTCATGCCTGGCAGCAAAAATAAAATAAAGCGATAGCGAAATTGATAGATGACTTTTATCCATGACAAGTGTGGGTGTTTAAAATAACATTTAGTAATATATTGATGCTTACTGAATTTGACAGGAATAAAATGTGTGATTGAATACAGACACTTTTACAGTATGCTCAAGACTGTTGGGACAAAACCCATGTCGGCTGAGTACTCAAGCATCCATTATTTCATTTTTGCAATGGATCATGGGTAGTACTCACCAGGGTATTTGAAGCAGCCATCTTGCCACAGCTATGTCCTTGGAAGACGTTTGCAACCAAGGGGCTACAAAAACAGAGGCAGAGAGAGAGAGAGAGGTTGGATGGATGGTGCCGTGGCATCAGAATGCACATGGTTCGCATTTTCCCAAATCCAGCTTAGACGCTTCTCAGACAGGCCCGGGTCGGCACGGAAATCCTGATTTAGATACACAGGGAGATAGACCCGACCTTGCCTGGGATCTGGAGCGGGCGGCCCGGAAGTCAAACCCAAACTCTTATTAAAGCATTAAGTACATGTTGCTGCTGGATGCACTCAGAGGCTGCTCCAGGGGAAGTTGTTGTCTTTTGAATTTAAAATAATGGAGAGGAGCAGAGCTGAACGTGCCATCTGTGCAAACAGAGGGTTTAGAGTGGTTGTCTTCAGAGGGTTTAGAGTGGTTGTCTTCAGAGGGTTTAGAGTGGTTGTCTTCAGAGGGTTTAGAGTGGTTGTCTTCCGAGGGTTTAGAGTGGTTGTCTTCAGAGGGTTTAGAGCGGTTGTCTTCAGAGGGTTTAGAGCGGTTGTCTTCAGAGGGTTTAGAGCGGTTGTCTTCAGAGGGTTTAGAGTGGTTGTCTTCAGAGGGTTTAGAGTGGTTGTCTTCAGAGGGTTTAGAGTGGTTGTCTTCAGAGGGTTTAGAGTGGTTGTCTTCAGAGGGTTTAGAGCGGTTGTCTTCAGAGGGTTTAGAGCGGTTGTCTTCAGAGGGTTTAGAGCGGTTGTCTTCAGAGGGTTTAGAGCGGTTGTCTTCAGAGGGTTTAGAGCGGTTGTCTTCAGAGGGTTTAGAGTGGTTGTCTTCCGAGGGTTTAGAGTGGTTGTCTTCAGAGGGTTTAGAGTGGTTGTCTTCAGAGGGTTTAGAGTGGTTGTCTTCAGAGGGTTTAGAGTGGTTGTCTTCCGAGGGTTTAGAGTGGTTGTCTTCAGAGGGTTTAGAGTGGTTGTCTTCAGAGGGTTTAGAGTGGTTGTCTTCAGAGGGTTTAGAGTGGTTGTCTTCAGAGGGTTTAGAGTGGTTGTCTTCAGAGGGTTTAGAGTGGTTGTCTTCAGAGGGTTTAGAGTGGTTGTCTTCAGAGGGTTTAGAGTGGTTGTCTTCAGAGGGTTTAGAGTGGTTGTCTTCAGAGGGTTTAGAGTGGTTGTCTTCAGAGGGTTTAGAGTGGTTGTCTTAGGTGGAACCAAAGACGAAGTGGAGGGGAAGGGGCCAGATTGTTCTGTTCATGTTAGATAAATACAATGTAATATGCTGTTGTTTTTAACAGTATTATATTTGTGTGTGTGTGTGTGTGTGTGTGTGTGTGTGTGTGTGTGTGTGTGTGTGTGTGTGTGTGTGTGTGTGTGTGTGTGTGTACCAGTGTGTGTGTGTACCTGTGTGTGTGTGTGTGTGTGTGTGTGTGTGTGTGTGTGTGTGTGTGTGTGTGTGTGTGTGTGTGTGTGTGTGTGTGTGTGTGTGTGTGTGTGTGTGTGTGTGTGTACCAGTGTGAGTATACAGAATAGACATAATCTGATATGTTTCTTCTGGTATCTACATTGAACAAATTGTTGATCAAACTGTTATCACATGGGTCATCTGAGCGCATTCCTCCGACCTTCGAACTAATGGTGGCCCAGTTATGTTATGATAGCTCTGTCGACCCGCATCGGACCGCTTCCATTCAAGAGATTTTCTCTGAGAATAGTGTTGGCTGCAGTAATTACTTTGGCCAATTGAGATAGGTTCCCAGAGTTGAATCCCATGAATTGGTCCTTGTCAAGCCCCATTCGGCGCTAGCGGTCTGGGCTGCCATCCAGCCGGCTTCCCCTGACTGAGTTCCCCCTCTCTCTCTCCTGGCTCACTGTTTGAACGTTGCTCTCTTGACCCCGAGGCTTGGTGAAAACTGCAGCCTAATTGAATTAAGCTCTTGATAGCAATGACAGACTGAGTAAATATTGTTGTAAACTCCTCCACCTCTGTGTCGTCAGAGTCTGTTGGGTTTTCACATGAGACCCTTGACACGTCGTGACAATACCTCGGGCCCAGATCGCACAATAGAATAATGTTAACGATTTAGGTTAGAGCACACCCTAAGGCCGGTTTACAGTGGCCACAGTGACATTATCAACATTCTATTGTCATCTGACATCAAACATGTAGCTATCGTTATAGCATCAACAGCCTGGTGGTCCAAATAGCATAACTGCTACATATTAACACCAATAAAGTCATCTATTTAAAAATGAATTTAGTATGTCGATCTAGTAAGCCAGGAAACTAAAAGCATCTTCCTTAACAATGTTTAGAAATGCCCTTCAGATTTGTCCTGTAAAAATAAATATTAAAATAAATATATATTTATACAGTACCAGTTAAAGTTTAGACACACCTACTCATTCAAGGGTTTTTCTTTATATTTATTATTTTCTACATTGTAGAATAATAGTGTAGACATCAAAACTATGAAATAACACATATGGACTCATATAGTAACCAAA
Organism: Salvelinus namaycush; assembly: GCF_016432855.1. Lineage (NCBI taxonomy): Eukaryota > Metazoa > Chordata > Actinopteri > Salmoniformes > Salmonidae > Salvelinus > Salvelinus namaycush. The sequence continues at coordinate 3,098,160 of NC_052337.1, forward strand.
AAAGTGTTAAATAAATCAAAATATATTTTATATTTGAGATTCTTCAAAGTAGCCACCCTTTGCCTTGATGGCAGCTTTGCACACTCTTTGCATTCTCTCAAGCAGCTTCACCTGGAAGGCTTTTCCAAAGGTTTTGAAGGAGTTCCTACATATGCTGAGCACTTGTTGGCTGCTTTTCTTTCACTCTGCGGTCCAACTCATCCCAAACCATCTCAGTTGGGTTGACGGTCGGGGGATTGTGGAGGCCAGGTCATCTGATGCAGCACTCCATCACTCTCCTTCTTGGTCAAATAGCCCTTACACAGCCTGGGGGTGTGTTGGATCATTGTCCTGTTGAAAAACAAATGTTAGTCCCACTAAGCGCAAACCAGATGGGATGGCGAATCGCTGCAGGAATGCTGGGGTAGACAAGCTGGTTAAGTGTGACTTGACTTCTAAATAAATCACAGACAATGTCACCAGCAAAGCACCTCCACACCATCACACCTCCTCCTCCGTGCTTCACAGTGGCAGCCACATATGTGGAGATCATTCGTTCACCTACTCTGCATCTCATAAAGACAAGGCGGTTGGAACCAAAAATCTCAAATTTGGACTCATCAGACCAAAGGACAGATTTCCACCTGTCTAATGTCCATTGCTTGTGTTTCTTGGCCCAAGCAAGTCTCATCTTCTTATTGGTGTCCTTTAGTAGTGTTTTTTTGCAGCAATTCGACCATGAAGGCCTGATTCACTGTCTCTGAACAGTTGATGTTGAGATGTGTCTGTTACTTAAACTCTGGGAAGCTTTTATTTGGGCTGCGATTTCTGAGGCTGGTAACTCTAATGAACTTATCCTCTGCAGCAGAGGTTACTCTGGGTCTTCCTTTCCTGTGGCGCTCCTCATTAGAGCCAGTTTCATCATAGCGCTTGATGGTTTTAGCGACTGCACTTGAAGAAACTTTTAAAGTTCTTGAAATTTTCCGTATTGACTGACCTTCATGTCTTAAAGTAATGATGGACTGTCGTTTCCCTTTGCTTATTTGAGCTGTTCTTGCCGTAATATGGACTTGGTCTTTTACCAAATAGGGCCATCTTCCATATACCTTGTCACAACACAACTGATTGGCTCAAATGCATGAAGAAGGAAAGAAATTCTACAAATTAACTTTTAACAAGGCACACCTGTTAAATGAAATACATTCCAAGTGACTACCTCATGAAGCTGGTTGAAAGAATGCAAAGCTGCCATCAAGGCAAAGGGTGGCTACTTATAAAATATATTTTGATTTGTTTTGCACTTTTTTGGTTACTACATGATTCCATATGTGTTATTTCATAGTTTTGATGTCTTCACTATTATTCTACAGTGTAGAAAAAGGCAAAAATAAAGAAAAACCCTTGAATGAGTAGGTGTGTACAAACTTTTGACTGGTACTGTATATATAAATATAAATCTCTGTAATCTACTAGCCACATAGTTGGCTTTTGCTAGCCCAGATAAGTTCCAATCTCCCAACCTCAAAACTAGCTACCAAAGAAGCTATTTCAGGCTATCAATCAAGTTAGTTAGACCAGCTCGCTACTCTATCTTAGCTTTCATGCCTGCTGGCAAGGTTGGTTTACTTTAAAAAAGCAAGCAATAACTAAATGTACTGAATAAGACTCAAAGCTTTTTTTTTAAGAACCACCAATCAGGAGGATACAGATAGCTTAAGAAGTATGCTTAGATATGCAGAAAACATAGAATAAGCATAATGATTAAGGCTAGATTGTAGGAAAAATATGTTTCAGGTGTTTGAAAACTTCACAATTCGCAAATGTATGGACAGGGGGGGGCATAATTGCCCTCCAGACCAACCCCAGCCATCCTCACCCTCAGATTTTTGGAGTGCATGATGCCCCTGGTCTTAACTTAAGCAAATGCTTATTAATTATTACAGGAAAATAAACTCACAACAAGATCATTATTTACCAGTTAATGGCAAGCTATTTAGAGAAAATAGCTTACAGTGTGACGAAATAAAAGCAGGGCATTCTGCTGGAGAATTTTAGAACTTGTGTCTCGTTGCTATCTCAGACAGGTAACCATGACAACGGACACAGCAACAGGGTCAAAGTTGAACTTTTTTTCATCTGTCTGAGACTTGGAAACCGACGGTCTACAGACAGTCCACCGGAGTATAAATTAAATGTTGTTTTGACCAGCGACACTTGTCGCATTCTAATTGTCTACAGACATGTCCATAGACAGAGTATAAACCAGCCTTTACAGAAGCCTGTGGTGTGTCGTAATTACATTTCATTGTCTCAACCCCCCCACCCCCTACACACACTCACTCACACACATACTCTCACGCACTCATCACTCACCCACACACACGCACACAGTGGTGTAAAGTACTTAAGTAAAAATACTTTGAAGTACTATTTAAGTTGTTTTTTTGTGGTATCTGTACTTTACTTTATTATTTATATATTTTTTACAACTTTTACTTTTACTTCACTACATTCCTAAAGAAAATAATGTTATTTTTACATGTTCCCTGAAACCCAAAAGTACATTTTCACACGAAAATGGTCCAATTCATGTACTTATCAAGAGAACATCCCTGGTCATACCTACTACCTCTAATCTGGCGGACTCACTAAACACAAATGCTTTGTTTGTAAATTATGTCTGAGTGTTGGAGTGTGCCCCTGGCTATCCGTAAACAAACAAAAAATACAAATCTGCCATCTGGTTTGCTTAATTATTTATGAAATTATTTATACTTTTACTTTTGATACTTAAGTACATTTTAGCAATTCCATTTACTTTTCATACTTAAGTATATTTAAAACCAAAATAATTTTAGACTTTTACTCAACCAGTATTTTACTGGTTATCTTCCACTTTTACATGAGTCATTTTCTATTAAGGTATCTTTACTTTTACTCAAGTATGACAATTTAGTACTTTTTCCACCACGGCACGCACGCACACACACACCGTGTACTACAGTGGTCAATAAACCATTTTGGTCAGTCAATTCTCTCCATTTATCGTCATACATCCAAAGACATCTTTAGGAACTAATTACATGTAGCGAAGGAAAGGTAATTCTGAACTATACTGGTTATTAAACACGGGTTATTAAACACGGGTTATGAAACACTGGTTATTAAACACTTGCATTGCATCATTCACCCACTGGTCTCACAGGACGTGTCCTTGGCTCAGTCCTGGAACACGAGAGAAGATGATGTGTGTGAAGTCTGCACTCTACGGGACTGTTGGAACTATTTCCTCCCTGCAGGGTTTATGGCCCAAATTTCCCTCAGTTGCTAGATCCAGTTGAAGCCAAATGGTTTTGACTGGCAAGAGTTGAACATATTGAGGCCACTGACTAGTTCCTATGGCAATTAACAGGACATATAATATAGAGAACATCATAGCATAGAACTACTTAGCTGTAATCTAGTATTTAATATTGTATTATGATCCCCATTAGCTAGAGCCAAAGCTGCAGCCACTTTTCCTGGGGGTCCACACAAAACATGACATAATACAGAACGCCAACAGGACAGAACTACATAAAATGACACAATACATAGCATTAACAGACATCTGAATGTCTGAATGTATAGACCAACATACTGTACATTTTAAAATAAGAATTCCCACTTTCATATTCTTATGCCTTAGGAATCCATGCAACATGTAGTCATGATAACGGCTACGCTGCAGTCCTCCATTTTGTTTGTTCCTTACTGTTACGACTGCTGGTTCTGCTCCTAAATCTCTCAGAACCAGTTGTTCTTTTGACACTAGTGAGAATCTCACAACATTAGGAACCACCCGTGTCCTCACAAGATGCAATAGCCAAAAGAAAAATCTGTAGTGGTGAAACTGTCACGTCCGTTTGCGATATTACTACAACAAAGATGTTAAACAAAGATGTTAATTCAAACAGCATACATTGTCCCCCCCCCCCCCCCTCTGACATCATCACACGCGATAGAACAACACAGAATATAGGCTACTAAGATTTTTTTAATTACCAAGATGCAGAATGCTTTTCTTTCCCGTTTCAAAAACAAAACAAAAACAATAACAAATGTGCCTGGGGGCGACCAGTGGCGCTGTTTCACCAAATGCAGATCTCAGGTTTAAAAAGGGCAGGTTCTGGTTTTCTCCTTCTGACTTTTACCTCCTCCTATTTTTCATGTTCCTCCCCTCAGTCTCCGGACCCTTTTACCTAGAGAGGATTAAGTTTATGACGAAGGGGAAATGAAAAGAGATGTCATTCCAGTGGACCAATGTGAACACAGGTAAAATGGCTCCCAAGCCACTGCGTACGAGAGGAAATTGAGAATTTGTCCGAGCAAGCTGTGTATGATCTTCTAAAACAGATCTGGAGGTGGAGGAACCCCTGGGTATAACCAAAACCATGTGTTGTACATAGCAGAAAACCTGCCCTCGCTTTTGGCCCTGGTCAGTTTCATGCTTGAATAACATTACTGTTTGAGATGGTAATGTAAGGTTTTGACTCCTCATCTCAGTGACCATGTTTGTATCCTCCTCTCAAACCTCCAGCCTTCAGGCATCTCTTTGCCCTGAATACCCCCCTCCTCCCCACTATCCTGAGTGGGTTGTGCACTATTCCAACTCCAAGCCCTCCTCCTCCACACCCCCCCAACATACATTGATTTACTGAATCCTGTCTTTCCCCCCCCCTTTTTTCTCTCCATAATACCATGTTGTTGCATCTCCCAACTACAATGTTATTTATGTCCTGAGTTTTCAATCCCACGGGGTCCTGTGCTTTAATGAAAGATGCACCTCTTAGCCCCCCCCATCCTTAACCCCACCAGCCACTGTGCAGGGGGTTGAAGCTACAAGCTTGAGATTCCGCTTGTCTTTTGGGCAAGGATAACAGACACAAACCTTGGGGTCAACAGGAGGGAGTTGGAATTTAGATGAAATACGTTCTCTTAGGAAAACAGGTGGGGATGCTTAGAGCTTTAATCAAAAGATGATTGCTTTTGTTTGGCCGTTGTTTTGGAGTCCTCTGTCTAAGACGTAGCTGGCAGAATTCTTCAGCAAAATGAAATACCTGCTTGTCTGAAGATCCTCAAACTGACCCGTCATCCTCGAACCCAGAAGGCACCTTTGAACCTTTTCAGTGAAACAAACTGACTCGATATAATTTGTCTCTCTGTTTGAGATGACAGAGCAAGGTTACCTTTTATAGGCTGTCCTTTCATACAAACTATTTACAGTAAAACAATGAACGTGACTGTGTATATTAAGTTGTGTGTACAGGTGTTTGAAGTCGTTTCATCCCCCTAATGGTAAAAGTTAGGATTGAGGTTAGAGTAATCTCTCTGTCTTTGTGTCTTTGTGTCTTTGTGTGTGTGTGTGTGTGTGTGTGTGTGTGTGTGTGTGTGTGTGTGTGTGTGTGTGTGTGTGTGTGTGTGTGTGTGTGTGTGTGTGTGTGTGTGTGTGTGTCAAAAGTGCCCGGAGTCACCCTGAGCTCCCGGATCAAGGAAAGCTTCCCCAGATCCCAGCAGATGTTCTGCCCACGTCTGAACTCCCTCCAGCCGCCCAAGCTCCAAGCTTTCCTCTCAGGATCTACACTGGAAGGACGAAGGGTTCAGACATCTCTCCCTCTTCTTCCTCTCGGCCATCTTTTTTTGTACATCTCCCACTTCAATCGTCAGTCTTGACACAGCTGTGTGGTTGGGTAACCTCTTTAGGTTGAGTGAGAGACAGCATCTGCATTCATTTAGGGCTGTATGGGCTAACTTGTCCATCTGTAAACCACAAGGCTTTCATGTGTTTGGCGAAGGGTCTTTTTGGCAGCCATCTTTGTGGCAGGAAGTAGCGTGCAATAGCCTGATGTGCAACAGTGGACAACGCCTTTTGTAAAACCCTTAAATAGCCTCAAGAAACCGGACATCTCTATTTGCCTAATCTGTCTGACCTCTGATCTTCCACACAGAAATACACTACTTTAGTGCTGACTTGTCACTGTAACTAAAATCAAAACAACTAATTTACCATTTTGGGGGGCCTTTCACAATTCATATCTCGAAATTCACAACATACTAACTGTCTCCGTGGTGATTATTTTTTTAACATAGGCCTATTTATTTTTCGCAACAACAAACTCACTCATCACAAATTGTAAGCAAACTAGTTACAGTACCTTCTAAAGGTGATGATTGACATCGGAAAAAGAAGGTTAGCTATCAGCTGATCATTGATGTTGATGATTGATGTAAATCTATACCTAGCTCGATTATTATTTTTTTGTACTGATGTACCGGAACACATGAGAATATTTTTTTAAAACCTTTATAGTAAAGCATTGCATGTTTATCATCACATTTGCATAGAAGCGTAAAGCAGTAGAAGAATTACAGAAGTTGAAAAAAATGGGGACTATGTTTGGTAGCATATAAGGTCCGGGAATTTTTTGGGGGGTCCTTTTATAAACGCATTTCATGCAATTCTACGTAATTTTAGATGACTGGAGAATTTGGCAGAATCTTTTATAATACCGCACAAATGATGAATATGACACTAGTCTTGCTTGCCGTATCCCCAAAATGTTTAACATGAAAATGTTGTCACTGCATCAGTGTTATTTAGTCCCTTATTATGACAACGAATGCATATGTTCTGTTTTTAATCCCATTTCCTATAAAAGGGTAAGGAGGCTGCTTTTCAGAAGTGTTGTGGATTGGTTGATGAGCTGGGGTCACTCCTACCAGTTCCTGTTCCTGTATTGAAGTGTTGTGGAATAGTTGATGAGCTGTGGTCACTCCTACCAGTTCCTGTTCCTGTATTGAAGTGTTGTTGAATGGTTGATGAGCTGGGGTCACTCCTACCAGTTCCTGTTCCTGTATTGAAGTGTTGTGGAATAGTTGATGAGCTGTGGTCACTCCTACCAGTTCCTGTTCCTGTATTGAAGTGTTGTGGAATAGTTGATGAGCTGGGGTCACTCCTACCAGTTCCTGTTCCTGTATTGAAGTGTTGTGGAATAGTTGATGAGCTGTGGTCACTCCTACCAGTTCCTGTTCCTGTATTGAAGTGTTGTTGAATGGTTGATGAGCTGGGGTCACTCCTACCAGTTCCTGTTCCTGTATTGAAGTGTTGTTGAATGGTTGATGAGCTGGGGTCACTCCTACCAGTTCCTGTTCCTGTATTGAAGTGTTGTTGAATGGTTGATGAGCTGGGGTCACTCCTACCAGTTCCTGTTCCTGTATTGAAGTGTTGTTGAATGGTTGATGAGCTGGGGTCACTCCTACCAGTTCCTGTTCCTGTATTGAAGTGTTGTTGAATGGTTGATGAGCTGTGGTCACTCCTACCAGTTCCTGTTCCTGTATTGAAGTGTTGTTGAATGGTTGATGAGCTGGGGTCACTCCTACCAGTTCCTGTTCCTGTATTGAAGTGTTGTTGAATGGTTGATGAGCTGGGGTCACTCCTACCAGTTCCTGTTCCTGTATTGAAGTGTTGTGGAATAGTTGATGAGCTGGGGTCACTCCTACTGTCACGATCGTCTTCGTGAGAGAGAGTGGACCAAGGCGCAGCGTGTGCAAAATACATCTCTTTTATTTTAGAGAAGGAAAAAACACGTAACGAACACAATTACAAAACGAAACAAAACAACAAACGATCGTGAAGCTAAAGACGTAAGTGCAAACCCAAGCTACAAACGTACAACATAGACAACTACCCACAAAAGCCTACTGCCTATGGCTGCCTTAAATATGGCTCCCAATCAGAGACAATGAATGACAGCTGTCTCTGATTGAGAACCACTCTAGGCAGCCATAGACATAACTAGACAACTCCACTCTACTCTGCCCCCATAAACATACAACACCCCTAGACACTACAAAACACATACATTCCCCTTGTCACACCCTGACCTAACTAAAAAACATAAAGAAAACAAAGAATACTAAGGCCAGGGCGTGACAGTACCCCCCCCCCCCCAAAGGTGCGGACTCCGACCGCACAACCTGAAAATAGAAAGGGGAGGGTACGGGGTGGGCCCCATCATGGCGGCGGCTCGGGTGCGGGACGTGGCCCCCACTCCACCGTTGTCAATACCCGCTTTGGTAGCCTCCTCCAAATGGCCACCCTCCAAATTAACCCCACCGGACTAAGGGGCAGCACCGGACTGAGGGGCAGCACCGGAATGAGGGGCAGCACCGGAATGAGGGGCAACACCAGAATGAGGGGCAACACCAGAATGAGGGGCAACACCAGAATGAGAGGCAACACCTGATTGACTGGCGGATCCTGGCTGGCTGGCTCTGGCGGATCCTGGCTGGCTGGCTCTGGCGGATCCTGGCTGGCTGGCTCTGGCGGATCCTGGCTGGCTGGCTGGCGGATCCTGGCTGGATGACGGCTCAATGCTGGATGACGGCTCTGGCTGGTCATGGCTGGATGACGGCTCTGGCTGGTCATGGCTGGATGACGGCTCTGGCTGGTCATGGCTGGATGACGGCTCTGGCTGGTCATGGCTCGCTGACGGCTCTGGCTGGTCATGGCTCGCTGACGGCTCTGGCTGGTCATGGCTCGCTGACGGCTCTGGCTGGTCATGGCTCGCTGACGGCTCTGGCTGGTCATGGCTCGCTGACGGCTCTGGCTGGTCATGGCTCGCTGACGGCTCTGGCTGGTCATGGCTCGCTGACGGCTCTGGCTGATCCTGTCTGGCGGAAGGCTCTGGCTGATCCTGTCTGGCGGAAGGCTCTGGCTGATCCTGTCTGGCGGAAGGCTCTGGCTGCTCCTGTCTGGCGGAAGGCTCTAGCGGCTCCTGTCTGGCGGAAGGCTCTAGCGGCTCCTGTCTGGCGGACGGCTCTGAAGGCTCATGGCAGACGGGCGGCTTTGCAGGCTCATGGCAGACGGGCGGCTTTGAAGGCTCAGTACAGACGGGCAGTTCATGCGGCGCTTGGCAGACGGACAGTTCAGACGGCGTTGGGCAGACGGGCAGTTCAGGCGCCGTTGGGCAGACGGGCAGTTCAGGCACCGTTGGGCAGACGGGCAGTTCAGGCACCGCTGGGCAGACGGCAGACTCTGGCCGGCTGAGACGCACTGTAGGCCTGGTGCGTGGTACCGGAACTGGAGGTACCGGGCTAAAGACACGCACCTTCAGGCTAGTGCGGGGAACAACAACAGGGCACACTGGACTCTCAAGGCGTACTATAGGCCTGGTGCGTGGTACCGGCACTGGTGGTACCGGGCTGAGGGCACGCACATCAGGGCGAGTACGGGGAGAAGGAACAGTGCGTACAGGGCTCTGGAGACGCACATGAGGCTTGGTGCGTGGTGCCGGAACTGGAGGCACTGGGCTGGATACACGCACCACAGGGAGAGTGCGTGGAGGAGGAACAGGGCTCTGGAGACGCACTGGAAGCCTGGTGCGTGGTGTAGGCACTGGTGGTACTGGGCTGGAGCGGGAAGGTGGCGCCGGAAATACCGGACCGTGCAGGCGTACTGGCTCCCTTGAGCACTGAGCCTGCCCAACCTTACCTGGTTGTATACTCCCCGTCGCCCGACCAGTGCGGGGAGGTGGAATAACCCGCACCGGGCTATGTAGGCGAACCGGGGACACCATGCGTAAGGCTGGTGCCATGTAAGCCGGCCCGAGGAGACGTACTGGTGGCCAGATATGTAGGGCCGGCTTCATGACATCCGGCTCAATACTCAATCTAGCCCGGCCGATACGTGGAGCTGGAATGTACCGAACCGGGCTATGCACGAGTACAGGAGACACCATGCGCTCTACTGCGTAACACGGTGTCTGCCCGTACTCTCGCTCTCCACGGTAAGTACAGGGATTAGGCGCAGGTCTCCTACCTGACTTCGCCACTCTCCCTTTAAGCCCCCCCCCAAGAAATTTTTGGGGTTTACTCACAGGCTTCCTTGCTAGTCGCGTACCCTCATAACTCCGGTTCCTCTCTCCGGTTGCCTCTGCTCTCCTAATCGCCTCCAGCTGTTCCCATGGGAGGCGATCTCTTCCAGCCAGGATCTCCTCCCATGTGTAGCAACCCTTGCCGTCCAATATTTCCTCCCATGTCCACGAGTCCTGGTTTCTTTGCCGCTGTTGTTGGTTCCTCTCACGCTGCTTGATCCATGGTTGGTGGGTAGTTCTGTCACGATCGTCTTCGTGAGAGAGAGTGGACCAAGGCGCAGCGTGTGCAAAATACATCTCTTTTATTTTAGAGAAGGAAAAAACACGTAACGAACACAATTACAAAACGAAACAAAACAACAAACGATCGTGAAGCTAAAGACGTAAGTGCAAACCCAAGCTACAAACGTACAACATAGACAACTACCCACAAAAGCCTACTGCCTATGGCTGCCTTAAATATGGCTCCCAATCAGAGACAATGAATGACAGCTGTCTCTGATTGAGAACCAATCTAGGCAGCCATAGACATAACTAGACAACTCCACTCTACTCTGCCCCCATAAACATACAACACCCCTAGACACTACAAAACACATACATTCCCCTTGTCACACCCTGACCTAACTAAAAAACATAAAGAAAACAAAGAATACTAAGGCCAGGGCGTGACACCTACCAGTTCCTGTATTGGCTGTCACAGCTACACTTTTACCATTGAGCTGTATGGAATAGTAGAATGTATGCCATATACACACTGTAATATAAATAATTTAGCTTAAAGATTTTTTTTTTTTCAGTTCTAAAGTACAGTGTGCCTCGATGCGACCTGTCACCCATAGTTACTTGTTCATAAAGTGCATTTTTTCCCTTCACTTGACTTGGATTTGGAAAACATCAATGCTCAGTGGATTGTATGACTTCATTATACATTAACTTGTAGTTGCCTTTTCTGGATGAAATAAGTAAGAAAGTGTACTACTATAAACTTTACATGACTTTCAAAGTAGAAAAAGTGTGATCTTTCCCTCCAGTGTTGGGCAGAGAATTTGGAAAAGGCTCGGCTATAGCAGTTGTTACTGCTCTGACAGTGTACACATCACAGCCCATAAAACGTATTCCTACATAAAGTTTCGGACAGCAACAACAGGAAGAAAGTTAACAGTACATAACATAGTAAGTAAAAGTAATTACACAAATAAATGTTTTTTCAAAAAGTACGCAAAAATATAAACGCAACATGCAACAGTTTATATACTGTTAAGGAAATCAGTCAATTGAAATAAAGTCATTAGCCCCTAATCTATGGATTTCACATGACTGGGAATACAGATATGCATCTGTTGGTCACAGATACCTAAAGAAAAGGATCAGAAATCCACTCAGTATCTGGTGTGACCACCATTTTCCTTCTCCTTCACATAGAGTTGATCAAGCTGATGATTGTGGCCTGTGGAATGTGAAATGTCCTCTTCAATGGCTGTGCCAAAGTTGCTGGATATTGGCAGGAACTGGAACACGCTGTCGTACATGTCGATCCAGAGCATTCCAAACATGCTCAATGGGTGACATGTCTGGTGAGTATGACATATCTGGTGAGTATGCAGGCCATGGAAATACTGTAATATTTTCAGCTTCCAGTTATTGTGTACAGATCCTTGCGACATGGGGCCGTGCATTATCATGCTGAAACATGAGGAGATGGCGGCGAATGAATGGCATGACAACGGGCCTCAGGATCTCGTCACGGTGTCTCTGTGCCTTCAAATTGCCATCGATAAAATGCAATTGTGTTCATTGTCTGTAGCTTATGCCTGCCCACACCATTACCCCACTGCCACCAAGGGAGACTGTTCACAACGTTGACATCAACAAACCGGCCACCCACACAACCTCATACTCTTGGTCTGTGTAACGTCTGCTTCCAACTCACACTCTCAAACACGTAGATCCCCTGAACGCAGCTCACTTTCCAGATCCCAATCACCTGAATTCTGATCACCTGTTCACATATCTGTATGCCATTTTCACATACTATTTAGTTCAGTTCTTTGCACCCAATCATTGTGAGGTGATGTTTGTTTTGTGACACGTCTATTCTGAGCTCTGTTTTTCTCGTAATTTAATCCTCCGGTGTATGATAGTTTTTGCCTACCTCACTAACGACACCTTTCGCCTATTCCCTGCATGTACCTTAGCCTATCGGATTTCCTGTTATCTACTTATTGCTTGATTTCCCAGACGACTTTACCAGCCTTTTCCCTGCCTGTACTGTTGCCTTTTTGGACCTGCTGTGTATGAGCTTCTGCCTGCCCCTGGACCCAGCTACCTGCCTCCTCCTGTGGTCCTATACAGTAAACACCTGCTGCGCCCTGCGCTTGAAACCAGCTCTCTGTCTCCCATTGTGTTCATTACAGTCTGTGGTTGTGAGGCCGGTTAGATGTATTGTCAACTTCCCTAAAACAACATTGGAGGTGGCTTATAGTAGAGAAATTAACATTAAATTCTCTGGCAACAGCTCTGGTGCACATTCCTGCAGTCATCATGCCAATCAAACGCTCTCTCAAAACTTGAGACATCTGTGGCATTGTGTTGTGGGACAAAACTGCACATTTTAGAGTGGCATTTTATTGTCCCCATTACAAGGTCTATGTCAGGTGGATGGGTTATCTTGGTAAAGGAGAAATGCTCACTAACAGGGATATAAACACATTTGTGCAAAAAAAAATGAGAGAGAAAAGCTATTTGTGCGAATGGTCCATTTCTGGGGTCTTTAATTTCAGCTCATTAAACATGGGACCAACACTTTACATGTTGTGTTTATACACTGCTCAAAAAAATAAAAGGAACACTAAAATAACACATCCTAGATCTGAATGAATGAAATATTCTTATTAAATACTTTTTTCTTTACATAGTTGAATGTGCTGACAACAAAATCACACAAAAATTACCAATGGAAATCAAATTTATCAACCCATGGAGGTCTGGATTTGGAGTCACACTCAAAATTAAAGTGGAAAACCACACTACAGGCTGATCCAACTTTGATGTAATGTCCTTAAAACAAGTCAAAATGAGGCTCAGTAGTGTGTGTGGCCTCCACATGCCTGTATGACCTCCCTACAACGCCTGGGCATGCTCCTGATGAGGTGGCGGATGGTCTCCTGAGGGATCTCCTCCCAGACCTGGACTAAAGCATCCGCCAACTCCTGGACAGTCTGTGGTGCAACGTGACGTTGGTGGATGGAGCGAGACATGATGTCCCAGATGTGCTCAATTGGATTCAGGTCTGGGGAACAGGCGGGCCAGTCCATAGCATCAATGCCTCCCTCTTGCAGGAACTGCTGACACACTCCAGCCACATGAGGTCTAGCATTGTCTTGCATTAGGAGGAACCCAGGGCCAACCGCACCAGCATATGGTCTCACAAGGGGTCTGAGGATCTCATCTCGGTACCTAATGGCAGTCAGGCTACCTCTGGCGAGCCCATGGAGGGCTGTGCGGCCCCCCAAAGAAATGCCACCCCACACCATGACTGACCCACCGCCAAACCGGGGATGGGCTATCAGGAAGAGCTTCCATCCCTGGTAGCTGGACCTGTTCACTCTAAAGCAGGCTCTGTGGATTGTACACAGTAACAGAGGTCATAACAAGTTCTAGTTGATTACGGGAACGCAGCTACCATATATTTAATACTAGAAATATGTATTTTAAAGTATTTGAAATGCATTTCTCCATGTCAAGCACCACAAGAAAAGTACTTTAAAGAAATAACTTATGCTAAAGTGTTATTGTTCAAATTTGTACATTGTTGATAAGAATTGTATGAAAGTACATTAAGATTTACATTTGCATGTGATTTCCGTTGTTGTAAACACACTAGGCCTCAGCGTAGTGCTGCATTATTGTGTCAGCTTTATGAGTCAGGCAGGCCCTGCTGATCTGTTGCCGGGGCAGGTAGCAACCAACCAGAACTGGGGGAGGGTGTGGCCAGAGTCCCATGACCTGATGACCTCCTGATAACCTCAGCCTCAAGCACAAGTTATAGTGGACCCACAGCTTCTACAGTGAAAGTGTAGAGAACAAACCTCTCTTGTTAACATCCATGCAGACACAAAGGAGCATGGGAGATTGGGTCGTCTCAAGTGAAATGAGCAGAGAGATGACTTTTAAGACATGCCAGATAAGAGCTGTCCAGTAGGCCCCAATAGAGACTGCATGGACAGTACATGACAACCATAGCCTAGGGCAGGGTTTTTTAAACTATGGGTCGGGACCCAAAGTGGGCCCTGGGCATGTAAGAGGTGGGTCACGAGTTATGAGAATACGTCTAGTCGCAGACTATATCTTCTTAAGTTGGGACGTTGGAGGATGATTTGGGTCACGGGAGAACGGTCCATTTCTCATTAGAGTCTCGAAGCTGAAAGCGTTTTAGAACCCCTGGCCTCCAGAGCATTAAAACATGGAGTAACTGGGTTTCTGTACAGCACTTTGTGACATCAACTGATGTAAGAAGGGCTTTATAAATACATTTGATTTGATTAGAGCATTAAAACATGGAGTAACCCCACATACTTCCCGGGACAAGTGTGAGGGTCTTCAGACTGAGACAATGTAACATTCATGCAGTTAAAAGTAAATGGCTGAAAATGGTGCCCAATAGAGAGGAAATCATGTTCAATTACCAAAAACAACCAAAATAACATTCTAGTATTGATGTCACATTTAGTTTCAGGAAATCACTTTGTTGTAGTCAAAACAACCAAAATAACATTCTAGTATTGATGTCACATTTAGTTTCAGGAAGTCACTTTGCTGTTGTCAAAACAACCAAAATAACATTCTAGTATTGATGTCACATTTAGTTTCAGGAAGTCACTTTGTTGTTGTCAAAACAACCAAAATAACATTCTAGTATTGATGTCACATTTAGTTTCAGGAAGTCACTTTGTTGTTGTCAAAACAACCAAAATAACATTCTAGTATTGATGTCACATTTAGTTTCAGGAAGTCACTTTGTTGTTGTCAAAACAACCAAAATAACATTCTAGTATTGATGTCACATTTAGTTTCAGGAAGTCACTTTGTTGTTGTCAAAACAACCAAAATAACATTCTAGTATTGATGTCACATTTAGTTTCAGGAGGTCACTTTGTTGTTGTCAAAACAACCAAAATAACATTCTAGTATTGATGTCACATTTAGTTTCAGGAAGTCACTTTGTTGTTGTCAAAACAACCAAAATAACATTCTAGTATTGATGTCACATTTAGTTTCAGGAGGTCACTTTGTTGTTGTCAAAACAACCAAAATAACATTCTAGTATTGATGTCACATTTAGTTTCAGGAGGTCACTTTGTTGTTGTCAAAACAACCAAAATAACATTCTAGTATTGATGTCACATTTAGTTTCAGGAAGTCACTTTGTTGTTGTCAAAACAACCAAAATAACATTCTAGTATTGATGTCACATTTAGTTTCAGGAAGTCACTTTGTTGTTGTCAAAACAACCAAAATAACATTCTAGTATTGATGTCACATTTAGTTTCAGGAAGTCACTTTGTTGTAGTCAAAACAACCAAAATAACATTCTAGTATTGATGTCACATTTAGTTTCAGGAAGTCACCTTGTTGTAGTCAAAACAACCACTGAGAAGACCTCTAAGCAAAGAAACTGTTCTGATTTCTGAATGTCTACCATTGGCAATATATTACCGTGTCCAACGGACGTAACAACACTCTATGTGGCAATGTTAATCATACCATTTAAGCACTGCTGAGTTGAGAGGGTCTCTCCACGGATCCAGGAGATGGGATGTCAAGAAGAGCTTTGATCCCTGACATCAAGACCTGGCCACTGTCAAGCTGGACCTGATGATTGCAAACAGTGACAAAGAGGTCCAAAACAGTTATCAGTGATTACATTAATGCAGCAAACATACATACTGTATCCATGTAATGCATTTGATAAAGGACAGCTACTGTGAGCTGCCATGGTAAAACACCGCACTGTGTACATACTATTCCAGCCCTGCTGAGATGAGGTCTGTCCTCGGATCCAGGGGATGGGCTATCAGGAAGAGCTTCCATCCCTGGTAGCTGGACCTGTTCACTCTCAAACATTAGATTATAAACTCAGCAAAAAATAAAGAAACGTCCCTTTTCAGGACCCTGTCTTTCAAAGATAGTTTGTAAAAATCCAAATAACTTCACAGATCTTCATTGTAAAGGGTTTAAACACTGTTTCCCATGCTTGATCAATGAACCATAAACAATTAATGAACATGCAGCTGTGGAACGGTCATTAAGACACTAACAGCTTACAGACGGTAGGCAGTTATGAAAACTTAGGACACTAAAGAGGCCTTTCCACTGACTCTGAAAAACACCAAAAGAAAGATGCCCAGGGTCCCTGCTCATCTGCGTGAATGTGCCTTAGGCATGCTGCAAGGAGGCACGAGGACTGCAGATGTGGCCAGGGCAATAAATTGCAATGTCCGTACTGTGAGATGCCAAAGACAGCGCTACAGGGAGACAGGACGGACAGCTGATCGTCCTCGCAGTGGCAGAACATGTGTAACAACACCTGCACAGGATCAGCCCATCCGAACATCACACCTACGGGACAGGTACAGGATGGCAACAACAACTGCCCGAGTTACACCAGGAACGCACAATCCCTCTATCAGTGCTCAGACTGTCCACAAAAGGCTGAGAGAGGCTGGACTGAGGGCTTGTAGGCCTGTTGTAAGGCAGGTCCTCACCAGACATCACCGTCAACAACGTCACCTCTGGGCACAAACCCACCGTCGCTGGACCAGACGGGACTGGCAAAAAGTGCTCTTCACTGACAAGTCGCGGTTTTGTCTCACCAGGGGTGATGGTCGGATTCACGTTTATCGTCGAAGGAATGAGCGTTACACCGAGGCCTGTGCTCTGGAGCGGGATCGATTTGGAGGTGGAGGGTCCGTCATGGTCTGGGGCGGTGTGTCACAGCATCATCGGACTGAGCTTGTTGTCATTGTAGGCAATCTCAACGCTGTGCGTTACAGGGAAGACATCCTCCTCCCTCATTTGGTACCCTTCCTGCAGGCTCATCCTGACATGACCCTCCAGCATGACAATGCCACTAGCCATACTGCTCGTTCTGTGTGTGATTTCCGGCAAGACAGGAATGTCAGTGTTCTGCCATGGCCAGCGAAGAGCCCGGATATCAATCCCATTGAGCACGTCTGGGACATGTTATATCGGAGGGTGAGGGCTAGGGCCATTCCCTCCAGAAATGTCCAGGAACTTGCAGGTGCCTTGGTGGAAGAGTGGGGTAACATCTCACAGCAAGAACTGGCAAATCTGGTGCAGTCCATTAGGAGGAGATGCACTGCAGTACTTAATGCAGCTGGTGGCCACACCAGATACTGACTATTACTTTTGATTTTGACCCCCCCCCCTTTGTTCAGGGACACATTATTCCATTTCTGTTAGTCACATGTCTATGGACCTGTTCAGTTTATGTCTCAGTTGGTGAATCTTGTTATGTTCATACAAGTATTTACACATGATAAGTTTGCTGAAAATAAACGAAGTTGACAGTGAGAGGACGTTTCTTTTTTTGCTGAGTTTAGATAGTGACAGAGGTCATAACAGGTTTTATATTAAATGAACACAGCAATGCCAACATCGTGGCATAGCGGTAACGCGCACGACATCAAGGCATATGCGATTTACCCAAGGTGTGATTTACCCAAGGTGTGATTTACCCACGGTTCGCCGCCCTGTCTCCCTGTCACTCGTTTCCTACTGTCTTGGTAATTGTCAAAAATTCCAATAAAAATATTCTGAAAAATGTAATAAAACACAGTAAACATACACAGCCACACATCATACTATAGTTTGTTGTTATAGTGGTTGTATTGTATGTAGAATGAACATAAACGATCAACACATTTCAATAGCTACAGTACATACCATTGGATCATCGCTGTAGAGTAATAGCGAAGACATCAAAACTATGAAAAAAACAAGAGTGTGCAAAGCTGTCATCAAGGCAAAGGGTGACTACTTTAAAGAATCTAAAATAGAAAATATATTTTGATTTGTTTAACACTTTTTTGGTTACTACATGATTCCATATGTGTTATTTCATAGTTTTGATGTCTCCGCTATTATTCAAAAAATGTAGATAATAGTAAAAATAAAGAAAAACCCTTGAATGAGTAGGTGTGTCTAAACTTTTGACTGTACATTTGAACATGCCCTTAAAACGGTGGCACCTGCCATGGCCATTGTGCACTTCTTTGTTCCTTGTTCCTGGAGCCCAAGTCTGGCGGCCGCATTGACTTTATTTGCCCCTCCCACCCCAAGTTTTCTGAGCAAAGAAAAAAACAGCTCAAGTGTTAATCAAATGTTATGCTGCTGTGGCAGTGCTGTTAATATTTAAACTAGGACGCTTGCTTCACACGCCAGCCTGGTGATGACATTTCAAGCCATGGATGTTTGGATATCGGGTGTACGCAACCTCCACACAAGGCAGACTAAAAGGCACAAACTTGCTGACGTCACAATGACTTGGGAGCAGTGGGTTTAGAACAACAACAGAAACTGTATAAAAATGATAAGAATTCTACACTGCGTGGTTAGAGCCCTGAATACTGATTGGCTGACAGTCATAGTATATCAGACCGTATACCACGGGTATGACAAAACATCTATTTTACTGCTCTAATTACGTTGGTAACCAGTTTATAATAGCAATAAGGCACCTCTGGGGTTTGCGGTATGCGGTCAATATACCACAGCTAAGGGCTGTGTTACATGTAACGCTCCGCGTTACATCTTGCCTAAGAACAGTCAGCCGTGGTGTATTGGCCATATACCACAACCCCTCGTACCTTATTGCTTAGTTATACCATCACCCAAAAGGGCACTTGGAGAGTGGGAGGGCAAGGGGCAGGTGCTCGGGCACAGGTACAACCCTCTGTGCATTTGCCTGACGTGCAGTATGGGAGTTAATTTAGTCAAGTTGTGTGAGGAGTTTTTTAAATCACATTTCATATAGAACGCAAATACAATTAATATAACATGTTGTCCTCTGACATGACGTCTCTGGCTTTGCCATTATGATTTTTTAAAAACACTATAAACTCCCATAACATGGTTTATGGGAAACGCAATTTGATGTTCAGTCGTTGGAGATCATATTTCATATCTCATATCATATGAGATTTAAAAAAAAACTATGACAGAGAACCAGAAGAGAAAAGCTCAACAAACTAAATGTACTCATCCATCTATGAGGTAGAGGCAGGGTGATAAGAATGGTGACTCTCGTAAATCTGCTGATGAGTGACAAAATAGTCCAGTTTTCAGTAATCCTCTCCTCGTTTGACTGTGTTTGTCTAAGCGGGTCTAGTCACTCAAAGCCCCCTCATTTTGGATAAATGCCTGAACATGGTGGCCTTTGACCTTCATTTCTTCAGCTCCTTCTCTGGCCCGGAGCAGTGTAGTGGAACGGCTGCATTCTCCTCGGTTCAGGTGGATGCGAGGGCCATCGTTACGAGACTTGGGATCCCATGAATTGGCTCTTTGTTCAACAGGCCTCGGTAGAGAGGACGAGAAATGTGGTTAATAGCTCGGGAAGTGGGCCTAATCTCTGGCCGCCATTACTGCTAACCAATATTTGCAGGGATGACAGACTTACCGATGACAAAGGCACAGGTGGAGAAACCTCTCGTCCCAGACTCTGTTTTGATCTCCTCAGCTGGGTAGGGCATTCCAAAGGGGGCCGGGCACTGAGCCCTGAGGTATCCCTCTCTCTTTATGGTGTGCCAGATGTCAGTCAAGCCCTCTGAAGCCTTGGCCATTGCCCCTGCAATTGGGTTTATCTGGCAAGAAATTGTGATGGTATCTTTGGAAAAGCTGGAGATTTAGTCATTACAGAAGTGGGACATTTAGTAATCATTCATCTGCTCATTTTATTATTATTATTTTTCAAAAAATGAATACAGTACAGAGTATTTTTATGTATCGCAAATCAAATCAAGAACATTCTGACCTTGAATTTATCTTCATCTTGAAGTCTAGATCCACCTGTTGCTTTGCTTTATGTGCCAACAGGGAAGTAAAATTGTCACTGGTTTGGTATAATTTATGGATCATGTATCATATCATTGATCTAAGACTTGGCACCCGCAGATTGTCATTGATTTGGCACCAACAGATTGTCATTGATTTGGCACCAACAGATTGTCATTGACTTGGCACCAACAGATTGTCATTGACTTGGCACCAACAGATTGTCATTGACTTGGCATCAGCAGATTGTCATTGACTTGGCATCAGCAGATTGTCATTGACTTGGCATCAGCAGATTGTCATTGACTTGGCATCAGCAGATTGTCATTGACTTGGCACCAGCAGATTGTCATTGACTTGGCACCAGCAGATTGTCATTGACTTGGCATCAGCAGATTGTCATTGACTTGGCATCAGCAGATTGTCATTGACTTGGCACCAGCAGATTGTCATTGACTTGGCATCAGCAGATTGTCATTGACTTGGCATCAGCAGATTGTCATTGACTTGGCACCAGCAGATTGTCATTGACTTGGCACCAGCAGATTGTCATTGACTTGGCATCAGCAGATTGTCATTGACTTGGCATCAGCAGATTGTCATTAACTTGGCACCAGCAGATTGTCATTGACTTGGCATCAGCAGATTGTCATTGACTTGGCATCAGCAGATTGTCATTGACTTGACATCAGCAGATTGTCATTGACTTGGCACCAGCAGATTGTCATTGGAACTACCAGATGTTATACCAAGTCAATACCAAACCTCGATTAAATTAAAAACAAAAAACGATGTTTCAAGTGAGAAGTAGGCATTGGTCTGAAGCCGAAAAAGAAAGGAAATTCACATGAAGACGATGCATACTCAACCCATGCTCTACCAAGGTTTTCAAGCACACAGCTTTGATCTACTACAGCAGCCATGTTGTTATATTGTACTTCAAACAATGTGTATGCTATACTATGAAACAAAGATTAATGATATAAAGAGCGATAGTAGAAAGCTTTGGAGCACCTTAAAAAAAATATGTAAGTATGGCTTATACTCAGCTATAGATGTCTCGTTCATCACAAAACCCACTGATATTGCCAATTACTTTAATTATTTTGTTCATTGGCAAGATTATCAAATTTAGACATGACATGCCAGCAACAAACGCTGACACTACACATCCAAATATAACCGGTCAAATGATGAAAAAGACAAGTGAGTGTGGAAGAGGTGATTGTTGTCTATCAACAATGACAAGCCACCAGGGTCTGACAACTTGGATGGAAAATTACTGAGGATAATAGCAGACAACATTGCCACTCCTATTAGCCATATCTTCAATCTAAGCCTTCTAGAAAGTGTGTGCCCTCAGGCCTGGAGGGAAGCAAAAGCCCTCCCGCTACCTAAGAATAGTAAAGCCCCCTTTACTGGCTCAAATAGTCAACCAATCAGCCTGTTACCAACCCATAGTCAACTTTTGGGAAAAATTGTTTGACCAGATACAATGCTATTTTACAGTAAACAAATTGACAACAGACTTTCAGCACAACTTATAGAGAAGGACATTCAACAACCACAGCACTTACACAAATGACTGATGATTCGCCGAGAGAAATTGATGACAAAAAGATTGTGGGAGCTGTTTTGTCAGACTTCATTGCGGCTTCTGACATTATCGATCATAGTCTGCTGCTGAAAACATGTGTTATGGCTTTACACCCCCTGCTATAATGTGGATAAAGCCAGTGTGTCTATGTATGCGGATGACTCAACACTATACACGTCAGCTTCTACAGCGAATGAAATGACTGCAATACTTAACAAAGAGCTGCATTTAGTTTCAGAATGGGTTGCAAGGAATAAGTTAGTGTTAAATATTTCAAAAACTAAAGTTGAGGTGACTAAACTGCTTGGAGTAACCCTGGATTGTAAACTGTCATGGTCAAAACATGTTGTTACAACAGTAGCTAAGATGGGGAGAAGTCTGTTCCTAATAAAGCACTGCTCTGCCTTTTTAACAGCACTATCAACAAGGCAGGTCCTACAGGCCCTAGTTTTGTCGCACCTGGATTACTGTTCAGCCGTGTGGTCAGGTGCCACTGTAACAGTATAACTTTAGTCCGTTCCCTCGCCCCGGGCGCGAACCAGGGACCCTCTGCACACATCAACAACAGTCACCCACGAAGCATTGTTACCCATCGCTCCACAAACGCCGCTGCCCTTGCAGAGCAAGGGGAACCACTACTTCAAGGTCTCAGAGCAAGTGACGTCACCGACTGAAAGGCTGCTAGCGCGCACCACCGCTAACTAGCTAGCCATTTCACATCGGTTACACCACAAAGAGGGACCTTAGAAAATTAGGTGGAGAGATTTACTTCATCACTACTTGTTTTTGTAAGAAGTGTTGACATTCTGAATGCACCGAGGTGTCTATTTAAACTACTCGGACACAGTTTGGACACCCATGCATACCCCATAAGACATGCCACAAGAGGTCTCTTCACAGTCCCCAAGTCCAGAACAGACTATGGGAGGCACAGTACTACATAGAGCCATGACTACATGGAACTCTATTCCACATCAGGTAACTGATGCAAGCAGTAGAATCAGATTATTTTTTAAACAGATAAAAATACACCTTATGGAACAGCGGGGACTCTGAAGAGACACACACACAGGCACAGACACATGCTTACACATGATAAGACACGCACTCTATTTTGTATTTTAAATATGTGGTAGTAGAGTAGTGACCTGAGGGAACACACTTAATGTCTTGTGAAAAGTGTTTTGAAATGTATTGTCATATAACTACCTAAAAGTTGCTGGACACCCAGGAAGAGAAGCTGCTGCCTTGGCTCAGGATTCAAACCTTCTCAAACAGCCTGATTCATACTCTTAGATGTGCTTCCACAATAATGAGGATTTATACCACATACAAGTTAAAGTATTAAATTCTTCACACACCATACTAATCCCATTCCCCTATCTTTTCAAGCGTTTTAAAATTATATGAAAGCAAGCTTTGCTTTTATACTTACAAGACAATCAGCTTGAGCTGTTTTGTCTTGTTGTAATGTGGCATCTGCCTGTATTTCCTTTAATCTTTATTTTAGCAATACATGTCATTGATAAAAAATGTCATTCCTAACATATTTTTTTTAGTCAGTAGGTGCCCAACATACAGTAACAACATGTGGTGTATTGAACACAGTCGCTCACATATAGAGTCTATCTGCATTTCTGATTTCTGGAACCAGTTAGCTTACCAGTACAATATTAACATAAAGCTCAGAAACACTTGTTTTGTAAACACGGTCCTGTTTGATCAATTGCTGGCGTGATCAATGGGCAGTTCATTACCTCTGTCAAATGAATATGTAGCTTAAAGTTGTGTGTATTTGTATTTATTTTAGCAATAAAGATGGTGACGCTACAAGAATACACATTTACAATAGGCCTATATCTAAAAATACAATAATATACACTGAGTGAACAAAGCATTAAGTACGCCATCCTAATATCGAGTCACCCTTTTGCCCTCAGAACAGCCCTAATTCGCCGGGGCATTGGACTACAAGGCGTCGAAAGCGTTCCAACAGGGATGCTGGCCCACGTTGACTCGAATGCTTCCCACAGTTATGTCAAGTTGGCTTGATGTCCTTTCAGTGGTGGACCATTCTTGATAGACATAGGTAACTGTTGAGTGTGCAAAAATCCAGCAGTGTTGCAGTTCTTGACACACTCAAAACCTTTCAACTACACTGATTGAAGTGGATTTAACAGGTGAAATCAACAAGGGATCATAGCTTTCACCTGGATTCACCTGGTCAGTTGATGTCATAGATGTGTTTTGTACACTCAGTGTATATATGATAAATGAGAAGGTTTGAATCCTAAGCAACCTGCATACACATTGTTTGATGTACAATAGACCCACAGAGCTATTGTAGTAGGTCAAAGCTGTGTGCTGGAAAAGCTTGGTAGAGCATGGGGTGGAGTAGGCATTGTGGCATTCATGTGAGTTTCTTTCTTTTTCGGCTTCAGACCAATGTCTACCTCTCGCTTGATTTTAATTTTCCATTGTTTTTAAACCAGAAGCTGATTATACAAAATTATACAACTTTTCCAAAAATGTGTGCTTCAAATTGTGTATAAAAAAAAATGTATGTGTTTTGTCTCACATAATTTATTGTCCAGGGCCCGGTATCCCAAAAGAATCTTCAGGCTAAGCTCATCGTTAGAACCTTCATAGGAGCATCGTTAAAGCTCTTTCCTAAAACAATTGTTACTAAAATTGCACTTGAAAAGACTCATTATTTACCGACTGCATCAGACCAGCTGACTGGTTCTTTAGATGGTTTACCGACTGCCTCAGACCAGCTGACTGGGTCTTTAGATGGTTTACCGACTGCCTCAGACCAGCTGACTGGTTCTTTAGATGGTTTACCGACTGCCTCAGACCAGCTGACTGGTTCTTTAGATGGTTTACCGACTGCATCAGACCAACTTACTGGTTCTTTAGATGGTTTACCGACTGCCTCAGACCAGCTGACTGGGTCTTTAGATGGTTTACCGACTGCCTCAGACCAGCTCACTGGATCTTCAGATGGTTTACCGACTGCCTCAGACCAGCTGACTGGGTCTTTAGATGGTTTACCGACTGCCTCAGACCAGCTGACTGGGTCTTTAGATGGTTTACCGACTGCCTCAGACCAGCTGACTGGTTCTTTAGATGGTTTACCGACTGCCTCAGACCAGCTGACTGGGTCTTTAGATGGTTTACCGACTACCTCAGACCAGCTGACTGGGTCTTTAGATGGTTTACCGACTGCCTCAGACCAGCTGACTGGGTCTTTAGATGGTTTACCGACTGCCTCAGACCAGCTGACTGGTTCTTTAGATGGTTTACCGACTGCCTCAGACCAGCTGACTGGTTCTTTAGATGGTTTACCGACTGCATCAGACCAACTTACTGGTTCTTTAGATGGTTTACCGACTGCCTCAGACCAGCTGACTGGGTCTTTAGATGGTTTACCGACTGCCTCAGACCAGCTGACTGGTTCTTTAGATGGTTTACCGACTGCCTCAGACCAGCTGACTGGGTCTTTAGATGGTTTACCGACTGCCTCAGACCAGCTGACTGGGTCTTTAGATGGTTTACCGACTGCCTCAGACCAGCTGACTGGGTCTTTAGATGGTTTACCGACTGCCTCAGACCAGCTGACTGGTTCTTTAGATGGTTTACCGACTGCATCAGACCAACTTACTGGTTCTTTAGATGGTTTACCGACTGCCTCAGACCAGCTGACTGGGTCTTTAGATGGTTTACCGACTGCCTCAGACCAGCTGACTGGTTCTTTAGATGGTTTACCGACTGCCTCAGACCAGCTGACTGGGTCTTTAGATGGTTTACCGACTGCCTCAGACCAGCTGACTGGGTCTTTAGATGGTTTACCGACTGCCTCAGACCAGCTGACTGGGTCTTTAGATGGTTTACCGACTGCCTCAGACCAGCTGACTGGTTCTTTAGATGGTTTACCGACTGCATCAGACCAACTTACTGGTTCTTTAGATGGTTTACCGACTGCCTCAGACCAGCTGACTGGGTCTTTAGATGGTTTACCGACTGCCTCAGACCAGCTGACTGGTTCTTTAGATGGTTTACCGACTGCCTCAGACCAGCTGACTGGGTCTTTAGATGGTTTACCGACTGCCTCAGACCAGCTGACTGGGTCTTTAGATGGTTTACCGACTGCCTCAGAACAGCTGACTGGGTCTTTAGATGGTTTACCGACTGCCTCAGACCAGCTGACTGGTTCTTCAGATGGTTTACCGACTGCCTCAGACCAGCTGACTGGGTCTTTAGATGGTTTACCGACTGCCTCAGACCAGCTGACTGGGTCTTCAGATGGTTTACCGACTGCCTCAGACCAGCTGACTGGGTCTTTAGATGGTTTACCGACTGCCTCAGACCAGCTGACTGGTTCTTTAGATGGTTTACCGACTGCCTCAGACCAGCTGACTGGGTCTTTAGATGGTTTACCGACTGCCTCAGACCAGCTGACTGGTTCTTTAGATGGTTTACCGACTGCCTCAGACCAGCTGACTGGGTCTTTAGATGGTTTACCGACTGCCTCAGACCAGCTGACTGGGTCTTTAGATGGTTTACCGACTGCCTCAGACCAGCTGACTGGGTCTTTAGATGGTTTACCGACTGCCTCAGACCAGCTGACTGGGTCTTTAGATGGTTTACCGACTGCCTCAGACCAGCTGACTGGTTCTTCAGATGGTTTACCGACTGCCTCAGACCAGCTGACTGGGTCTTTAGATGGTTTACCGACTGCCTCAGACCAGCTGACTGGGTCTTTAGATGGTTTACCGACTGCCTCAGACCAGCTGACTGGTTCTTCAGATGGTTTACCGACTGCCTCAGACCAGCTGACTGGGTCTTTAGATGGTTTACCGACTGCCTCAGACCAGCTGACTGGATCTTCAGATGGTTTACCGACTGCCTCAGACCAGCTGACTGGGTCTTTAGATGGTTTACCGACTGCCTCAGACCAGCTGACTGGTTCTTCAGATCGTTTACCGACTGCCTCAGGCCAGCTGACTGATCATATTGTATGTTTCTTTGGCAATTTCCTCATGACCACCAGTTCTCTTAGCTACAGATTGATTTAACAAAAGATTTTTAGTATCCATTACTGTTAGTTACGACCAACCTTAGCGATGCTGTCTTCATCCTTGAATTCGGGAAACGGGAGTCTCATAAAATGTTAGTATCCAGTTGCACGGGGTGAGTTTGAATTTAGAAAATGCTTTTTTTTGCTCCAACAATGTGTACGCCGCCATCTTATCTATTTCAAGTGTTCTCTCATTGGTCGAGGCCGTCTCGATGACATGCAGCACTTTGGGGTGGACAACCACCTGTCTCGATCAATGAGAGAAGATTTGAAATAGGCAAGATGTCGGCAAACAATTTGGGATAAATCACATTATCTGGTGTAATTATCTGTAACTACAGTTCTCTGCACTTGTGTGTCTCTACACCTGAGACACACTCGGACACACAGAACTGTACTACACTGTCCATACTATTTATTTGTATGTTACTTTTACCATGTAACGTTCTTGTTGAATACCCAGTTGTCTTGAGTTAGTATTAAATAGTGTACACTTCCCTGTATTTTACATTTTGACAATTAAACATTGGAATGTGCTTCAGCCCAGCTTAATCGAAAAAGGTGGGGGGATCAGGTGCTCGACTGAGGGACTTCATCAGGCTCTAATTCATGCCCTATTGCTTGTTTCTCCCGTCAATAAATCTGTCCGATTTACGCAGCAACAAGGTGCTCACATTTCCAAGATTGATAAAAAAATATCCACATTTATTTTATGGTGGTTCTACATCAGGGCTCTTCAACCCTGTTCCTGGAGAGCTACCATCCTGTAGGTTTTTACTCCAACCCCAATCTAGCACACCTGATTCTAATAATTAGCTGGTTGATAAGCTGAACCAGGTTAGTTACAACTGGGGTTGGAGCAAAAATCTGCAGGAGGGTATCTCTCCAGGAACATGGTTGGAGACTCGTGTTCTACTGTATATGGTCTTATGCTGAGCCACACTGGCTATGTTTACACAGGCAGCCCAACTCTGATATTTGTGCCACTAATTGGCCTTAATCACATCAGATATTTTCACATAGGAACTGATCTGATTGGTCAAAAGACGATTTGGTACACTGGCAATGGTGTTCGGCATGGTGGGCTGCGGAAGCGGAGATTTGGATAATTGTGATGTTTAAGACAAAAATTGAATGCTGTTAATATAGTAATGACCATATGCCACGGCAGGGTGAAATTTCCCTTTTGACAACATTTCATTGGTCAAGGGGTCGTGAAACATTCTTACAGGTGGACCAATAGTGTCGATTCATGTAAAAAAGAAAGAAATGAAAATCACAACATTTGGAGCGACATGGTTTTCATCTACGTAACTGAAGTCATTTGGTAAAATGTAACGGAGTAAAAAGTAAGTTACTTCCTTCAGAAACAATATATTTACATTTTATTATTATTATTATTATTATTATTATTATTATTATTATTTTTCAAGGGGTGCTGCAGCACCGTCAGCACCCATACTTCTCGCGGCTATGATAGTTCCTCCAAAAAATGTACTTAAGCACATGTAACATGTTACTTGGAGTACGTTACTACCCACCTCTGATCTAATGTTTTAGTCAGATTTGAGTGAAGCACTGCCTTTCTTTAGATCACATGCTCTAAGGATGCACGTATTGAAAGTTCTCCCTACAGTGGTGTTTTGGGAAACCAATGTGAGTTCTTCGGGGCCTTTATAGAAACAACGCATCGTCAAAAACACTAGTAAGCTTGAGTTCCATTGCTATCAGGAAACTGTGCTCTGACTATTACTTCATAGACATGGCTATTTGCATTTATGCAAAACATATGGATTCTCCCTTTAAAAGAGGGGAGGGGGGTAAATATCAACAGCTGCTTTACATTAAGCACATGCCAGTTCCTGTCAGTGACTCTCAAAGTACTGAATAATAATCCTACCTAGACCGGCCACCTTTTTTGGGGTCTTTTTTTGGTGCGGTCCGGACTGGCCTTGATTTCAACGTCCACGGACAGGACCACCTAAAGACATGCCACTTCGACACAAGTTACTTTTCGTAGCAGGTTAGGAGAGTAATTTCAAAACATATATGTTTATCTTTGGTTCAGATTTGGTCCGATGCGGACTGGCCTTGATTTGTCCCAAACATAGACGTCTATTTATTTTAACGTTCCTAGACGTCCGGCCCGACCTAAATTTGGTCCAAACATAGACGTCCATAATTGGTTCAGATTTGTTCCGGTCCGGACTGGACCAAATCATAGACATCTATGTTTCACAAGTTTGGACAGAACAGTACAGCACAGTAGAGCAGTGGTTCTCAATCCTCTCCATGGGGACCCCAGGCTGTTCCATGTAATTAGTTGACTCCAGAGCTAGCACACCTGATTCAACTTGTCAACTAATCCTCAAGCTCTTGAATAGCTAGTTCAGAACTACAGTTAAATGGTGAAATGTCTGTGGATCCCCCAGGAGAGGTTTGAGAACCACTGCAGTCAAGCACAGCAGAGTACAGTACATTACAGTACAGTAAAACAAAGTAGAGAAAGTATTTTCAACATTCATTCAGAACCGAAAAAATAACCTGATTTCAAACATCCGGGAAAAAAGTATTTTCAACGTCTGGAAAATACATAAATACATATTTTCACCTTCCATTACGAACACACTGAAAAGTAACTTTACACTGTTGATCAGTCAGTTCAAATTTGGATTAAAATGGAATGAAGAAAATTGCATTGACATTGGAGGGTGTACTGAATTAATGCATTATAAGTTAAGGGATGGAATTTATTCTGGATGCTTGAACAGCGATGTGTCTGTCTCGTGTGTTGATGTAGCTAATTAGCTAGCTAGCTAGCTAGCACGTGTACACAAACAGCTGATGCGTTACTTGCATGTGCAGTGGCCGGGTTTAGATTCAACATGGCTATCAAGACAATTTGTTTTATCAGCTACAATTTGTGTTGTGAGAAACTGGTCTTGGTTGAGGAAATGTAGGCTAACTAGCAATGTTTGTGCTGAAACAGACATCTGGCTGCACACATTTTGTTATCTTTTTGCATTGTTTGTAACTTATTTTGTACATAATGTTGCTCCTACCGTCTCTTATGACCGAAAAGAGCTTCTGGACATCAGAACAGCGATTACTCAGCTTGATCTGGACAAAGAATTTTTCATTAATAAGTCGGACGAGAGGGATTTACTTCAGATACCCGAACAGGGCCTCATGCCCGTTATTCGCAGGAGAAAGAGACAGAGGTTTCGCGGAAGGAGATCGGGGTGCCTTGTGAGGATCCGGCGACGAGTGGCTAATCTGCCTTTGCCATCGGTACTGGCCAACTTACAATCGCTCGTTATTAAAGTGGACGAACTACAAGCACGTACAGTATATCTTTCCAACGGGACATAAAAAACGGTAAAATCTTATGCTTCACCGAGTCGTGGCTGAACGACAACATGAATAACATACAGCTGGCAGATTGTACGCTGTATTGGAAGGATAGAACAGCAGCCTCTGGTAAGACAAGGGGTGGCGGTTTATGTATATTTATAAACAACAGCTGGTGCACGATATCTAAGGAAGTCTCGAGGTTGTGCTTGCCTGAGGTAGAGTATCTCATGATAAGCTGTAGACCACACCATCTACCAAGAGAGTTTTCATCTATATTCTTCGTAGCTGTCTATTTACTTGTGTGCGGCACTAAGACCGCACACAATGAGCTGTATACCGCCATAAGCAAACAGTTCATCCAGAGGTGGCGCTCCTAGTGGCCGGGGACCTTAATGCAGGGAAACTTAAATCCATTTTACCTAATTTCTACCAGCATGTTAAATGTGCAAACAGAGGGAAAAAACTCTAGACCACCTTTACTCCACACATAGAGATGCATACAAAGCTCTCCCTCGACCCTCCATTTGGAAAATCTGACCATAATTCTATCCTCCTGATTCCTGCTTACAAGCAAAAATGTAAGCAGAAAGTACAGGTGACTCTGTCAATAAAAAAGTGGTCAGATGAAGCAGACGCTAAGCTACAAGAATGTTTTGCTAGCACAGACTGGAATATGTTCCGGTATTCTTCCAATGGCATTGAGGAGTACACCACATCAGTCACTGGCTTCATCCATAAGTGCATCGATGACGTCGTCCCCACAGTGACTGTACGTACATACCGCAACCAGAAGCCATGGATTACAGGCAATATCCGCACTGAGCTAAAGGGTAGAGCTGCCGCTTTCAAGAAGCGGGACTCTAACCCGGAAGCTTATAAGAAATCCCACTATGCCCTCCGACGATCCATCAAAGCGTCAATACAGACCTAAGATCGAATCGCACTACACCGCTCATCGGATGTGGCAGGGCTTGCAAACTATTACAGACTACAAAGGGAAGCACAGCTGAGAGCTGCCCAGTGAGATGAGCCTACCAGACGAGTTTAAGAAATTCTATGCTCACTTCGAGGCAGTAACACTGAAACATGCATGAGAGCATCAGATGTTCCGGACGACTGTGTGATCACGCTCTCCGCAGCCGATGTAAGCAAGACCTTTCAACAGGTCAACATTCACAAGGCCGCAGGGCCAGACGGATTACCAGGACGTGTACTCCGAGCATGCGCTGACATTTTCAACCTCTCCCTGTCTGAGTCTGTAATACCAACATGTTTCAAGCAGAGCACCATAGTCCTTGTGCCCAAGAACACTAAGGTAACTGGCCTAAATGACTATTGATCCGTAACACTCGTGTCTGTAGCCATGAAGTGCTTTGAAAGGCTGGTCATAGGTCACATCAACACCATTATCCCAGAAACCCTAGACCCACGCTAATTTGCATACCGCACCAACAGATCCATGGATGATGCAATCTCTATTGAACTCCACACTTCCCTTTCACAACTGGACAAAAGGAACACCTATGTGAGAATACTGTTCATTGACTACAGCTCAGCATTCAACACCATAGTGCCCTCAAAGCTCATCACTAAGCTAAGGACCCTGGGACTAAATACCTCCCTCTGCAACTGGATCCTGGACTTCCTGACGGGCCGCCCCCAGGTGGTAAGGGTAGGCAACAACACATCCGCCACGCTGCTCAGTTCCCTCCTGTACTCCCTGTTCACTCATGACTGCACGGTAGGCACGACTCCAACACCATCATTAAGTTTGCCTATGACACAACAGTGGTAGGCCTGATCACTGACAATGACAAAACAGCCTTTAGGGAGGAGGTCAGAGACTTGACCATGTGGTGCAAGGACAACAACCTCTCCCTCAATGTAATCAAGACAAAGGAGATGATTGTGGACTACAGGAAAAGGAGGACCATTCTCATCAACAGGGCTGTAGTGGAGCAGGGTGAGAGCTTCAATTTCCTTGTAATAGCTACTGTAAATCGGACAGTGCAGTTAGATTAACAAGACTTAAAGCTTTCAACCGATATAAGACACTGTACCTAAATGTTTAATATCCATAATTTTTATGATTATTTATTTTAATTGCGTTTCAACTCCAGTTTCACCGGATTTTGTCCTGCTAGCGGGACGCCTGGCCCTAATTAAGAATGTGAAATGTCAGAATAATAGTAGAGAGAAGGATTTATTTCAGCTTTTATTTCTTTCATCACATTCCCAGTGGGTCAGAAGTTTACATACACTCAATTAGTATTTGGTAGCATTGCCTTTAAATTGTTTAACTTGGGTCAAATGTTTCAGGTAGCCTTCCACAAGCTTCCCACAATAAGTTGGGTGAATTTTGGCCCATTCCTCCTGACAGAGCTGGCGTAACTGAGTCAGGTTTGTAGGCCTCCTTGCTCGCACACCATTTTTTCAGTTCTGCCCACAAATTTTGTATAGGCTTGAGGTCAGGGCTTTGTGATGGCCACTTCAATACCTTGACTTTGTTGTCCTTAAGCCATTTTGCCACAAGTTTGGAAGTATGCTTGGGGTCATTGTCCATTTGGAAGACCCATTTGCGACCAAGCTTTAACTTCCTGAATGAAGTTTTGAGATGTTGCTTCAATATATCCACATCAATTTCCCTTCCTCATGATGCCATCTATTTTGTGAAGTGCACCAGCCCCTCCTGCAGCAAAGCACCCCCACAACATGATGCTGCCACCCCCGTGCTTCACGGTTGGGATGGTGTTATTCTGCTTGCAAGCCTCCCCCTTTTTCCTCCAAACATAATGATGGTCATTATGGCCAAACAGTTCTATTTTTGTTTCATGAAACCAGAGGACATTTCTCCAAAAAGCACGATCTTTGTCCCCATGTGCAGTTGCAAACCATAGTCTGGCTTTGTTTATGGCGATTTTGGAGCAGTGGCTTCTTCCTTGCGGAGCGGCCTTTCAGGTTATGTTGATATAGGATTCGTTTTACTGGGGATATAGATACTTTTGTACCTGTTTCCTCCAGAATCTTCACAAGGCCCTTTGTTGTTGTTCTGGGATTGATTTGCACTTTTCGCACCAAAGTACATTCATCTCTAGGAGACAGAACGCGTCTCCTTCCTGAGTGGTATGACGGCTGCGTGGTCCCATGGTGTTTATACTTGCGCACTATTGTTTGTACAGATGAACGTGGTACCTTCAGGTGTTTGGAAATTGCTCCCAAGGATGAACCAGACTTGTGGAGGTCTACATTTGTTTTCTGAGGTCTTGGCTGATTTCTTTTGATTTTCCCATGATGTCAAGCAAAGAGGCACTGAGTTTGAAGGTCGACCTTGAAATACATCCACAGGTACACCTTCAATTGACTCAAATTTGCTGGAATTTCCCAAGCTGTTTAAAGGCACAGTTAACTTAGTGTATGTAAACTTCTGACCCATTGGAATTGTGATACAGTGAATTATAAGTGAAATAATCTGTCTGTAAACAATTGTTGGAAAAATTGCTTGTGTCATGCACAAAGTAGATGTTCTAACCAACTTGCCAAAACTATAGTTTGTTAACAAGAAATTTGTGGAGTATTAGCTCAATTACCTCGACTACCAGTACCCCCCCTGTATATAGCCTCGCTATTGTTATTTTACTGCTGCTTTTTAATTATTTGTTACTTTTCTTTCTTTCTTTTAGGTATTTTTCTTAAAACTGCATTGTTGGTTAAGGGCTTGTAAGTAAGCATTTCACTGTAAGGTCTACACCTGTTGTATTTGGTGCATGTGACAAATACAATTTGATTATATAGCTATAGCCAATTTGACTGTGTCATGCCGGAGTAGCTAAATAGATGAGCAATGCCCTTTGCATGTATTATAAGTTAGCAGCATGGCACTTTCCCAACGTTTGGTGTTGACTATGAACTTTACTTAGCTAGCTAGCTAGCTATGCTTTATGGAAGAATGTAACCATCTATCTAGGATATATTGTCAACATTGAGTTGTGATGAACAGCTTGTAGCTACAGGCTATAGTAGTTGGCTAGCTAACTGGCTATTATAGCAGTCAGGGACATTCACTAGCTTATTTATTTGTCCTCTGATTTAGTTTACACAGATAACTTCAGCCATATGAAAAACCTTTGCTTCGAGCTTGCTTCTCATCCGACTGGTGTTAGCTAGCTAGCTACAACTGCTAGCCTGCTACTAGCTAGCTGCTACTGTTGCGCAGCAACCAAATTCCTTGTCCCGGTTTTAGAACTCTGAGATTCGGCTGAAAAGATGTTAGCATTGTCAGAAATGCTACAAAAAGATAGCACATCGTTAGCTCTTAACGGACAGAAATGAGCACATAAGAGCGATAAATTACACATTTAATAAAGGCTGTTGCAACTACGTACTTAGTCAATCCGAAATGTTCCAATCCAATGGTCACTTTATGGATGCTATAGTCTCGTTTTAATCCGACATCTTGAATTGGAGCTAGGTAGGCGCAGAAAATACTCTGAAAACTAAATTACTAATGACCCTGTTAAAACATCCGGTATGTGGTTCTTGGTAACGGCCGGACGGCTCATGATAGAGACGGGGAGTGTGTTGTGTACCTCCAATCAAGTTGATTTGCTAATTTAATTGAGATTGGTGTCCTATTGGCTTAGATATGATGGTAAGGAGATTTGAATATAACATTGTGCTTCAACCAATGCTATCACTCCACACAATAATTTCACAGATTTGGGACTGTCAGGGATAAAATGCCCTTCAATGTATCTGGCTCTATTGCGGCGAGGCACTTCACACCCAGACATAATTCGCTGTTCCAAAATCCATTGTTTGCAGCTACTGATATTTTCAATGTTTGCATCTATCCCTTTCCCCCATCACATATCACAGGGTTTATCTAAACAAAAGATACTTGGCCTGACTATCTATTTGGCACAAGTGTTGAGCTGCTAAAGCCTGGACTACAGCGATGAAGCCACTATACGTTTATCTTTATTGCATTATGGAGTAAAAGGCTTTTTGATTGTAAAAAACCCTGTGTCGGCTGGCAAGACGCCACATACCACTGGTCCTTGGGTAAGGCATGGTGCTGGATTCTCTCAATCCATGGCAAACTAAGGAAAAGTAAACCAAGAAAATCAAGGGACTGAATAAAAGCAATAGAGACCTATAAAAGGGTATGGCAGGAAAATGTACATCAATTAAGAAAATAGAATTCTATGAATTCTATGCAATAATCTGCATATTTATGTATTATACTGTAGTGGGTAAGATAAATTCAACATTTTAAATAGTGAGTTGGGATCACAAGGTATAAACACAACTTTTATACAGTATGAAAAAAATGGTTTTCTTGTACCTCCGTTGCCTAACATTACTCTGTGTAATGTTTCAGAGTGTGGTGGGCCAGGGATGACCTGGATGGCGTGAGTAGTCCCTGATCCACCGCACGCTAGGCTCAGGTTTATGTCGTGCCGAAGCACTGCCGCGCCACGCTTCGCTGGCTCTCTGTACGGACGCTTCAACCTCGGCGGAACCGTGGCTGACAGATCCAAAATGGACATTCCGAACTGAGCATGCAGAGGTGGCAATCACCCGCCATTGTGTTCAATCAGTTTCTTCTTTGTTTATTTACCAAGCCCCTGTTAAACTGAATATCTTATCTCCTAAACGACTAATTTCATACTAGAATAAAAAGGGGCTATATACCTTCACTTACCATTTTTTTATGAATTTAAACAAATATGGCATTCATAAAAATGTCAGTTTAAATGTTAAGAAGATTTGTTGATGTGAGGATCAGTCTTAGCAGAGAAGGTGAATTGTTTCAATATACAATCCTGTTATCTTGTGTTCAGAGACTAAGCAAATTAACCCCCCCCCCCCCCCCCACACACACACACACACTTCCTCAGCCCTTGTAATCTACCCCTTCTACCTCCCATTCAGCTGATCTCTTTTCCACCCAATGAATCCAATATTGTATGCCTAATAATTAAATCAGATTTATTGCTTTTGTGCGTTTGATGGAATTATCTGCTCGTCCTATCAGTCCTTCTCCAGATAGCAGAGGCAATATAAACGTTTGGACCCTCTCATAAAGGCCCATGTATATTTCATCAGCTTCAGCAAGAAGGCCAAACATCATACGGGACTGTTCAAACACAGCTGTTGTTCACGCACCCCTTCACTGGACTGCCCTCACTCAATGGATAGATTTAACTATCATATTTGCTTGAATGTCTACTCTTTTTGATTCTATATTCTTTTCTATTCTTTTTTTCCCCCAGCCAGATAACAGAGCTACCTACAGATCTGCAACACACCTGCTATCCCAGACACATCTCTGATAATGGACTGATAACTGTCAACTGGATTGAAACTAATGTCTTAGGTTCAATGTCAGCAGTTAGATGATACAGCTACGGACAAAACAAAATAAACTACTATTGGATGTCTATTTAATCTCCCTACGAACATACAGTAATTCAATGTAGAAATAAATTGATAAAGACAGATAGCTTTGATTTTACATCCAGGCCCAAATTATTTTTGGTCACAGTACATTTCAGTCATAGTATTTAAGTAGCAGTTAGGTGATTCCTTCTTTAAGATACAAATATATGTCAATAATGATTCCTCCACAGGACCATTCTACGGATGAAATTTTGTGAGAATTTTATGAAAATTTCCCAAATAATTGTATTTTTTTGTTATTATTGTGGTGCTTGAGATAAATATTATTGAGTTTTTAACTAATTTCCACAATACAGGTTTGTTAAATATTATTGAGTTTTTAACTCATTCCACACTGCAGGTTTTGTAAATATTATTGAGTTTTTAACTCATTCCACACTGCAGGTTTGTTAAATATTATTGAGTTTTTAACTCATTCCACACTGCAGGTTTGTTAAATATTATTGAGTTTTTAACTCATTCCACACTGCAGGTTTGTTAAATATTATTGAGTTTTTAACTCATTCCACACTGCAGGTTTGTTAAATATTATTGAGTTTTTAACTCATTCCACACTGCAGGTTTGTTAAATATTATTGAGTTTTTAACTCATTCCACACTGCAGGTTTGTTAAATATTATTGAGTTTTTAACTCATTCCACACTGCAGGTTTGTTAAATATTATTGAGTTTTTAACTCATTCCACACTGCAGGTTTGTTAAATATTATTGAGTTTTTAACTTATTCCACACTGCAGGTTTGTTAAATATTATTGAGTTTTTAACTCATTCCACACTGCAGGTTTGTTAAATATTATTGAGTTTTTAACTCATTCCACACTGCAGGTTTGTTAAATATTATTGAGTTTTTAACTCATTCCACACTACAGGTTTTGTAGTGCATACACCTGATGCTTTTCACCATATCAAGAGACAAATGATGAGACAAATCCAGGTAACTAGCCAACGTTAGATAAGACTGCTTCACCTGTCCTGTATGATATTATTCAGGTATTAGTAAAAAAAAAGTTGCTTCTGTGGTCTCTCACTCTACCTCCCTAATACCCAAGAACAGATCTGCTGATTCTACTCACTCTGTAAGAACTTGGGGCCCCTGTAATACAGATTGCAGAGGACAAAAAAAATTAAAAATCTAATTGGCTGCGTCCCAAAACGTCACTGACTGCATCCCAAAATGGCACTCTATTTCCCTATATAGTGCACTACTTTTGAACAGAGCCCTTTAGGGCCCTGGTCAAAAGTAGTGCACTATATAGGAAATAGGGTGCGTTTGGGACATAGATACTAGGAGTAAGGCTCCATTCCCAGCTGGAGGAGCTCAGGCCTCCCCTCTCTGATCCCTGCACCTGCCCTGCATAGGAGGGGCCCACAGCGCACGGCCAAAGAATGTCTGGTCAAGCGACTGGCCGGCGCAGGCCAACAAAGGCCCACTTCAGGACAGATTACAACTTCAACAGGAGACCCTTTGATCGGGCTACTTTGAAAACATCATCGATATCAAGATCAACCCTCGAGGTCAAAAAAGCCATTTCGAAATACACAGTTTTGTTGGCTGTGTGTGTGTGTGTGTGTGTGTGTGTGTGTGTGTGTGTGTGTGTGTGTGTGTGTGTGTGTGTGTGTGTGTGTGTGTGTGTGTGTGTGTGTGTGTGTGTGTGTGTGTGTGCGCGTGCAGAGGTGTCATGCCCGTAGCGGGCACAGAGGCACGTGCACCAGATTTGTCCTGTTTTTTTTTTTTTTTTATACAAAAAAATAATGATTGTTCTTGTTGTTTTAACTGTAATACTACTAGCCACTTAGCAATTTTATGAAGTTGTCTTTAGCTAGCCTTGATTGTGAACCTATCTTCCAGCCTCATAGCTACCAAGAAGCCATTTCAGGCTATCAATCAAGTTAGAATAACTACAGGTAACTGCCAAAATAAAGGAAACACCAACATAAAGTGTCTTAATAGGGTGTTGGGCCATTAAGAGCCAGAACAGCTTAAATACGCCCTGGCATAGATTCTACAAGTGTCTGGAACTCTATTGAAAGGATGAGACACCATTCGTCCACGAGGTATTCTATCATTTTGTGTTTTTGTTGATGGGGGGTGGAAAACGCTATCGCATGCGCCGCTCTAGAACCTCCTATAAGTGTTCAATTGGATTGAGATCTGGTGACTGAGACCGCCATGGCATATGGCTTACACCCGCTTTCATGCTCATCAAACCTTTCAGTGACCACTCGTGCCCTGTGGATGGGGGCATTGGTATCCAATGGGGGCATAGCCATGGTAGCCAAA
The DNA here is from genome assembly GCF_016432855.1 of Salvelinus namaycush. Lineage (NCBI taxonomy): Eukaryota > Metazoa > Chordata > Actinopteri > Salmoniformes > Salmonidae > Salvelinus > Salvelinus namaycush. The sequence continues at coordinate 3,136,900 of NC_052337.1, forward strand.
ATAATAGCCTGCCCAGCATTTTTATATATGACCCTAAGCATGATGGGATTTGAATTGCTTAATTAACTCAGGAACCACACCTGTGTGGAAGGACCTGCTTTCAATATACAGTATTTTCTATCCCTCATTTACTCAAGTGTTTCCATTATTTTGTCAGTTACCTGTATCTTAGATGGCATGCCTGTTCGCAAGGTTGGTAGACTTTAGAAAAGCAAGCAATAACTAAATGTACTGAATAAGACTCACATTCCTTTCAATATTTTACCCAGATTTTAGTAGAGATGCAGAGAAGCATGCTAAGTTTCTTTTAAAAAAGGACAACCAGTCAGAAGGATACAGACAGCTCAAGCGGTATGTTTAGATATGCAGGAAAATGTATATACAGTGCATTCGGAAAGTATTTAGACCCCTTGACTTTTTCCACATTTTGTTACCTTACAGCCTTATTCTTTTTTTTTTTCCTCATCAATCTACACACAATACTCCATAATGACAAAGGGAAAACTGGTTTAAAAAAAGAAAACATAAAAAAAGAAACTTATTTCCATAAGTGTTTGCTATGAGACTCGAAATGGAGCTCAAGTGCATCCTGTTTCCATTGATCATCCTTGAGATGTTTCTACAACTTTATTGGAGTCCATCTGTGGTCAATTCTATTGATTGGACATGTTTTGGAAAGGCACAAACCTGTCTATATAAGGTGCATGTCAGAACAAAAACCAAGCCATGAGGTCGAAGGAATTGTCCGTAGAGCTCCGAGTCAGGATTGTGTCGAGGCACAGATCTGGGGAAGGGTACCAAAACCATTCTGCAGCATTGAAGGTCCCAAGAACACAGTGTCCTCCGTCATTCTTAAATGGAAGAAGTTGGGAACCACCAAGACTCTTCCTAGAGCTGGCCATCCAGGCCAAACTGAGCAATCGGGGGAGAAGGGCCTTGTTCAGGGAGGTGAACAAGAATCTGATGGTCACTCTGACAGAGCTCCAGAGTTCCTCTGTGGATATGGGAGAACCTTCCAGAAGGACAACCATCTCTGCAGCACTCCACCAATCAGGCCTTTATGGTAGAGTGGCCAGACGGAAGCCACTCCTCAGTAAAAGGCACATGACAGCCCGCTTGGAGTTTGCCAAAAGGCCCCTATAGGACTCTCAGACCATGAGAAACAAGATTCTCTGGTCTGATGAAACCAAGATTGAACTCTTTGGCATGAATGCCAAGGGTCACGTCTGGAGGAAACATGGCACCATCCCTACGGTGAAGCATGGTGGTGGCAGCATCATGTTGTGGGGATGTTTTTTAGCGGCAGGGAATGAGAGACTAGTTAAGATTGAGGGAAAGATGAACAGAGCAAAGTATAGAGAGATCCTTGATGAAAAACTGCTTTAGAGCACTCAGGACCTCAGACTGGTGCGAAGGTTCACCTTCCAACAGGACAACGACCCTAAGTACACAGCCAAGACAGTGCAGGAGTGGCTTTGGGACAAGTCTCTGAATGTCCTTGAGTGGCCCAGCCAGAGTCCGGACTTGAACCCGATTGAACATCTCTGGAGAGACCTGAAAATAGCTGTGCAGCAACGCTCCCCATCCAACTTGACAGAGCTTGAGAGGATTTGCAGAGAAGAATGGGAGGGTTGAATGCAATGAACATAAAGTTGAACTGACAATACTAGCCATACGTGATTAAAAATACAATTTACATTACATAAACGTGTATCACATTTAACCTAAAGTTGACTGAATGGTGGTGTAAAGTGTTTCAAACAATATTACAATGCATGATAACAACGTTCTGCATAGAAACATGAACGTTCTTTACCTTTTCACTAGTTAAGTCACTTTAATAACTCTACCTACATGTACATAATACCTCAATTACCTCGACTAACCGGTGCCCCCGCACATTGACTCTGTACCGGTACCCCCTGTATACAGCCCCGCTTTTGTTATTCTACTGCAGCTCAAAATTTGATTTGAAAACATTTCAGGTTCAAAGGTTATGCTTGTCCTGGGAAAGATCTCAAACTGAGAAACCATCGTCTGAAAGCTCTCTCAGGTTAGCCTGTACTGCCACCAAGTGTTGTTCATACGTAATTTCATAAATACCCCCCCAAAAAAATTCATGCAGACGTATCATTGTGGTTTCAAGAAAACACAAATATATCCACAGGGGAAAGCATGCGCAGGATATCAAAGTCACATGCTTAGTATTTTCATTTATTTAGAACCAGCACATATACACCCAACGTTTCCAATAGGTATTTTTCAAGGATGTTCTGTCAAATAACTTTTTCCTTTCATTGTCTTTTTCTGTCAAATAACAGCTCATCGTCTCACTACGTTGCAAATCAGAGAGTATTTAATTTGTGTTTTGATAGGATGAGATTAACTCAAATATGTAATTTAAAAGACATATTATTTGAACTTTAAGAATTTAGGGAGAAAAAAACATTGTTGTATGCCAACATTATGTACGAATCTACAGAAGTAAGAATTTTTCCGATAAACCTACAACATTTTAGAATGCCCTCCTCCAGCCATGATTCCAACTCATTTGGCAACCCAGACAGTGAGGGCGGGCTGGGGGCGGGTTTGTTTACATTGCTCATCATGCGCCATGCGATTCTTGGTTACGTGATGACGTGGGCTGAAAGAATTCCAGTGGAACTCGGAAGAGAAGCGACTGTTGTATTCTAAATCAAGAGATAGAAATGAAATCGAAGGTGAGACAACTCTATTTTTCATGCACCTATAATACCGAGATATTGACGTATGGCCAGTCATTCTTGAAAACCTAGAAATTCATCATAATCGTCAGGATTTGATGTATTCAGTGCATGCTACTTGGTTAGCGCCATAGGCTAGCCTAGCTAGCCAGCTTCTGCAACATGATTTTTCAGGATCGTGTGAATCACAAGGAAAATGGAAATGTGACACTTGCACGTAGTGTTCGGTATGCAAATAGGTGGGCACATAACAGTTTGCCGATGTTGAAATCAAAAGCTATATAGCTTACCTACGTTTTTACCTAATTGAGTTTTCAATTGTATTTGGTTGGTCACAGCTTCTATCATTGAGTACCATTATTGAGTGCACACCCCACTTATGTAAATGATAATGGCCATCTTTAGCAAGTTGAAGCTACTCCGTGTGGTCTCCTTTGATGAATATGATTATGGAATATGTCGCTACATTCTTATAAGTTGGCATGGATAGTTAATCACAGATGTTGTGTTTTTATCACATCTCCTAGCAAAGTGGGAGTGAACGTATACTAGTATTATGTTCTATAACCTGTAGATCGGTAGGACTGGGGTCTTTCTTTTCTATAACCTGTAAGGAACACAATATACTGTCTATACTTGGCTTGTAGGCTTGGTTTCTTAACGTATGGGTGGCACAAATTGCGATATGGGGGAAAGGAATAGGCAGGGTGCAAATTTAAAACTGTAGTATTTAATATACTTTAAAAAGTGTAGTGTTTTTGCAAACATTATTGTAGTATTTATTAAAGTACTTTTTGACGATAATATTATAGTATTTACTATAGTATTATACAGTATACTACAACATTCTATAGTAGGTACTACACATGATCAAGGGATACAACAGTCTGTAGTATAGTATTCTACAGTATACTATAGAATTCTATAGTAAGTACTGTAGTATTTTTTTATGTGGGTACATGTACATATCTACCTCAATACTCCAGTATATCTGCACATTGAACATGTGGTACTGGCACTGACCATGTATACAGCTTCCTCTCTGTGACACTGGCACTGACTCTGTATATAGCTGACCCTATATGTAGCTGGCCTTGTATATAGCTGACCCTGTATATATCTTCCTCTCTTATTGTGTTTTTTTAAATTCTTGTTTTCTTATTAGTTCTACTTGTTTATATTGAATACTGCACTGTTGGGTAGGGCTTGCAAGTTAATCATTTTCCCTGTATAAGTGGATGTGTCAAATAAAACTTGATCTTAAACAATACAGGAAATACATCTAGAAAACACGTAGTTAACTTCAACACAATTAAAAGGATAGTTCATGCAAAATCTATATTTGGGTCAAATTACCCTTACCGTGAGTTGTGTCTGAAGGCCCATGGTGACAGAATCCACAATAATCCATGATTTACTTCTGGCTAACAGCTTGGAGTTAGCATATTAGCATCATCAGTTTTCCATGAGTGGAAACAGCCAAACCGATGTTATCAAAGCTGGCGCTACCAGTTTGTACACCAGATATGTGATAACTACGTTTCCATGGTGGTTGTTACAGGGAAGCCCTATATAAAACGACGCCATAGATTGTTCAACTAACCTGTTCTTGGCAAAACTTTCTTTGTTCTCGATTCGGGGAAAAAAGTATGTTCGAAATGTTCATGTCGAGTTGCAGGTGGTTCTACAAAAAAACACGCAAAAACTCAGAAAGATATAAAATACACATTTTGCACCAAGTGAGGAGTTCCCTCGCCATTTTAGCTGCCAGGCATCTTGCATTTCCCAACGTCTTTGCAGAAACTAGTTGTTTCTATGTGATGTGGCCATATGTAGAAGAGTCACACAGTGCTACCAAAACAAAGATCTACACACATTCAAGAGGCATTTCTCACTTGGTACAAAACATGGATTTAATATCTTTCAGAGTTTTCGCTGGCAGAAACACCTGCAACTGGACACTGACATTTCTAAGATACTTTTTTCACTGAATCGAGAACGAAGAAAGTTTTGCCAGGAACAGGTTAGTTATCACATATATCTAGTGAAAAAAATAACAACAGTCTCACGGCGAAGAAAACGTGGACAGGTGCTTTGCAAGTATTGACATACAGGAAGTTGTGGCTTGCAGTGCAGCTTTGATTAAAAAAAGAATAATTTGAATATATCTGTTATTTTACCAGGTAAGTTGACTGAGAACACGTTCTCATTTACAGCAACGACCTGGGGAATAGTTACAGGGGAGAGGAGGGGGATGAATGAGCCAATTGTAAACTGGGGATTATTAGGTGACCATGATGGTTTGAGGGCCGGATTGGGAATTTAGCCAGGACACCAGGGTTAACACCCCTACTCTTAAGATAAGTGCCATGGGATCTTTAATGACCTCAGGGAGTCAGGACACCCGTTTAACGTCCCATCCGAAAGACGGCACCCTACACAGGGCAGTATCCCCAATCACTGCCCTGGGGCATTGGGATATTTTTTAGACCAGATGAAAGAGTGCCTCCTACTGGCCCTCCAACACCACTTGATAACATCGGTTCGGCTGTTTCCACTCGTATGCTAACTCCAAGCTGTAGCCAGAAGTAAATCATGGACTATTGTGGATTCTGTCACCATGGGCATTCAGACACAACTCAAGGTAAAGCATTCAGACCCACATATAGATTTTGCATGAACTATCCTTTTTAATAACCTATTCATGTTCTATTTGTTTTAATATACACTGACTGTACAAAATATTAAGAACTCCTACTCTTTCCATGACATAGACTGACCAGGTGAATCCAGGTGACAGCTATAATACCTTATTGTTAAATCCACTTCAGTCAGTGTAGATGAAGGGGAGGAGACGGGGTTAAAGAAGGATTTTTAAGCCTTGAGACAATTGAGACAAGGATTGTGTGTGTGTGCCATTCAGAGGGTGAATGGGCAAGACAAAATATTTAAGTGCCTTTGAACAGGGGGGTATGGTAGTAGGTGCCAGGCGCACCGGTCTGTGTCAAGAACTGCAACGTTGCAGTTTTTTTTACACTCAACAGTTTCCCGTGTGTATCAAGAATGGTCCACCACCCAAAGGACATTCAGCCAACTTGACATAACTGTGGGAAGCATTGGAGTCAACATGGGTCAGCATCCCTGTGGAATGCTTTCGACACCTTGTAGAATCCATTCCCCAACGAATTGAGAGTGTCCTGAGGGCAAAAGGGGGGAGGTGCAACTCAATATTAGGAAGGTGGGCCTAATGTTTGGTATACTCAGTGTAAATCTATAACCCACATAGTTAACATCAACACAATTAATGACCTGTTCATGTTCTACATACTCTAGATCTAGACCCCTGGCTGCCATGGAGTCCGAGGGGAATGTGCTCCGCGTGGACTTCCCAAACTTCTCCGGAACCCTGCTGCAGAAGCTCAACCAGCAGCGGCAGAGGGGCCAGCTCTGTGACATCATCGTAGTCATCCAGGGACACCAGTACCGTGCTCACCGGGCCATCTTGGCCGCCAGTTCGCCCTACTTCTGCGACCAAGTACTCCTTAAAAACAGTGCCCGCTGCGTTTTACCTGACGTCATGCACCCGTGCGTGTTCGAACGTCTCCTCCTCTCTTGCTACACGGGCACCCTGCACCTACCTGCCGGCGAGGTGGTAGCTTTCCTCACGGCAGCTAGCTTCCTCCAGATGTGGCACGTGGTGGACAAATGCACTGAGCTCTTAGAGGTGGTAGGAAGCGGCGCTAGCACATTAGTGCACAAGTCTTCTGGTGGGCTGAGGGACAGGTCTTTCCCTGGGGACAGCAGTTACCACAGCCCTGGGGACGGCTCCATGGGCCTGGAGGACGGCGGAGGAGGAGGAGCAGTAGAGGGCTTTGCCAAAATGGAGATGGACCAGCTCCTGGAGAACAGCTTCTCCCCACCCACTCTGGAGAATAACAGCACCCAGCCCAGCGGAAGCTGCTCGCCACCGGTCGACCACGACGGCTCAGGTAGCGAGGTCGCCAGCCAGGATGGGGATGTTGAGGAGGGTGGCGAGGGGGACTATCAGTACTCCAGACCGGCCTATGTCCCGCCCAGCATCATGGGCCACAGGAAATGGGTCCACGTAAAGTCAGAAAGGCGCGCAGATTGCAGGGGCGACGGGTCCCTCTTTATCGGGGACCCTGCGGTCACTGACTCTGAGCAGCTGAAACTTACCCACTCCCAGGCCTCGGCCAGCAGGAGCTCCCTGGACCACAGCATTGATGAGAAACCGGTGGTTCAGCTGGAGGAGAGCCTGGAGGAGGACCCTCTGGACTTCTACGGTACCTCCATAGAGGGCTTCTCCACCGACAAGGCCGACGGGACACCGCTTGGACTGAAAGATGACCTGCTAGAAAGGGCAACCGGGGTTGAGGAGAGTGGTGGTGGGGGAGAAAGAACCCCTGGTGGTCTCCAGGAAGAGACCTCCCACTCGGGCTTCGCCTCAGTGGTCTACAAGCTGTACCCCTGCCAGTGTGGCAAGAGCTTCACCCACAAGAGCCAGCGGGACCGGCACATGAGCATGCACCTGGGCTTGCGGCCGTACGGCTGCGCCGTGTGTGGCAAAAGTTTCAAGATGAAGCATCACCTGGTCGGCCACATGAAGATTCACACGGGCGTCAAGCCCTACGAGTGCAGCCTGTGCGCCAAACGCTTCATGTGGCGGGACAGCTTCAACCGTCACACGTCCTCCTGCACCAGGGTCCATCAGGCCCGGTGCGCCGTCAACGAGCAGGCCGCCCAGATCTGCTGATCCCAGATGTTATTTCCAAACCACCATTCACCTCGTCTCCCCCCACCACTATCCCATATCAGTTTCACTGAACAGGCTGCTCAGATGTGCCTGTCCCGAGATCAGATTAAGACAGTGCTGCTTGGATGACCACCTTCCAATCAGTTTAGCTGGATTTAGAATTATATATCCGAGCAGCGGCCTGAGCCACCGACGCATTACATATAACTTATCCAAGATCAGAATCCTGGAAAGCTTTGTAGTCTAGTCAGATCTGATTGTGTGGAATCAGAACCTTAGGTTTTGCGGTGTGTGGACGGCTATACACTGCATTCTGAAAGTATTCAGACCCCTTGACTTGTTATGTTTCAGCCTTATTCTAAAATGTATTAAATAGTTTTATTCCTCATCAATTTACACACAAGACCCCATAATGACAAAGCAAAAACAGGTTTTTGCTAATTTATTAAAAATTAAAAATATAAATATCACATTTACATAAGTATTCAAAACCCTTTACTCAGTACTTTGTTGAAACATCTTTGGCAGCGATTACAGCCTCGAGTCTTCTTGGGTATGATGCTACAAGCTTGGCACACCTGTATTTGGGGAGTTTCTCCCATTCTTCTCTGCAGATCCTCTCAAACTGCACAGCTATTTTCAGGTCTATCCAAAGATGTTCGATCGGGTTCAAGTCCGGGCTCTGGCTGGGCCACTCAAGGACATTCAAGAACTTGTCCCGAAGCCACTCCTGCGTTGTCTTGGCTGTGTGCTCAGGGTCTTTGTCCTGTTGGAAGGTGAACCTTCGCCCCAGTGTGAGGTCCTGAGCGCTCTGCAGCAGGTTTTCATCAAGGATCTCTCTGTACTTTGCTCCGTTCATCTTTCCCTCGATCCTGAGTAGTCTCCCAGTCCCTGCCGCTGAAAAACATATCCACAGCATGATGCTGCCACCACCATGCTTCACCGTAGAAATGGTGCCAGGTTTCCTCCAGACATAACGCTTGGCATTCAGGCCAAAGAGTTCAATCTTGGTTTCATCAGACCAGAGAATCTTGTTTCTCATGGTTGAGAGTCCTATAGGTGCCTTTTGGCAAACTCCAAGTGGGCTGTCGTGTGCCTTTTACTGAGGAGTGGCTTCCGTCTGGCCACTCTACCATAAAGGCCTGATTGGTGGAGTGCTGCAGAGATGGTTGTCCTTCTGGAAGGTTCTCCCATCTCCACAGAGGAACTCTGGAGCTCTGTCAGAGTGACAATCGGGTTCTTGGTAACCTCTCTGATCAAGGCCCTTCTCCCCCGATTGCTCAGTTTGGCCGAGCGGGCCAGCTCTAGGAAGAGTCTTGGTGGTTCCAAACTTCTTCCATTTAAGAATGATGGAGGCCACTGTGTTCTTGGGGAACTTCAATCCTGCCGAATGTTTTTGGTACCCTTCCCCAGATCTGTGCCTCGACAAAATCCTGACTCGGAGCTCTACGGCTTGGTTTTTGCTCTGACATGCACTGTCAACTGTGGGCCCTTTATATAGACAGGTGTGTGCCTTTCCAAATAATGTCCAATCAATAGAATTTACCACAGGTGGACTCCAAGTTGTAGAAACATCTCAAGGATGATCTTTATGGGGGTATTGTGTGTAGATTTATAAGGATTTTTTATTTATTTAATCTATTTAGAATAAGGCTGTAACGTAACAAAATGTGGAAAAAGTCAAGGGCTCTGAATAAGTTCCCGAATGCACTGCAGCTACTTAACAGGAGAGATGTGGAGTGTATGTAAATTGACTTTGGAGCAAGAATGGGTTTGGTCACACATCCAATGTGGGGTCTACGTTACCTCAATGTTCTCACATAGACACAACCATAGCCATTACATTTACTGTTTATTTTTTATTTTTTTAAATCATATATGGGCCTATGTGGATGAGGATTTTTTTTTTTTTTCTTCAGTCCCCCTCATTAAGAAAGTGTCCCTTTCCTCAGGTGTCTGGATGTTGGGAGAGCAGTGCTGGTCATCATATCAATTAGCCAGCGATTCCCCCGATGAGTCTTCATTTTGAAACCTGACTTGTTGTTTGCCATCCAATGACTTATCATATCTATCACTTCAAAAATAATTGTGTATAAATATCTTATTTATTCATTTTTTTGGGGGGGGGGGGGTCGGATCATGTAAATGAGACGATGTATCTTGGACAAACTTGTACAGTTGTAGGAAATGATGGTAGGTTACATGATGGTGAGTAGTGTTTGTTGAGGTGTGCCAATGTACTGTAGTTAGGTCAATAAAACACGAGGCTACTGAGCTATGGAATAGTGCTTATGATATTGATTTGTGCATTTATTTGCCATTTTGAACATACTTTAGTTTAAAGGGGCGATCAGTAGTTGAAACGATAACAAAGCGTTCTCTCCGCCCCCTGTTTCTGTTAAAAGTTGAGGGATGGCGCCAGAGAAATGTAACCACTCTCAAATTCGTAGACGGAGCTATGGATGCTAGGACTGACCATCCATGATATCAAAATGATATATATATATATTTTTTACCCCCTTTTCTCCCCAATTTCGTGGTATCCAATTGTTAGTAATTACTATCTTGTCTCATCGCTACAACTCCCGTACGGGCTCGGGAGAGACGAAGGTCGAAAGCCATGCGTCCTCCGAAGCACAACCCAATCACTGCTTCTTAACACAGCGCGCCTCCAACCCAGAAGCCAGCCGCACCAATGTGTCGGAGGAAACACCGTGCACCTAGCTACCTTGGTTAGCGCGCACTGCGCCCGGCCCGCCACAGGAGTCGCTGGTGCGCGATGAGACAAGGATATCCCTACCGGCCAAACCCTCCCTAACCCGGACGACGCTAGGCCAATTGTGCGTCGCCCCACGGACCTCCCGGGCGCGGCCGGCTGCGACAGAGCCTGGGTGCGAACCCAGAGTCTCTGGTGGCACAGCTAGCGCTGCGATGCAGTGCCCTAGACCACTGCGCCACCCGGGAGAAAATGATAGTTTTAACCATGGTTTGAGGATATATATTGTGTTGGTTTACATTGTTTGTAAACATTGGAGTAAAACAAGCTTATATGTTGGGTTCTGATGGGGGTACGACAGTTGAACTAAGCTCAGAGGCATTTATAAGTTATATTCTTCAAGTCCAAAAATGGATGTAGCAATTGCAGATTGCCCCTTTTTTAATGAGATATACATTTAAATTTTGGAAATACCATTATTTGAGGCACTCCAAATATGTACAGTGGCTTCAGAAAGTATTCCTACCTCCTGACTAATTCCACGTTCAGTTGTGAATTCAAAATGGATTACATAGATATTTTCTCACCCATCTACACACAACACCCCATAATAACAAAGTGAAAACATGTTTTTTTGGACATTTTTTGCACGTTTATTGCAAATGAAATACAGAAATATCTCATTTACATAAGTATTCACAACCCTGAGTCAATACTTTGTAGAAGCACCTTTGGCAGCGATTATAGCTGTGAGTCTTTCCTGGGTAAGTTTCTAAGAGCTGTTCACACCTGGATTGTGCAACATTTGCCCATTATTATAATTCAAAATTATTCAAGCTCAGTCATATTGGTTGTTCATCATTGCTTGACAACCATTTTCAGGTCTTGCCATAGATTTTCAAGTAGATTTAAGTCAAAACTGTAACTCGGTCACTCAGGATCATTCACTGTCTTCTTGGTAAGCAACTCCAGTGTAGATTTGGCCTTGTGTTTTAGGTTATTGTCTTGCTGAAAGGTGAATTCATCTCCCAGTGTCTGGTGGAAAGCAGACAACCAGGTTCTACTCTAGGATGTTGCCTGTGCTTAGCTCCATTCTGTTTATTTTCATCCTGAAAAACTCCCCAGCCCTTAACGATTACAAGCATACCTATAACATGATACAACCAACACTGTGCTTGAAAATATGGAGTGGTACTCAGTAATGTGTTGTATTGGATTTGCCCCAAACATAACACTTTGTATTCAGGACAAAAAGTGAATTGCTTTACCACATTTTTTTTGCAATATTACTTTAGTGCCTTGATGCAAATAGGATGCATATTTTGGAATATTTTTATTCTGTGCAGGCTTCCCTCTTTTCCATCTGTCATTTAGGTTAGTATTGTAGAGTAACTACAACGTTGTTGATCCATCCTCAGTTCTCATATCACAGCCATCAAACTCTGTAACTGTTTTAAAGTCACCATTGGCCTCATGAGCGGTTTCCTTCCTCTACGGCAACTGAGTTAGGAAGGACACCTGTATCTTTGTAGTGACTGGGTGTATTGATACACCATCCAAAGTGTAATTAATAACTTCACCATGCTCAAAGGGATATTCAATGTCTGCGTTTTTATTTTTACCCATCTACCAATAGGTGCCCTTCTTTGAGGCATTGGAAAACCTCCCTGTATTTTGTGGTTGAATCTGGGTTTGAAATTCACTGCTCAACTGAGTGACCTTACAAATAATTGTATGTGTGGGGTACAAAGATGAGGTGGTCATTAAAAAAATCATCAACTTATTATGTGACTTGTTAAACCAATTTTTACTCCTGAACTAAATTCAGGCTGTAACACAACAAAATGTGGATAAAGTCAAGGGGTGTGAATACTTTCTGAAGACACTGTATATATATGAGGCACTCAAACCTAGTTTGAACTAGAGCATGACTTTCTAGTGACTTTTTGCCAGTAGGCTACTTGTTAGCTAGCCTACATGTTCGTACAGTCAGCCACATAAAGATTGTGTGTAACATAATACAACAAAGCTTGTATACCTCATTTTAAATGATGCCTGGCATAAGTCATAAGACTTTTGCGTTTCAAGTCTGCTGTTTTATGCTCGCTAGGTTTGTGATTATATTTAACCGGAAACCTCAAGGACATATAGTACCAGACAAAAATTTGCAAACACCTACTCATTCAAGGGTTTTTCTTTATTTTTTACTATTTTCTACATTGTAAACTATGAAATAACACATGGAATCATGTAGTAACCAAAAAAGTGTTAAACAAATCAAAATATATTTGAGATTAGTAGCCACCCTTTGCCTTGATGACAGCTTTGCACATTCTTGGCATTCTTCAACCAGCTTCATGAGGTAGTCACCTAGAAGGCATTTCAATGAACAGGTGTGCTTTGTTAAAAGTTAATTTGTGGAATTTATTTCCTTCTTAATGCATTTGAGCCAATCAGTTGTGGTGTGACAAGGTAGGGATGGTGTCCAGAAGATATCCCTAATTGGTAAAAGACCAAGTCCATATTATGGCAAGAACAGCTCAAATAAGCAAAGAGAAACAACAGTCCATCATTACTTTAAGACATGAAGGTCAGTCAATCTGGAAAATTTCAAGCACTTTGAAAGTTTCTTCAAAGTGCAGTCACAAAAACTATCAAGCGCTATGATGAAATTGGCTCTCATGAGGACCGCCACTGGAAAGGAAGACCCAGAGTTACCTCTGCTGCAGAGGATAAGTTCATTAGAGTTACCAGCCTCAGAAATTGCAGCCCAAATAAATTCTTCACAGAGTTCAAGTAGCAGACACATCTCAACATCAACTGTTCAGAGGAGACTGTGTGAATCAGGCCTTCATGGTTGAATTGCTGCATAGAAACACTACTAAAGGACACCAATAAGAAAAATAGACTTGCTTGGGTCAAGAAACATGACCAATGGACATTAGACCGTGGAAATCTGTCCTTTGGTCTAATGAGTCCAAATTTGAGATTTTTGGTTCCAGCTGCCGATTCTTTGTGAGACGCAGAGTAGGCGAACGGATGATCTCTGCATGTGTGGTTCCCACCATGAAGCATGGAGGAGGAGGTGCGATGGTGTGGGGGTGCTTTGCTGGTGACACTGACACTGATCATAATAAAATACCAAATACCTGTCAGTGATTTATTTAGAATTCAGTGCACACTTAACCAGCATGGCTACCACAGCATTCTGCAGCGATATAGCCTCCCATCTGGTTTGCGCTTAGTGGGACTATCATTTGTTTTTCAACAGGACAATGACCCAAAACACACCTCCAGGCTGTGTAAGGGCTATTTGACCAAACAGGAGAGTGATGGAGTGCTGCATCAGATGACCTGGCCTCCACAATGACCCGACCTCAACCTAATTGAGATGGTTTGGGATGAGTTGAACCACAGAGTGAAGGAAAAGCAGCTAACGAGTGCTCAACATAAAATATACTTTGATTTGTTGAACACTTTTTTTTTTTTGGTTACTACTTGATTCCATATGTGCTATTTTCATAGTTTTGATGTCTACTATTATTCTACAATGTAGAAAATAGTAAAAAAAGAAAGAAAGAAAAACCCTTGAATGAGTAGGTGTGTCCAAACGTTTGACTGGTACTGTATACTCAAACTTCAGCATATTTATCATCAAGTGTTTAACTATATTTTTGGGAAGTAGGTATAAATAAATGTAAGATAACTGTACCCGTAGTTTGTAGTGACACAAAATCTGCTAATCAACATATTGAATATAGTTTATATGGTTTCTTACTACTGATATACTAATGATTGATTTTAGATAATTTATGACTGTTGCTATATTGTTACTTATAACTTAATTTTTGAATGAGCGTGGGTTCCCGATTTTAAGATGATCCTTGAAGAATGAAGGTGAAATTGTAAAAAAAAAGAAAAAAAGAAAAAAAAAAGGGAATATTGGTACTTATACCACAACAAGGAATTTGCCACAATCTGTCCAACCAATAACTTGTGTGGTATTAGGTTAAAATGTTATTTATGCTTCACGTCATTTTTTGGGGGGACCTGTCAGTTTGGCAGAATTGATTGACCTCTATTTGTACTGCTTTATAATAGGAATGTTTTTTGTTAGAAATGTTTTTAAATGAACCTGGACCAACAAAGGTATTGCAAATGTCTGGAACACGTCATTTCTCATTACTTTGCAGCATTTTTTTATTACTGTTATACAATGGTATTTTTGTATCGGCTGCTAACGATAACAAAATAGAATCATTTTAAAGTAACAGTTGTTAGTCTTTATCATGTGAAAGCTAACTTTGGTGCATTTACTGCAAAGTCTGAACTATATGCATAAGGAATTTGAAACTATGCTATTTGCTTACGTTTGACTTTTATCAGAAGTTCTGTAGTTGTTTTTGGGGTCATCTGGGGAAATAGAATTATCAGTTGAAAATGAATATCTTAGAATGATAGGCTTATGTATCGTTAATGAAAGTGGACAGTGAGATTCTGCTCTAGTAGCTACTTTCAGGAAGATGTGAAGTCAGTTTCAAATATTGGTAAAGATGAGCAAAAAATAAAACAAATTTTGAGCTATATTGTATGCTAAAAAAAAATCGGAAATGTATATTATACCAATACAATTGCTCAGAGAAAGAGATAAAAAAATAAAAAATGTAACCTTTATTTAACTAGGCAAGTCAGTTAAGAACAAATTCTTATTTTCAATGACGGCCTACCGGGGAACAGTGGGTTAACTGCCTTGTTCAGGGGCAGAACGACAGATGTTTACCTTGTCAGCTCGGGGATTCGATCAAGCAAACTTTTCGGTTACTGGCCCAACACTCTAACCACCTGCTGTTTTAACAAGTAATACATTTTTCTCAAAAACATAGATAACGGCACTGAGCCTTTTTCTAAAAATGTCTTATGAGTTGCAGAACATATTGGGAGTGAACTCAATACATAATCTTTCCAGATCCTTGATATCCTTTGTCTGTACTTATGGACTGTCCTCTTCAATTGAAACCACAGGTTTACAATGGGGTTCAAGTTTGGAGACTAAGATGGCTATTGCAAAATGTTGCTTTTTATGGTCTATTAACAAC
The DNA here is from genome assembly GCF_016432855.1 of Salvelinus namaycush. NCBI lineage: Eukaryota > Metazoa > Chordata > Actinopteri > Salmoniformes > Salmonidae > Salvelinus > Salvelinus namaycush. The sequence continues at coordinate 3,152,209 of NC_052337.1, forward strand.
TTCTTTGTGGATTTTGATGCTTTGGGTTATTGTCTCGCTGGAAGACCCACTTGCGGCCAAGTTTCAGCCTCCTGGCAAAGCGAACCAGGTTACAACTATATTACTGGAAAAATGAAAATCCAACTCTTCATTTTGAGGATAAAAAAACCCATAAGGATTGGACAATAGTACCAATTGAGTTTGTTTGGGCTGCGTCCCTATATTAGTGATTAAATTAAAACTACCTCACGGAAATTAGCATATTTATTTTACTATCTAACGATAGTTGCTCATAGTTTTCCAGAACCATTTCCTAACCCTTGCTTTGTCACCATTTTGAGATTTTCTTCTTATAGAAGAACTTTGTGAATGTTTTGTACAAAAATAAATGTTTTCAACAATAAACGTTGTTTTCTCCCCCCGTGTAACATTTCATTGGTGATTTTTGTTTGGAAGCCTCTACTTCCCCAGGTTACATTTAATTATTCCAGTGATATTGCCTGTGGGCTATTTCTCTTATGCTTTTGTACATTGAACTACCTACCTACAGTGTGACAGCTTACCACAGGGTGGGGTATTTTGAGACGTTAGAAAATGGCACATCTTGGCCATTAGAATCTAAAGCATCACGTAGCAGGGTTGTCGCAATAACAGAATCACAATACCGCCATACCTGACTTTCCATGGCAAAAAAAAGAGAACCTGAAGCAAACTGAACTCTATGGTCCTTTTTAAAACCCGTCTGTATGTAAAAATCTTGTGTGATATAGTTTTGGAATAAACACGTGACTCTTGGTGACAACTGATGGCTGTGTGTTTGCGACATTTAGAAAAAATAATTCTCAAGAAATTAGGTTTGCTTCATGTTACTGGTATCATGACAACCGTAGAACTTAAGTATTTGGGCAATTCCAAAATACTGCAGAACAGTGCAGACGCAAAGTTTGGTAACATATTGAAAAAGTGAAGTATCTGAGTCTCATCATCACTCTGTTACCGTGACCCATTCCTGTTACTACTACTATGACCGAGTGGTTGACCCACATGACATCATCATCATACTGATCATGTCATCATTGTGACAGTATGGTGCTTTACTGCTAAGTTATGAAACACATCACTAACTAATGTAACGGATCACTAACTAATGTAACGGATCACTAACTAATGTAACAAATCACTAACTAATGTAACGGATCACTAACTAATGTAACGGATCACTAACTAATGTAACGAATCACTAACTAATGTAACAAATCACTAACTAATGTAACGGATCACTAACTAATGTAACGGATCACTAACTAATGTAACGGATCACTAACTAATGTAACAAATCACTAACTAATGTAACGGATCACTAAGTAATGTAACGAATCACTAACTATTGTAACAAGTCTAATGTAACGGATCACCAACTAATGTAACGGATCACTAACTAATGTAACGGATCACTAACTAATGTAACGGATCACTAAGTAATGTAACGAATCACTAACTATTGTAACAAGTCTAATGTAACGGATCACCAACTAATGTAACGGATCACTAACTAATGTAACGGATCACTAACTAATGTAACGGATCACTAACTAATGTAACAAATCACTAACTAATGTAACGGATCACTAACTAATGTAACGGATCACTAACTAATGTAACGGATCACTAACTAATGTAACGGATCACCAACTAATGTAACGGATCACTAACTAATGTAACAAATCACTAACTAATGTAACGGATCACTAACTAATGTAACAAATCACTAACTAATGTAACGGATCACAAACTAATGTAACGGATCACTAACTAATGTAACGGATCACTAACTAATGTAACGGATCACCAACTAATGTAACGGATCACCAACTAATGTAACGGATCACTAACTAATGTAAAGAATCACAAACTAATGTAACGGATCACTAACTAATGTAACGGATCACTAACTAATGTAACGGATCACTAAGCAGTCTAATGAATCACTAACTAATGTAACGGATCACTAACTAATGTAACGGATCACTAACTAATGTAACGGATCACAAACTAATGTAACGGATCACAAACTAATGTAACGGATCACAAACTAATGTAACGGATCACAAACTAATGTAACGGATCACCAACTAATGTAACGGATCACCAACTAATGTAACGGATCACCAACTAATGTAACGGATCACTAACTAATGTAACGGATCACCAACTAATGTAACGGATCACTAACTAATGTAACGAATCACTAACTAATGTAACAAATCACTAACTAATGTAACGGATCACTAACTAATGTAACGGATCACTAACTAATGTAACAAATCACTAACTAATGTAACAAATCACTAACTAATGTAACGGATCACCAACTAATGTAACGGATCACTAACTAGTGTAACGGATCACTAACTAATGTAACGGATCACAAACTAATGTAACGGATCACTAACTAATGTAACGGATCACTAACTAATGTAACGGATCACCAACTAATGTAACGGATCACCAACTAATGTAACGGATCACTAACTAATGTAAAGAATCACAAACTAATGTAACGGATCACTAAGTAATGTAACGAATCACTAACTATTGTAACAAGTCTAATGTAACGGATCACCAACTAATGTAACGGATCACTAACTAATGTAACGGATCACTAAGTAATGTAACGAATCACTAACTATTGTAACAAGTCTAATGTAACGGATCACCAACTAATGTAACGGATCACTAACTAATGTAACGGATCACTAACTAATGTAACGAATCACTAACTAATGTAACAAATCACTAACTAATGTAACGGATCACTAACTAATGTAACGGATCACTAACTAATGTAACGGATCACTAACTAATGTAACGGATCACCAACTAATGTAACGGATCACTAACTAATGTAACAAATCACTAACTAATGTAACGGATCACTAACTAATGTAACGGATCACTAACTAATGTAACAAATCACTAACTAATGTAACGGATCACTAACTAATGTAACGGATCACCAACTAATGTAACGGATCACCAACTAATGTAACGGATCACTAACTAATGTAACGGATCACCAACTAATGTAACGGATCACTAACTAATGTAACGGATCACTAAGTAATGTAAAGAATCACTAACTAATGTAACGGATCACTAAGTAATGTAAAGAATCACTAACTAATGTAACGGATCACTAACTAATGTAACGGATCACAAACTAATGTAACGGATCACTAACTAATGTAACGGATCACTAACTAATGTAACGGATCACCAACTAATGTAACGGATCACCAACTAATGTAACGGATCACTAACTAATGTAAAGAATCACAAACTAATGTAACGGATCACTAACTAATGTAACGGATCACTAACTAATGTAACGGATCACTAAGCAGTCTAATGAATCACTAACTAATGTAACGGATCACTAACTAATGTAACGGATCACTAACTAATGTAACGGATCACAAACTAATGTAACGGATCACAAACTAATGTAACGGATCACAAACTAATGTAACGGATCACCAACTAATGTAACGGATCACCAACTAATGTAACGGATCACTAACTAATGTAACGGATCACCAACTAATGTAACGGATCACTAACTAATGTAACGAATCACTAACTAATGTAACAAATCACTAACTAATGTAACGGATCACTAACTAATGTAACGGATCACTAACTAATGTAACGGATCACTAACTAATGTAACGGATCACTAACTAATGTAACGGATCACCAACTAATGTAACGGATCACTAACTAATGTAACGGATCACCAACTAATGTAACGGATCACTAAGTAATGTAACAAATCACTAACTAATGTAACGGATCACTAACTAGTGTAACGGATCACTAACTAATGTAACGGATCACAAACTAATGTAACGGATCACTAACTAATGTAACGGATCACTAACTAATGTAACGGATCACCAACTAATGTAACGGATCACCAACTAATGTAACGGATCACTAACTAATGTAAAGAATCACAAACTAATGTAACGGATCACTAACTAATGTAACGGATCACTAACTAATGTAACGGATCACTAAGCAGTCTAATGAATCACTAACTAATGTAACGGATCACTAACTAATGTAACGGATCACTAACTAATGTAACGGATCACAAACTAATGTAACGGATCACAAACTAATGTAACGGATCACAAACTAATGTAACGGATCACCAACTAATGTAACGGATCACCAACTAATGTAACGGATCACCAACTAATGTAACGGATCACTAACTAATGTAACGGATCACCAACTAATGTAACGGATCACTAACTAATGTAACGAATCACTAACTAATGTAACGGATCACTAACTAATGTAACGGATCACTAACTAATGTAACAAATCACTAACTAATGTAACAAATCACTAACTAATGTAACGGATCACTAACTAATGTAACGGATCACCAACTAATGTAACGGATCACTAACTAATGTAACGGATCACCAACTAATGTAACGGATCACTAACTAATGTAACGGATCACTAAGTAATGTAAAGAATCACTAACTAATGTAACGGATCATTAACTAATGTAAAGAATCACAAACTAATGTAACGGATCACTAACTAATGTAACGAATCACTAACTAATGTAACGGATCACTAACTAATGTAACGGATCACTAACTAATGTAACAAATCACTAACTAATGTAACAAATCACTAACTAATGTAACGGATCACTAACTAATGTAACGGATCACCAACTAATGTAACGGATCACTAACTAATGTAACGGATCACCAACTAATGTAACGGATCACTAACTAATGTAACGGATCACTAAGTAATGTAAAGAATCACTAACTAATGTAACGGATCATTAACTAATGTAAAGAATCACAAACTAATGTAACGGATCACTAACTAATGTAACGGATCACTAACTAATGTAACGGATCACTAACTAGTGTAACGGATCACTAACTAATGTAACGGATCACAAACTAATGTAACGGATCACTAACTAATGTAACGGATCACTAACTAATGTAACGGATCACCAACTAATGTAACGGATCACCAACTAATGTAACGGATCACTAACTAATGTAAAGAATCACAAACTAATGTAACGGATCACTAACTAATGTAACGGATCACTAACTAATGTAACGGATCACTAAGCAGTCTAATGAATCACTAACTAATGTAACGGATCACTAACTAATGTAAAGAATCACAAACTAATGTAACGGATCACTAACTAATGTAACGGATCACAAACTAATGTAACGGATCACCAACTAATGTAACGGATCACTAACTAATGTAACGGATCACTAAGCAGTCTAATGAATCACTAACTAATGTAACGGATCACTAACTAATGTAACGGATCACTAACTAATGTAACGGATCACAAACTAATGTAACGGATCACAAACTAATGTAACGGATCACAAACTAATGTAACGGATCACCAACTAATGTAACGGATCACCAACTAATGTAACGGATCACTAACTAATGTAACGGATCACTAACTAATGTAACGGATCACCAACTAATGTAACGGATCACCAACTAATGTAACGGATCACCAACTAATGTAACGGATCACTAACTAATGTAACGGATCACTAACTAATGTAACGGATCACTAACTAATGTAACAAATCACAAACTAATGTAACGGATCACTAACGAATGTAACGGATCACCAACTAATGTAACGGATCACCAACTAATGTAACGGATCACTAACTAATGTAAAGGATCACTAACTAATGTAACGGATCACTAACTAATGTAACAAATCACAAACTAATGTAACAAATCACAAACTAATGTAACAAATCACAAACTAATGTAACGGATCACTAACGAATGTAACTGATCACTAAGTAATGTAATGAATCCCTAACTAATGTAACGGATCTCTAACTATTGTAACAAAACTCTAATGTAACGAATCACTAACTAATGTAACGAATCACTAACTAATGTAACAAATCACTAACTAATGTAACGGATCACTAACTAATGTAACGGATCACTAACTAATGTAACAAAACTCTAATGTAACGAATCACTAACTAATGTAACGGATCTCTAACTATTGTAACAAAACTCTAATGTAACGAATCACTAACTAATGTAACGGATCACGAAGTAATGTAACGGATCACGAAGTAATGTAATGAATCACTAACTAATGTAAAGAATCACTAACTAATGTAACGAATCACTAACTAATGTAAAGAATCACTAACTATTGTAACAAGTCTAATGTAACGGATCACTAACTAATGTAACAAATCACTAACTAATGTAACAAATCACTAACTAATGTAACAAATCACTAACTAATGTAACAAATCACTAACTAATGTAACGGATCACTAACTAATGTAACGGATCACCAACTAATGTAACGGATCACCAACTAATGTAACGGATCACTAACTAATGTAAAGGATCACTAACTAATGTAACGGATCACTAACTAATGTAACAAATCACAAACTAATGTAACAAATCACAAACTAATGTAACAAATCACAAACTAATGTAACGGATCACTAACGAATGTAACTGATCACTAAGTAATGTAATGAATCCCTAACTAATGTAACGGATCTCTAACTATTGTAACAAAACTCTAATGTAACGAATCACTAACTAATGTAACGAATCACTAACTAATGTAAAGAATCACTAAGTAATGTAACGTATCACTAACTAATGTAAGGGAAGTCCCCCCCCAATTGTACAAAATAACATGGCAACTTATTGGCACCGAGCGGACCATATACACGATGGGATTGTGTGGGATTTCATATTACATCCGGCGCTGTTTCGTCCAAAGTTGATGGCAAATGCCATATTGTAAATGAGCTGTGTAACACCCCAAAAATCCTATAGTGGGCGAGTGTTTTCTATCTAAATTTTTCATAGGCCTTTTGTAACGCAAGTCAAGACCCAAGAGTAAAATTTTGAGATTTTGAAAGTTTTGGCAAAAATTTATAACCCCCTTAAAAAAGTGCTTTCTGGACCTTTTTTCGAAATTCTTTCGAGTTTTATGTCAATTACACATGTGTAAGAACTGTATGAAAATACTTTTGTCAAATTTTATTAACATAATTTTTTGGACATTTTTATTTGGACTTAAGGAATTTGTTTTGTGCATTTGGAATGTGATTTCATAGGAAGTCAAAAGTCAAAAGTCAAAAATGTCAAAATTTTGGAAAAAACGTATCACCCCCTTTAAAAAAGTGCTTTCTGGACCGTTTTTTCGAAATTCTTTCAATTTTTATGGCAATTACACATGTGTAAGAACTGTATGAAAATACTTTTGTCAAATTTTATTAACATAATTTTTAGGACATTTTTATTTGGACTTAAGGAATTTGTTTTGTGCATTTGGAATGTGATTTCATAGGAAGTCAAAAGTCATAAGTCAAAAATGTCAAAAATTTGGAAAAAACATATCACCCCCTTTAAAAAAGTGCTTTCTGGACCGTTTTTTGAAATTCTTTCGAGTTTTATGTCAATTACACATGTGTAAGAACTGTATGAAAGTACTTTAGTCACATTTTATTATCATAATTTTTTATAAATGTTTACTTGTACTTAAGGAATATGTTTTGTGCATTTGGAATGTGATTTCATAGGAAGTAAAAAATGTCAAAAATTTGGAAAAAACGTATCACCCCCTTCATAGTCGAAAATAACTTTTTTTTTTTAAAGGCCAAAATGAAGCATTTAAAACTGTATTGAAAATCGTGTGTGGTAACCCAAAACATGAAACAGAATATTTTTTGACTTTTTTTGAAAACCTCCATAAATCACTCAGGCCAGCACCCATTGATTTTTGCCCGTAGTATAGTGCTCCCAGAGCGGGTATGGAAGTCTGGATCCCCCCTAAAAGCATTTAAGGCTCTGTGTGTCTTTAAGCACCATACTTTTTCATTCCATCCTTGCTGTGTGTGTCTGTGTGTGTGTGTGTGAGCTTTTCTTTGACATCTGATTAGAGAAATGACTGATTTACACTTCATGAGGGTTGCCTAATCACACACTTAAAGTTTTGGAAAGATCTGACTTTTTTAACCCTTTGAAACAGCACCTATGACCCCATTTTAAGGCACTTCCGGTTGGCACAGGAAGCTATAAGTAAACACCTATCCTGATCGGGGTATGCTTTTACAGAATCCTGAGTTTTAAGTCTATACGTTAAGAACTGACTGATTTACACAGGGTTGAATGCACTATATATCACAAACTGCTGGTTGGGTAAAACACTTTTAGGGTGATTTTATCACTTCCGGTTGCTCCAGGAAGCTTAGAATCAACACAGGTAGACCTCATAGTGGCTTGATGGATTGTCATTGAAGACAGGTTCATAAGACATTCATAACCCACATAGGGTTTATTTAAAGAATGCACGTTACATTTGCATATGATTCAACAGTGAAAAACACCACATCATATTGCAAACATAACACACTGTTGAATCATATTGCAAACACACACTGTTATATTTGCAATATGATGTGTTGAATCATATTGCAAACATAACACACACTGTTACGTTTGCAATATGATGTGTTGGATCATATTGCAAACATAACACACACTGTTACATTTGCAATATGATGTGTTGAATCATATTGCAAACATAACACACACTGTTACGTTTGCAATATGATGTGTTGAATCATATTGCAAACATAACACACACTGTTACATTTGCAATATGATGTGTTGAATCATATTGCAAATCTAACGTGCATTTGCAATATGATGTGATGTTGAATCATATTGCAAATGTAACGTACATTCTCTTAAATACTTTAGAAATGCAAAAGTCAACGGTCTGATGACCTCAGGATGGCCGGGCAGTGATAGTGGTTCCTCTCCATCGCTCGTTGTGTTAAATTTCATCATGTCGCTTTTTGTGATGGTACCCCCCCGTTGAAACATATTGCAAATGTACAAAAGTCAAGTAGCAAGTCGGTGTCCATCAGTCAATTAGATATATTCAGACACCAAACTGATACCATCTGACACCAAACTCACTTTTACCAACTCCTTTAGAAGCCAACTATCACATATTTCAGAGCAGGCCCAAAATTCACAGCGCCTTCCATTTAAACCATAATAAAACAAATAATACGTAGTTATGTTCTAGCTGCGGGTCCAATATTCACATTATGTTTAGCCCTATGTGAGGCGACCTGGAATCCCAAGTTTCGGCTCGATAGGTCATTCGGTGCCCGAGCAAAACCCTAATTGGTAATGAAAATCCACTTTTTTCCATGCCTTGCTACGGGGTGCTTGAATGAGCAATCAAACAGGCTCGTTGGGGTCTGTCTCTATGGACCGAGCCGGTTTCAATGCACCTAGTCTTGAGACTCTGGGACTTTTCTAAATGTCGTCCGTTTCGTTGAGCTGAAAATGAATTGAAAACATAGCAAATACACGAGGCTGTTTATCGGTCTGAGAACCTTCTAGAGCCACATAACTCACCGTGCACAATCAACCTGAGGTCTAGAACAGGTTTGTAAATTTTCAGAACTCTAGGTCTGACGGTTCTTTAAAAGTTGGAACAAAAGTAACTACCACAGGCACTGTCTGCCTCTTAGCCCCTCAGTGTGTCCCTCCATCATTTCTGTTTGGGTGTGTAAATTTTTCTTTGAAATCTGATGGGACTAATGACTGATTTACAGTTCAGGAGGGTAGCCTAATCACAATTATGAAGTTTTGGAAAGATTTGACATTTTTAACCCTTCAAAACAGCCCATTTGACACCAATTATGGCACTTCCGGTTGGCACAGGAAGCTAAAAGTAAACACTTATCATCACTGGAGTATGCTTTTACAGAATCCTGAGTTTTATGTCTGTATGTTAAAAATTGACTGATTTACATAGGGTTGAATGCACTATTTCTCTCAAACTGCAGGTTGGGTATGGCAAACACTTTTAGGGTGATTTAACCACTTCCGGTTGTTCCAGGAAGCTTAGAATCGACACAGGTAGACCTCATGGTGGCTTGATGGACTGACATCAAAGACAGGTTCATAAGACATTCATAACCCCATTGGATTCAGGTTGAATTTAGAGGTGCAGTCAATGTATTCCAATGGGGAGACATTTCATTGTAAACTATTTGATGTAAATACCTTCTTTTAACTGTTAAGGGTTAATGCCACAAGGTCAAGGTTGGGCTTGCACAGATCGGGAGGACCTTAGGATTGTTCCTGAGGTGAAATTATGCTTCTAACCTTAACGGTTCTCTCTCTGTCTCCCAAAAGCAAATAAAATTGACATTGAGGTCAAAAGGTCATTTTGCTCTGTCTTCTTGTAACGGTCGCTGCGCTCAGACCGAACGAGCTACGGTCAAGCGGGGCATCTCGTTGAACTCGGCACGGCCTGGAGATAATAGTCATGCCATTGCAGGCTTTGTGTGTCGTTAAGCACCGTACTTTTTCACTCCATCATTGCTTTGTGTATGTGTTTGTGTGTGAGAGAGAGCTTTCCTTTGACATCTGCTTAGAGAAATGACTGATTTACAGTTCATGAGGGTTGTCTAATCACACAAATGAAGTTTTGAAAAGTTCTGACCTTTTTAACCCTTCGAAACAGCACCATGACACCATTTTAAGGCACTTCCGGTTGGCACAGGAAGCTATAGGTAAACACATATCTTGACTGGGGTATGCTGTTACAGAATCCTGAGTTTTAAGTCTATACGTTAAGAATTGACTGATCTACATAGGGTTGAATGCAGTGATTTTCAAAATTGCAAGTCATGTATATCTGGACACTTTTTAGGGTGATTTTAACCACTTCCGGTTGCTCCAGGTAGCTTAAAATCAACACAGGTAGACCTCATAGTAGCCTGATGGATTGGTATCAAAGACAGGTTCATAAGACATTCATAACCCACATAGGCTTCAGGTTGAATTTAGAGGAGCAGTCAATGTATTCCTATGGGGCGAAATGTCATTGTAAAATGTTTGATGTAAACGCCTTCTTTTAACTGTGAAGGGTTAATGCCACAAGGTCAAGGTTAGGCTTGCACAGATCGGGAGGACCTTAGGATTGTTCCTGAGGTGAAATTGTGCTTCTAACCTTAACGGTTCTCTCTCTGTGTCCCAAAAGCAAATGAAATTGACATTGAGGTCAAAAGGTCATTTGTGTCCGTTCTCTTGTAACGGTCGCTGCGCTCAGACCGAGCGAGCTACGGTCAAGCGGGGCATCCCGTTGAACTCGGCACGGCCTGGAGAATATGGCGATGTCATTTTAGTGGTGATTTCAGAATGCTATTTTGGTGCATTCATGGAAGGCGCTGTGAATTTTGGGCCTGCTCTGAAATATGTGATAGTTGGCTTCTAAAGGAGTTGTAAAAAGTGAGTTTGGAGTCAGATGGTATCAGTTTGGTGTCTGAAAATATCCAATTGACTGATGGACACTTGCTAGTTGACTTTTGTTGACACTTGCTAGTTGACTTGCTAGTCGACTTTTGTACATTTGCAATATGTTTCAACGCGGGGGTACCATCACCAAAATCGACATGATGAAATTTCACGCAACGAGCGATGGAGAGGAACCACTATCACTGCCCGGCCATCCTGAGGTCATCAGGACGTTGACTTTTGTATTTCTAAAGTATTTAAAGAATGCACGTTACATTTGCAATATGATTCAACATCACATCATATTGCAAATCTAACGTGCATTTGCAATATGATGTGATGTTGAATCATATTGCAAATGTAACGTACATTCTCTTAAATACTTTAGAAATGCAAAAGTCAACGGTCTGATGACCTCAGGATGGCCGGGCAGTGATAGTGGTTCCTCTCCATCGCTCGTTTCGTGAAATTTCATCATGTCGCTTTTTCCTCATGGTACCTCCCCGTTGAAACATATTGCAAATGTACAAAAGTCAACGAGCAAGTCAGTGTCCATCAGTCAAATAGATATTTTCAGACACCAAACTGATACCATCTGACTCCAAACTCACTTTTTCCAACTCCTTTAGATGCCAACTATAACATATTTCAGAGCAGGCCCAAAATTCACAGCGCCTTCTATTTAAACCATAATAAAACAAATAATACGTAGTTATGTTCTAGCTGCGGGTCCAGTTCACACATTATGTTTAGCCCTATGTGAAGCGACCTCGAATCCCAAGTTTCGGCTCGATAGGTCATTCGGTGCCCGAGCAAAACCCTAATTGGTGCTGAAATTCCACTTTTTTCATTGCCTTGCTACGGGGTCCTTGAATGAGCAATCAAACAGGCTCGTTGGGGTCTGTCTCTATGGGCCGAGCCGGTTTCAACGCACCTAGTCTTGAGACTCTGGGACTTTTCTAAAGGTCGTCCGTTTCGTTGAGGTCAAAATGAATTGAAAACATGGCAAATACACGAGGCTTTTTATCGATCCGAGAACCTTCTAGAGTCATATAATTCACCGTGCACAATCGACCTGAGGTCTAGAACAGGTTTGTAAATTTTCAGAACTCTAGGTCTGACGGTTCTTTAAAAGTTGGAACAAAAGTAACTACTGCAGGCACTGTCTGCCTCTTAGCCCCTCAGTGTGTCCCTCCATCATTTCTGTGTCGGTGTGTATTTTTTTTTGTTGAAATCTGATGGGATCAAGAACTGATTTACAGTTCAGGAGGGTTGTCTATTCACATATATGAAGTTTTGGAAAGATTTGACATTTTTAACCCTTCGAAACAGCCCATTTGACACCAGTTATGGCACTTCCGGTTGTCACAGGAAGCTATAAATAAACACATATCATCACTGGAGTAGGCTGTTACAGAATCCTGAGTTTTAAGTCTGTATGTTAAAAATTGACTGATTTACATAGGGTTGAATGCACTATTTCTCTCAAACTGCAGGTTGGGTATGGCAAACACTTTTAGGGTGATTTAACCACTTCCGGTTGCTCCAGGAAGCTTAGAATCGACACAGGTAGACCTCATGGTGGCCTGATGGACTGACATCAAAGACAGGTTCATAAGACAATCATAACCCACATAGGCTTTAGGTTGAATTTAGAGGTGCAGTCAATGTATTCCAATGGGGAGACATTTCATTGTAAACTATTTGATGTAAACACCTTCTTTTAACTGTGAAGGGTTAATGCCACAAGGTCAGGGTTAGGCTTGCACAGATCGGGAGGACCTTAAGAACACTCCTGAGGTGAAATTGTGTTTCTAACCTTAACGGTTCTCTCTCTGTGTCCCAAAAGCAAATGAAATTGACATTGAGGTCAAAAGGTCATTTGTGTCCGTTCTCTTGTAACGGTCGCTGTGCTCAAACCGAGCGAGCTACGGTCAAGCGGGGCATCTCGTTGAACTCGGCACGGCCTAGAGATAATAGTAATGCCATTGTGGGCTTTGTGTGTCGTTAAGCACCGTACTTTTTTACTCCATCTTTCCTTTTTGTGTGTGTGTGATTGTGTGAGAGAGATTTTCTTTGACATCTGTTGGGAAAAATGACTGATTACAGTTCATGAGGGTTGTCTAATCACACAAGTGAAGTTTTGAAAAGATCTGACCTTTATTACCCTTCAAACCTGACCCTGTGGCACCATTTTAAGGTACTTCCAGTTGACATAGGAAGCTGAAATTGAACACATACCCTCCTTGGTGTAGGCTCTTATATAATATTGAGTTTTAAGTCTTTATGTTAAGAACTGACTTATTTAAAGAGGGTTAAATGAGTGTGTGTTATTTCATAAAATCATATAAAATCACAGGATTCTCGCAGAGCTTCGAGACCCACTTTAAAAATGTACGTCTGAACACACTGCAACTGGATCTGTGATTTTTTTGAAAAAAAAAATCCTCTTTGTGAACATCACCAAACGGTCAATGTACGATTTCTCTTAAATTACGATAGATAAATGGCTGGTTCTTTTTTTCCTGACACCGTATGCTTATGTACTTTGACATGAAGCGGTCAAATTAGCACCCTACTTGCGTTTTAAACCCTTTAATCCCAGAAAAATGGCCATAACTCAAAAAGCGCCGAGGTCTCGACGCCATCTTGTTCGGGGCCAACTGCCCATTACTCCAAACCTACGCTCGCCGAGTTTCGTCTTCGAAATATTTTCAGTTTAGGAGAAAAGGCCGCGCTCGTTTGCCACGTGCTCGTGCGCCTGCAATATGATTTATTTTCCCTCTTGTGGGAATTTTCGAGAATGCAGAAAAAAGTCAAAAATTTGTCATTTTTATAAAACGGAAACCGAAATTCCGAAACGTTTTTTTGAGTGACTTCCTGAAAGAGCTCTCCGCCGCCCACGGCCCGACGCCGTCCGCGATTTTCTGCGACGTATTAAGACGTCAGGTAAGGGACCGTACATTTGCAATGGGACTTTCTTCACTAACCATACGGCTCCCGTCCCAGACTTCCCTTAAGGTATGTAACGAATCACTAACTAATGTAACAAATCACTAACTAATGTAACGGATCACTAACTAATGTAACGGATCACTAACTAATGTAACAAAACTCTAATGTAACGAATCACTAACTAATGTAACGGATCTCTAACTATTGTAACAAAACTCTAATGTAACGAATCACTAACTAATGTAACGGATCACGAAGTAATGTAACGGATCACGAAGTAATGTAATGAATCACTAACTAATGTAAAGAATCACTAACTAATGTAACGAATCACTAACTAATGTAAAGAATCACTAACTATTGTAACAAGTCTAATGTAACGGATCACTAACTAATGTAACAAATCACTAACTAATGTAACAAATCACTAAGTAATGTAACAAATCACTAACTAATGTAACAAATCACTAACTAATGTAACAAGTCTAATGTAACGGATCACTAAGCAGTCTAATGAATCACTAACTATTGTAACGGATCACTAACTAATGTAACAAGTCTATTGTAACGGATCACTAACTAATGTAACAAATCACTAAATAATGTAACGAATCACTAACTAATGTAACAAGTCTAATGTAACGGATCACTAAGCAGTCTAATGAATCACTAACTATTGTAACGGATCACTAAGCAGTCTAATGAATCACTAACTATTGTAACGGATCACTAAGCAGTCTAATGAATCACTAACTATTGTAACGGATCACTAAGCAGTCTAATGAATCACTAACTAATGTAACGGATCACTAAGCAGTCTAATGAATCACTAACTATTGTAACGGATCACTAAGCAGTCTAATGAATCTGTCACACCCTGGCCTTAGTTATCTTTGTTTTCTTTATTATTTTTGTTAGGTCAGGGTGTGACATGGGGGAGGTTTGTGTTTGGGTGATTATATGGTTAAGGGGTTGTTGGGTTTTGTGTGTGTGTGGTTTTGTGTTGAGTGAATATGTCTAGGTATGTCTATGGTTTAGTGAGGGTTTCTAGGTATGTCTATGGTTGCCTGAGTGGTTTCTCAATCAGAGACAGATGTCTTTCATTTGTCTCTGATTGGGAGCCATATTTTAGGCGGCCATAGGCATCATGTGTTTGTTGGGTCATTGTCTTAGTCTGTGTCTAGGTCTGTGTCAAGTTTGCATGTTTTGCATTTAGTCGGTTTTAGTTTCACGGTCTTCGATTTGTTGTTTTGCTTCGTTTGGTCATCTCCTTAATAAAGAGAAGATGCATTCTTTACACGCTGCGCCTTGGTCCTCTCTCTCTCCCATGGTCGATCGTGACAGAATGACCCAACCATTCAGGACCAAGCAGTGTGAAAGGAGGGAACCAGAGCCAGTGGTTCGGAGATTGGAGGTGAGCAATGGGATTGATACAGAGACTGTTAAGGATTTATTGAGGAGTTTGGAGGAGAGTGAAAGGAGGGAGCTGCTGTGTTGGTGCGTGAGGCACGACATCCACCCGACAGAGCGTGTGCGGGAGGTGATGTTACCTGAGTCAGTTCTCCATGCTCGTCCTGAGTTGCGTGCTAACCGTCTAGGAATGACAGTTCCACGAACTAGGTCTCCTGTGTGCCTCCCTAGTCCTGCTCCTCCTGTAGCACCTTCCCGCTCCAGCCCGGTACCTCCAGTTCCGGCACCACGCACCAGGCCTATAGTGCGTCTCAGCCGGCCAGAGCTGCCAGTCTGCCCCGAGTCGTCAGAGCTGCCAGTCTGCCTCGAGCCGTCAGAGCTGCCAGTCTGCCCCGAGTCGTCAGAGCTGCCAGTCTGCCCCGAGTCGTCAGAGCTGCCAGTCTACCCAGCGCCATCTGAGCCATCCGTCTACCCAGCGCCATCTGAGCCATCCGTCTACCCAGCGCCATCTGAGCCATCCGTCTACCCAGCGCCATCTGAGCCATCCGTCTGCCCAGCGCCTTCTGAGCCATCTGTCTGCCCAGCGCCTTCTGAGCCATCTGTCTGCCACGAGCCATTAGAGCCGCCCGTCTGTCCCGAGCCATTAGAGCCGTCCATCAGTCAGGAGCTGCCAGAGCCGCCAGCCAGTCAGGAGCTGCCAGAGCCGCCAGCCAGTCAGGAGCTGCCAGAGCCGCCAGCCAGTCAGGAGCTGCCAGAGCCGCCAGCCAGTCAGGAGCTGCCAGAGCCGCCAGCCAGTCAGGAGCTGCCAGAGCCGCCAGCCAGTCAGGAGCTGCCAGAGACGCCAGCCAGTCAGGAGCTGCCAGAGACGCCAGCCAGTCAGGAGCTGCCAGAGACGCCAGCCAGTCAGGAGCTGCCAGAGACGCCAGCCAGTCAGGAGCTGCCAGAGACGCCAGCCAGTCAGGAGCTGCCAGAGACGCCAGCCAGTCAGGAGCTGCCAGAGACGCCAGCCAGTCAGGAGCTGCCAGAGACGCCAGCCAGTCAGGAGCTGCCAGAGACGCCAGCCAGTCAGGAGCTGCCCTACAGTCATGAGCTGCCCTACAGTCATGAGCTGCCCTACAGTCATGAGCTGCCCTACAGTCATGAGCTGCCCTACAGTCATGAGCTGCCCTACAGTCATGAGCTGCCCTACAGTCATGAGCTGCCACCCAGTCATGAGCTGCCCTACAGTCATGAGCTGCCACCCAGTCCGGAGCTGCCACCCAGCCCGGACCTGCCGGAGTCCCTCAGCCCGGACCTGCCGGAGTCCCTGCGCCCGGACCTGCCGGAGTCCCTACGCCCGGACCTGCCGGAGTCCCTACGCCCGGACCTGCCGGAGTCCCTACGCCCGGACCTGCCGGAGTCCCTACGCCCGGACCTGCCGGAGTCCCTACGCCCGGACCTGCCGGAGTCCCTGCGCCCGGACCTGCCGGAGTCCCTACGCCCGGACCTGCCGGAGTCCCTACGCCCGGACCTGCCGGAGTCCCTCAGCCATGATCAGCCAGAGTCGCCCGCCAGCCATGATCAGCCAGAGTCGCCCGCCAGCCATGATCAGCCAGAGTCGCCCGCCAGCCATGATCAGCCAGAGTCGCCCGCCAGCCATGATCAGCCAGAGTCGCCCGCCAGCCATGATCAGCCAGAGTCGCCCGCCAGCCATGATCAGCCAGAGTCGCCCGCCAGCCATGATCAGCCAGAGTCGCCCGCCAGCCATGATCAGCCAGAGTCGCCCGCCAGCCATGATCAGCCAGAGTCGCCCGCCAGCCATGATCAGCCAGAGTCGCCCGCCAGCCATGATCAGCCAGAGTCGCCCGCCAGCCATGATCAGCCAGAGTCGCCCGCCAGCCATGATCAGCCAGAGTCGCCCGCCAGCCATGATCAGCCAGAGTCGCCCGCCAGCCATGATCAGCCAGAGTCGCCCGCCAGCCATGATCAGCCAGAGTCGCCCGCCAGCCATGATCAGCCAGAGTCGCCCGCCAGCCATGATCAGCCAGAGTCGCCCGCCAGCCATGATCAGCCAGAGTCGCCCGCCAGCCATGATCAGCCAGAGTCGCCCGCCAGCCATGATCAGCCAGAGTCGCCCGCCAGCCATGATCAGCCAGAGTCGCCCGCCAGCCATGATCAGCCAGAGTGGCCCGCCAGCCAGGATCGGCTGAATCCGCCATTCAGCCAGGATCTACCAGAGACACCGAAGCGGAGATCGACTATGGTGGAGTGGGGGCCACGTCCTGCACCCGAGCCGCCGCCATATTAAGGCCTACCCCGGATCCTCCCCTAGACTTTATGTTGGTGCGCCCGGTGTTCGCACCTTAAGGGGGGGGTTATGTCACACCCTGGCCTTAGTTATCTTTGTTTTCTTTATTATTTTTGTTAGGTCAGGGTGTGACATGGGGGAGGTTTGTGTTTGGGTGATTATATGGTTAAGGGGTTGTTGGGTTTTGTGTGTGTGTGGTTTTGTGTTGAGTGAATATGTCTAGGTATGTCTATGGTTTAGTGAGGGTTTCTAGGTATGTCTATGGTTGCCTGAGTGGTTTCTCAATCAGAGACAGATGTCTTTCATTTGTCTCTGATTGGGAGCCATATTTTAGGCGGCCATAGGCATCATGTGTTTGTTGGGTCATTGTCTTAGTCTGTGTCTAGGTCTGTGTCAAGTTTGCATGTTTTGCATTTAGTCGGTTTTAGTTTCACGGTCTTCGATTTGTTGTTTTGCTTCGTTTGGTCATCTCCTTAATAAAGAGAAGATGCATTCTTTACACGCTGCGCCTTGGTCCTCTCTCTCTCCCATGGTCGATCGTGACAGAATCACTAAATAATGTAACGGATCACTAACTAATGTATCGGATCACTGTAACGGCTTTCTTCCAGGGGTGAAGGAGAGGACCAAAGTGCAGCGCGGCTAGTGTTCAACATGTTTAATTAAAGAACAAGTGAAACACTACAAACAACATACAAAATAACAAATGTGAAAAAACCGAGACAGACCTATCTGGTACAGACAAAACACAGAGACAGGAAACAACTACCCACAATCCCCAACACAAAACAAGCCACCTATATATGATTCTCAATCAGGGACAACGATTGACAGCTGTCTCTGATTGAGAACCATATTAGGCTGAACACAGAAACAGACGAACTAGACACACAACATAGAATTCCCACCCAGCTCACGTCCTGACCAACACTAAACAAGCAAAACACATAAGAACTCTGGTCAGGACGTTACAATCACTAACTAATGTAACGGATCACTAAGCAGTCTAATGAATCACTAACTAATGTAACGGATCACTAAGCAGTCTAATGAATCACTAACTAATGTAACGGATCACTAAGCAGTCTAATGAATCACTAACTAATGTAACGGATCACTAAGCAGTCTAATGAATCACTAACTATTGTAACGGATCACTAAGCAGTCTAATGAATCACTAACTAATGTAACGGATCACTAAGCAGTCTAATGAATCACTAACTATTGTAACGGATCACTAAGCAGTCTAATGAATCTGTCACACCCTGGCCTTAGTTATCTTTGTTTTCTTTATTATTTTTGTTAGGTCAGGGTGTGACATGGGGGAGGTTTGTGTTTGGGTGATTATATGGTTAAGGGGTTGTTGGGTTTTGTGTGTGTGTGGTTTTGTGTTGAGTGAATATGTCTAGGTATGTCTATGGTTTAGTGAGGGTTTCTAGGTATGTCTATGGTTGCCTGAGTGGTTTCTCAATCAGAGACAGATGTCTTTCATTTGTCTCTGATTGGGAGCCATATTTTAGGCGGCCATAGGCATCATGTGTTTGTTGGGTCATTGTCTTAGTCTGTGTCTAGGTCTGTGTCAAGTTTGCATGTTTTGCATTTAGTCGGTTTTAGTTTCACGGTCTTCGATTTGTTGTTTTGCTTCGTTTGGTCATCTCCTTAATAAAGAGAAGATGCATTCTTTACACGCTGCGCCTTGGTCCTCTCTCTCTCCCATGGTCGATCGTGACAGAATGACCCAACCATTCAGGACCAAGCAGTGTGAAAGGAGGGAACCAGAGCCAGTGGTTCGGAGATTGGAGGTGAGCAATGGGATTGATACAGAGACTGTTAAGGATTTATTGAGGAGTTTGGAGGAGAGTGAAAGGAGGGAGCTGCTGTGTTGGTGCGTGAGGCACGACATCCACCCGACAGAGCGTGTGCGGGAGGTGATGTTACCTGAGTCAGTTCTCCATGCTCGTCCTGAGTTGCGTGCTAACCGTCTAGGAATGACAGTTCCACGAACTAGGTCTCCTGTGTGCCTCCCTAGTCCTGCTCCTCCTGTAGCACCTTCCCGCTCCAGCCCGGTACCTCCAGTTCCGGCACCACGCACCAGGCCTATAGTGCGTCTCAGCCGGCCAGAGCTGCCAGTCTGCCCCGAGTCGTCAGAGCTGCCAGTCTGCCTCGAGCCGTCAGAGCTGCCAGTCTGCCCCGAGTCGTCAGAGCTGCCAGTCTGCCCCGAGTCGTCAGAGCTGCCAGTCTACCCAGCGCCATCTGAGCCATCCGTCTACCCAGCGCCATCTGAGCCATCCGTCTACCCAGCGCCATCTGAGCCATCCGTCTACCCAGCGCCATCTGAGCCATCCGTCTGCCCAGCGCCTTCTGAGCCATCTGTCTGCCCAGCGCCTTCTGAGCCATCTGTCTGCCACGAGCCATTAGAGCCGCCCGTCTGTCCCGAGCCATTAGAGCCGTCCATCAGTCAGGAGCTGCCAGAGCCGCCAGCCAGTCAGGAGCTGCCAGAGCCGCCAGCCAGTCAGGAGCTGCCAGAGCCGCCAGCCAGTCAGGAGCTGCCAGAGCCGCCAGCCAGTCAGGAGCTGCCAGAGCCGCCAGCCAGTCAGGAGCTGCCAGAGCCGCCAGCCAGTCAGGAGCTGCCAGAGACGCCAGCCAGTCAGGAGCTGCCAGAGACGCCAGCCAGTCAGGAGCTGCCAGAGACGCCAGCCAGTCAGGAGCTGCCAGAGACGCCAGCCAGTCAGGAGCTGCCAGAGACGCCAGCCAGTCAGGAGCTGCCAGAGACGCCAGCCAGTCAGGAGCTGCCAGAGACGCCAGCCAGTCAGGAGCTGCCAGAGACGCCAGCCAGTCAGGAGCTGCCCTACAGTCATGAGCTGCCCTACAGTCATGAGCTGCCCTACAGTCATGAGCTGCCCTACAGTCATGAGCTGCCCTACAGTCATGAGCTGCCCTACAGTCATGAGCTGCCCTACAGTCATGAGCTGCCACCCAGTCATGAGCTGCCCTACAGTCATGAGCTGCCACCCAGTCCGGAGCTGCCACCCAGCCCGGACCTGCCGGAGTCCCTCAGCCCGGACCTGCCGGAGTCCCTGCGCCCGGACCTGCCGGAGTCCCTACGCCCGGACCTGCCGGAGTCCCTACGCCCGGACCTGCCGGAGTCCCTACGCCCGGACCTGCCGGAGTCCCTACGCCCGGACCTGCCGGAGTCCCTGCGCCCGGACCTGCCGGAGTCCCTACGCCCGGACCTGCCGGAGTCCCTACGCCCGGACCTGCCGGAGTCCCTCAGCCATGATCAGCCAGAGTCGCCCGCCAGCCATGATCAGCCAGAGTCGCCCGCCAGCCATGATCAGCCAGAGTCGCCCGCCAGCCATGATCAGCCAGAGTCGCCCGCCAGCCATGATCAGCCAGAGTCGCCCGCCAGCCATGATCAGCCAGAGTCGCCCGCCAGCCATGATCAGCCAGAGTCGCCCGCCAGCCATGATCAGCCAGAGTCGCCCGCCAGCCATGATCAGCCAGAGTCGCCCGCCAGCCATGATCAGCCAGAGTCGCCCGCCAGCCATGATCAGCCAGAGTCGCCCGCCAGCCATGATCAGCCAGAGTCGCCCGCCAGCCATGATCAGCCAGAGTCGCCCGCCAGCCATGATCAGCCAGAGTCGCCCGCCAGCCATGATCAGCCAGAGTCGCCCGCCAGCCATGATCAGCCAGAGTCGCCCGCCAGCCATGATCAGCCAGAGTCGCCCGCCAGCCATGATCAGCCAGAGTCGCCCGCCAGCCATGATCAGCCAGAGTCGCCCGCCAGCCATGATCAGCCAGAGTCGCCCGCCAGCCATGATCAGCCAGAGTCGCCCGCCAGCCATGATCAGCCAGAGTCGCCCGCCAGCCATGATCAGCCAGAGTCGCCCGCCAGCCATGATCAGCCAGAGTGGCCCGCCAGCCAGGATCGGCTGAATCCGCCATTCAGCCAGGATCTACCAGAGACACCGAAGCGGAGATCGACTATGGTGGAGTGGGGGCCACGTCCTGCACCCGAGCCGCCGCCATATTAAGGCCTACCCCGGATCCTCCCCTAGACTTTATGTTGGTGCGCCCGGTGTTCGCACCTTAAGGGGGGGGTTATGTCACACCCTGGCCTTAGTTATCTTTGTTTTCTTTATTATTTTTGTTAGGTCAGGGTGTGACATGGGGGAGGTTTGTGTTTGGGTGATTATATGGTTAAGGGGTTGTTGGGTTTTGTGTGTGTGTGGTTTTGTGTTGAGTGAATATGTCTAGGTATGTCTATGGTTTAGTGAGGGTTTCTAGGTATGTCTATGGTTGCCTGAGTGGTTTCTCAATCAGAGACAGATGTCTTTCATTTGTCTCTGATTGGGAGCCATATTTTAGGCGGCCATAGGCATCATGTGTTTGTTGGGTCATTGTCTTAGTCTGTGTCTAGGTCTGTGTCAAGTTTGCATGTTTTGCATTTAGTCGGTTTTAGTTTCACGGTCTTCGATTTGTTGTTTTGCTTCGTTTGGTCATCTCCTTAATAAAGAGAAGATGCATTCTTTACACGCTGCGCCTTGGTCCTCTCTCTCTCCCATGGTCGATCGTGACAGAATCACTAAATAATGTAACGGATCACTAACTAATGTATCGGATCACTGTAACGGCTTTCTTCCAGGGGTGAAGGAGAGGACCAAAGTGCAGCGCGGCTAGTGTTCAACATGTTTAATTAAAGAACAAGTGAAACACTACAAACAACATACAAAATAACAAATGTGAAAAAACCGAGACAGACCTATCTGGTACAGACAAAACACAGAGACAGGAAACAACTACCCACAATCCCCAACACAAAACAAGCCACCTATATATGATTCTCAATCAGGGACAACGATTGACAGCTGTCTCTGATTGAGAACCATATTAGGCTGAACACAGAAACAGACGAACTAGACACACAACATAGAATTCCCACCCAGCTCACGTCCTGACCAACACTAAACAAGCAAAACACATAAGAACTCTGGTCAGGACGTTACAATCACTAACTAATGTAACGGATCACTAAGCAGTCTAATGAATCACTAACTAATGTAACGGATCACTAAGCAGTCTAATGAATCACTAACTAATGTAACGGATCACTAACTAATGTAACAAAACTCTAATGTAACGAATCACTAACTAATGTAACGGATCTCTAACTATTGTAACAAAACTCTAATGTAACGAATCACTAACTAATGTAACGGATCACGAAGTAATGTAACGGATCACGAAGTAATGTAATGAATCACTAACTAATGTAAAGAATCACTAACTAATGTAACGAATCACTAACTAATGTAAAGAATCACTAACTATTGTAACAAGTCTAATGTAACGGATCACTAACTAATGTAACAAATCACTAACTAATGTAACAAATCACTAACTAATGTAACAAATCACTAACTAATGTAACAAATCACTAACTAATGTAACGGATCACTAACTAATGTAACGGATCACCAACTAATGTAACGGATCACCAACTAATGTAACGGATCACTAACTAATGTAAAGGATCACTAACTAATGTAACGGATCACTAACTAATGTAACAAATCACAAACTAATGTAACAAATCACAAACTAATGTAACAAATCACAAACTAATGTAACGGATCACTAACGAATGTAACTGATCACTAAGTAATGTAATGAATCCCTAACTAATGTAACGGATCTCTAACTATTGTAACAAAACTCTAATGTAACGAATCACTAACTAATGTAACGAATCACTAACTAATGTAAAGAATCACTAAGTAATGTAACGTATCACTAACTAATGTAACGAATCACTAACTAATGTAACAAATCACTAACTAATGTAACGGATCACTAACTAATGTAACGGATCACTAACTAATGTAACAAAACTCTAATGTAACGAATCACTAACTAATGTAACGGATCTCTAACTATTGTAACAAAACTCTAATGTAACGAATCACTAACTAATGTAACGGATCACGAAGTAATGTAACGGATCACGAAGTAATGTAATGAATCACTAACTAATGTAAAGAATCACTAACTAATGTAACGAATCACTAACTAATGTAAAGAATCACTAACTATTGTAACAAGTCTAATGTAACGGATCACTAACTAATGTAACAAATCACTAACTAATGTAACAAATCACTAAGTAATGTAACAAATCACTAACTAATGTAACAAATCACTAACTAATGTAACAAGTCTAATGTAACGGATCACTAAGCAGTCTAATGAATCACTAACTATTGTAACGGATCACTAACTAATGTAACAAGTCTATTGTAACGGATCACTAACTAATGTAACAAATCACTAAATAATGTAACGAATCACTAACTAATGTAACAAGTCTAATGTAACGGATCACTAAGCAGTCTAATGAATCACTAACTATTGTAACGGATCACTAAGCAGTCTAATGAATCACTAACTATTGTAACGGATCACTAAGCAGTCTAATGAATCACTAACTATTGTAACGGATCACTAAGCAGTCTAATGAATCACTAACTAATGTAACGGATCACTAAGCAGTCTAATGAATCACTAACTATTGTAACGGATCACTAAGCAGTCTAATGAATCTGTCACACCCTGGCCTTAGTTATCTTTGTTTTCTTTATTATTTTTGTTAGGTCAGGGTGTGACATGGGGGAGGTTTGTGTTTGGGTGATTATATGGTTAAGGGGTTGTTGGGTTTTGTGTGTGTGTGGTTTTGTGTTGAGTGAATATGTCTAGGTATGTCTATGGTTTAGTGAGGGTTTCTAGGTATGTCTATGGTTGCCTGAGTGGTTTCTCAATCAGAGACAGATGTCTTTCATTTGTCTCTGATTGG
This sequence comes from Salvelinus namaycush, assembly GCF_016432855.1. Taxonomy (NCBI): domain Eukaryota; kingdom Metazoa; phylum Chordata; class Actinopteri; order Salmoniformes; family Salmonidae; genus Salvelinus; species Salvelinus namaycush. The sequence goes on from NC_052337.1 coordinate 3,177,105, forward strand.
GAGCCATATTTTAGGCGGCCATAGGCATCATGTGTTTGTTGGGTCATTGTCTTAGTCTGTGTCTAGGTCTGTGTCAAGTTTGCATGTTTTGCATTTAGTCGGTTTTAGTTTCACGGTCTTCGATTTGTTGTTTTGCTTCGTTTGGTCATCTCCTTAATAAAGAGAAGATGCATTCTTTACACGCTGCGCCTTGGTCCTCTCTCTCTCCCATGGTCGATCGTGACAGAATGACCCAACCATTCAGGACCAAGCAGTGTGAAAGGAGGGAACCAGAGCCAGTGGTTCGGAGATTGGAGGTGAGCAATGGGATTGATACAGAGACTGTTAAGGATTTATTGAGGAGTTTGGAGGAGAGTGAAAGGAGGGAGCTGCTGTGTTGGTGCGTGAGGCACGACATCCACCCGACAGAGCGTGTGCGGGAGGTGATGTTACCTGAGTCAGTTCTCCATGCTCGTCCTGAGTTGCGTGCTAACCGTCTAGGAATGACAGTTCCACGAACTAGGTCTCCTGTGTGCCTCCCTAGTCCTGCTCCTCCTGTAGCACCTTCCCGCTCCAGCCCGGTACCTCCAGTTCCGGCACCACGCACCAGGCCTATAGTGCGTCTCAGCCGGCCAGAGCTGCCAGTCTGCCCCGAGTCGTCAGAGCTGCCAGTCTGCCTCGAGCCGTCAGAGCTGCCAGTCTGCCCCGAGTCGTCAGAGCTGCCAGTCTGCCCCGAGTCGTCAGAGCTGCCAGTCTACCCAGCGCCATCTGAGCCATCCGTCTACCCAGCGCCATCTGAGCCATCCGTCTACCCAGCGCCATCTGAGCCATCCGTCTACCCAGCGCCATCTGAGCCATCCGTCTGCCCAGCGCCTTCTGAGCCATCTGTCTGCCCAGCGCCTTCTGAGCCATCTGTCTGCCACGAGCCATTAGAGCCGCCCGTCTGTCCCGAGCCATTAGAGCCGTCCATCAGTCAGGAGCTGCCAGAGCCGCCAGCCAGTCAGGAGCTGCCAGAGCCGCCAGCCAGTCAGGAGCTGCCAGAGCCGCCAGCCAGTCAGGAGCTGCCAGAGCCGCCAGCCAGTCAGGAGCTGCCAGAGCCGCCAGCCAGTCAGGAGCTGCCAGAGCCGCCAGCCAGTCAGGAGCTGCCAGAGACGCCAGCCAGTCAGGAGCTGCCAGAGACGCCAGCCAGTCAGGAGCTGCCAGAGACGCCAGCCAGTCAGGAGCTGCCAGAGACGCCAGCCAGTCAGGAGCTGCCAGAGACGCCAGCCAGTCAGGAGCTGCCAGAGACGCCAGCCAGTCAGGAGCTGCCAGAGACGCCAGCCAGTCAGGAGCTGCCAGAGACGCCAGCCAGTCAGGAGCTGCCCTACAGTCATGAGCTGCCCTACAGTCATGAGCTGCCCTACAGTCATGAGCTGCCCTACAGTCATGAGCTGCCCTACAGTCATGAGCTGCCCTACAGTCATGAGCTGCCCTACAGTCATGAGCTGCCACCCAGTCATGAGCTGCCCTACAGTCATGAGCTGCCACCCAGTCCGGAGCTGCCACCCAGCCCGGACCTGCCGGAGTCCCTCAGCCCGGACCTGCCGGAGTCCCTGCGCCCGGACCTGCCGGAGTCCCTACGCCCGGACCTGCCGGAGTCCCTACGCCCGGACCTGCCGGAGTCCCTACGCCCGGACCTGCCGGAGTCCCTACGCCCGGACCTGCCGGAGTCCCTACGCCCGGACCTGCCAGAGTCCCTACGCCCGGACCTGCCAGAGTCCCTACGCCCAGGACCTGCCAGAGTCCCTACGCCCAGGACCTGCCAGAGTCCCTACGCCAGGATCAGCCAGAGTCGCCCGCCAGCCATGATCAGCCAGAGTCGCCCGCCAGCCATGATCAGCCAGAGTCGCCCGCCAGCCATGATCAGCCAGAGTCGCCCGCCAGCCATGATCAGCCAGAGTCGCCCGCCAGCCATGATCAGCCAGAGTCGCCCGCCAGCCATGATCAGCCAGAGTCGCCCGCCAGCCATGATCAGCCAGAGTCGCCCGCCAGCCATGATCAGCCAGAGTCGCCCGCCAGCCATGATCAGCCAGAGTCGCCCGCCAGCCATGATCAGCCAGAGTCGCCCGCCAGCCATGATCAGCCAGAGTCGCCCGCCAGCCATGATCAGCCAGAGTCGCCCGCCAGCCATGATCAGCCAGAGTCGCCCGCCAGCCATGATCAGCCAGAGTCGCCCGCCAGCCATGATCAGCCAGAGTCGCCCGCCAGCCATGATCAGCCAGAGTCGCCCGCCAGCCATGATCAGCCAGAGTCGCCCGCCAGCCATGATCAGCCAGAGTGGCCCGCCAGCCAGGATCGGCTGAATCCGCCATTCAGCCAGGATCTACCAGAGACACCGAAGCGGAGATCGACTATGGTGGAGTGGGGGCCACGTCCTGCACCCGAGCCGCCGCCATATTAAGGCCTACCCCGGATCCTCCCCTAGACTTTATGTTGGTGCGCCCGGTGTTCGCACCTTAAGGGGGGGGTTATGTCACACCCTGGCCTTAGTTATCTTTGTTTTCTTTATTATTTTTGTTAGGTCAGGGTGTGACATGGGGGAGGTTTGTGTTTGGGTGATTATATGGTTAAGGGGTTGTTGGGTTTTGTGTGTGTGTGGTTTTGTGTTGAGTGAATATGTCTAGGTATGTCTATGGTTTAGTGAGGGTTTCTAGGTATGTCTATGGTTGCCTGAGTGGTTTCTCAATCAGAGACAGATGTCTTTCATTTGTCTCTGATTGGGAGCCATATTTTAGGCGGCCATAGGCATCATGTGTTTGTTGGGTCATTGTCTTAGTCTGTGTCTAGGTCTGTGTCAAGTTTGCATGTTTTGCATTTAGTCGGTTTTAGTTTCACGGTCTTCGATTTGTTGTTTTGCTTCGTTTGGTCATCTCCTTAATAAAGAGAAGATGCATTCTTTACACGCTGCGCCTTGGTCCTCTCTCTCTCCCATGGTCGATCGTGACAGAATCACTAAATAATGTAACGGATCACTAACTAATGTATCGGATCACTGTAACGGCTTTCTTCCAGGGGTGAAGGAGAGGACCAAAGTGCAGCGCGGCTAGTGTTCAACATGTTTAATTAAAGAACAAGTGAAACACTACAAACAACATACAAAATAACAAATGTGAAAAAACCGAGACAGACCTATCTGGTACAGACAAAACACAGAGACAGGAAACAACTACCCACAATCCCCAACACAAAACAAGCCACCTATATATGATTCTCAATCAGGGACAACGATTGACAGCTGTCTCTGATTGAGAACCATATTAGGCTGAACACAGAAACAGACGAACTAGACACACAACATAGAATTCCCACCCAGCTCACGTCCTGACCAACACTAAACAAGCAAAACACATAAGAACTCTGGTCAGGACGTTACAATCACTAACTAATGTAACGGATCACTAAGCAGTCTAATGAATCACTAACTAATGTAACGGATCACTAAGCAGTCTAATGAATCACTAACTAATGTAACGGATCACTAACTAATGTAACGGATCACTAACTAATGTAACGGATCACTAAGTAGTGTAACGGATGACTCTCTTTCACTTCTCATATCCCTGTGTGCTGAGTCTCAGGTTCCATATATTGACCACTAGAAGAAGCCATGTACCTATACGTCCTCAAGGACGGCTCTGAATCAGGGAGTCAAGGGCAGAAGTGCCAGAATACATTTTTCGCCCATTAGATCACAATGAATAAGATGAACTGGACTAGACCTGATCCTAGATCAGCGCTCCTATCCTGAGATACTTAATACATACAGTACCATTCAAGGGTTTTTCTTTATTTTTACTATTTTCTACATTGTAAAATAATAGTGAGACATCAAAACTATGAAATAACACATATGTAATCAAGTAGTAACCAAAATAGTGTTAAACAAATCAAAATATATTTTATAGTTGAGATTCTTCAAAGTAGCCGTCCTTTGCCTTGATGACAACTTTGCACACTTTTGGCATTCTCTCAACCAGCTACACCTGGAATGCTTTTCCAACAGTCTTGAAGGAGTTCCCACATATGCTGAGCACTTGTTGGCTGCTTTTCCTTCACCCTGCGATCCAAACCATCTCAACTGGGTTGAGGTCGGGTGATTGTGAAGGCCAGGTCATCTGATGCAGCACTCCATCACTCTCCTGCTTGGTCAAATAGCCCTTACACAGCCCGGAGGTGTGTTTTGGGTCATTGTCCTGTTGAAAAACAAATGATAGTCCCACTAAGCGCAAACCAGATGGGATGGCGAATCACTGCAGAATGCTGTGGTAGCCAGGCTGGTTAAGTGTGCCTTGAATTCTAAATAAATCACTGACAGTGTCACCAGCAAAGCACCATCACACCTCCTCCTCCATGCTTCACGGTGGGAGCCACACATTCGGAGATCATCCGTTCATCTACTCTGCGTCTCACAGAGACAGGGCGCCTGGAACCAAAAATCTCAAAATTTGGACTCATCAGACCAAAGGACAGATTTCCACCTGTCTAATGTCCATTGCTCGTATTTCTGGCCCAAGCAAGTCTCATCTTCTTATTGGTGTCTTTTAGTAGTGTTTCTTTGCAGCAAGTCAACCATGAAGGCCTGATTCACGCAGTCTCCTCTGAACAGTTGATGTTGAGATGTGTCTGTTACTTGAACTCTGTGAAGCATTTATTTGGGCTACAATTTATGAGGCTGGTAACTCTAATGAACCTATCCTCTGCAGCAGAGGTAACTCTGGGTCTTCCTTTCCTGTGGCGCTCCTCATTAGAGCCACTTTCATCAGAGCGCTTGATGGTTTTTGCAACTGCATTTGAAGAAACTTTCAAAGTTCTTGAAATTTTCCGGATTGATTGACATTCATGTCTTAAAGTAATGATGGACTGTTGTTTCTCTTTGCTTATTTGAGCTGTTCTTGCCATAATATGGACTTGGTCTTTTACCAATTAGGGCTATCTTCTGTATACCATCCCTACCTTGTCACAACACAATTGATTGGCTCAAACGCATTAAGAAGGAAAGAAATTCCACAAATTAACCTTTAACAAGGCACACCTGTAAATTAAAATGCATTCCAAGTGACTACCTCATGAAGCTGGTTGAAGAATGCCAAGAATGTGCAAAGCTGTCATCAAGGCAAAGGGTGGCTACTTTGAAGAATCTCAAATCTCAAATATATCTTGATTGGTTTTAACACATTTTGGTTCCTACATGATTCCATATGTGTTATTTCATTAGTTTTGATGTCTTCACTATTATTCTACAATGTAGAAAAACCCTTGAGTGAGTAGGTGGGTCCAAACTTTTGACTGGTACTGTGTGTCCCCTGGCCATTGTGCCCATCTCCAGCTCTTTGTGTGTATGTCTCTTCATTGCAGTGCATCCAACACCAGCCAGATCCTGTTTATATTTTAGTAAGCCTAATTTACATAGCATTTAAATCCCAACTCGAGGATCATGAGTAAAGCGAGGTAGAGAAGGGTAGAAGGCTGAACAGAAGATTCCCGCATTTTACCAGCAGAGGGCACAACTAGTCCAATGCATGGTAGGCTATGGTATGGCACGGGCTTCAAACCGGTAAAGGTTTCTACGCATCTATCCAACTGTCTGTGACCGATTCTGTGTGTTGAATCGGGACCAACTACAAACAACTGTGTCCAGCAGCCAACAGCTGAGACTATCCGTAGACATTTCTCAGGTCCAGTCCAGATGGGGGAGGCTGTCGTTAGATAGATGTGTAGAAGTCTTAATCCTGATTGGATGTGCTGTAGGCCTTGGCCCTTTGTCCAATTACATTAGATACACTCGCCATTCTTTGAAGTGACCTAAAACACGTTTTTTTCCCCCTCCACAACGTTCATGTCACCTATCAAATCACCTATGCTGAAAGTCATACCACAGCCCCTTTCTTGAGACACTCTTGATTCCTGCTGTCTGATCTGACGGGAACCTGATGGATAAAAAAAAAAAAAAGAGTTTACTAGGCAGGTCAGTTAAGAACAAATTCTTATTTACAATGACGGCCAAGGAACAGTGGGTTAACTGCCTTGTTCAGGGGCATAAAGACAGATTTTTACCTTGTCAGCTCGGGGATTCGATCTAGCAACCTTTCGGTTACTGGCCCAACGGCAGGTAGAAATGTGGCCTTTACCGGAACGCTAACAGAACTACCATAGTTACGCTGCTAATACACAAGAGTAGTGATAGCTTGTGGACAGCGGCCTGTAATAATCAGTCAAGGTAATTGGTCAACAAAATGTCTAACGTAGGGATGGTTATCTTCTATGGTCAACATGTTAAAGACGCACACAAGTATTTGTTATAAATATAAGCAGAAGATACATCAGGATTTTGGATAATGTAAAAGCAATAAATATTATGGGTACCATAGAGATTAAATAAATGTCCTTTGATGAGGACATTGTCATTATCATCACTTACAAAAGTCCACTAATTATTACCTTTAAATGACCATACCTTGGTTGAAATACAAGCCTATTTAACTGGGTTCTAAATCATGCATAATAAACTGGGTTCTAATACATGCCTATTTAACTAGGTTCTAGTACATGCATATTTAACTGGGTTCTAGTACATGCATATTTAACTGGGTTCTAATACATGCGTATTTAAATTTAACTGGGTTCTAATACATGCGTATTTAACTGGGTTCATATACATGCCTATTTCATTGGGTTCTAATACATGCCTATTTCATTGGGTTCTAATACATGCCTATTTCATTGGGTTCCATTACATTAATATTTCATTGGGTTCTAATACATGCCTATTTCATTGGGTTCCATTACATTAATATTTCATTGGGTTCTAATACATGCCTATTTAACTGGATTCTAGTACATGCCTATTTCATTGGGTTCTAATACATTAATATTTAACTGGGTTCTAATACATTAATATTTAACTGGGTTCTAATACATGCATATTTAACTGGGTTCTAATACAGTACATGCGTATTTAAATATTTGTTATTTTAAATACTTATTGTCTGTGTATTTGAGTATTTTCTAATACTTATTTTTCAAATAAATTATTTAAAATACCCCTAACCAAACAGACCTGGATTCAAATACATCTCAAATACCCCAAGGACCAAACAGACCTGGGATCAAATACCCCCAGGACCAAACAGACCTGGGTTCAAATACCCCCAGGACCAAACAGACCTGAGTTCAAATACCCCCAGGACCAAACAGACCTGAGTTCAAATACCCCCAGGACCAAACAGACCTGAGTTCAAATACCCCCAGGACCAAACAGACCTGGGATCAAATACCCCAAGGACCAAACAGACCTGGGTTCAAATACCCCCAGGACCAAACAGACCTGGGCTCAAATACCCCCAGGACCAAACAGACCTGGGCTCAAATACCCCAAGGACCAAACAGACCTGGGATCAAATACCCCAAGGACCAAACAGACCTGGGATCAAATACCCCAAGGACCAAACAGACCTGGGATCAAATACCCCAAGGACCAAACAGACCTGGGATCAAATACCCCAAGGACCAAACAGACCTGGGATCAAATACCCCAAGGACCAAACAGACCTGGGATCAAATACCCCAAGGACCAAACAGACCTGGGATCAAATACCCCAAGGACCAAACAGACCTGGGATCAAATACCCCAAGGACCAAACAGACCTGGGTTCAAATATCCCTAGGACCGAACAGACCTGTGTTCAAATACCCCCAGGACCAAACAGACCTGTGTTCAAATACCCCCAGGACCAAACAGACCTGGGTTCAAATACCCCCAGGACCAAACAGACCTGAGTTCAAATACCCCCAGGACCAAACAGACCTGGGCTCAAATACCCCCAGGACCAAACAGACCTGAGTTCAAATACCCCAAGGACCAAACAGACCTGGGTTCAAATACCCCAAGGACCAAACAGACCTGGGTTCAAATGCATGGATCATTTAAATATTTTTTGTAATATTTTTTTCTCTCCAAATGAATGCCAAGACGTTCTAAGTCTATTTCCAAATACATTCCAATATTCAAATACTTGTATTTTCAAATAAAAAATAGTTACTTCAAATTTTAAAAGAAATTGAAATACCCTAAATAGTATTTGAATGGTCTGTAAATTACATTCTAGAATGTTGGCTATACATTATAGAATGTTGGCTATATGACACTGATGGTGGAATTATGTGCTTCTCATTTATGGCCATAGTGTATATGTTAATGCTGTTATTGCAGTAGCCACAGATTTTCAAACTACTTGACTACACAAAGTAATTGTCGGATAAGGCTCAATCTCTGTGGCACTGGCGCGTTATCTGAAACGAAGATGATGAAATGACCGAATGCACCTGCGCATCTACAGGCTATTTGCATAAGACCCGGTCTGTTAACCTACTGATTGGTTTGTCATTACATGAAGGCGGGGCTTCATGTGGATTCGAACCGCTGATTAGGCAATGCACCTAGCCGTATCATCACCGTTCTCCTAGCAGCAGGAAACCAGGATACCAGGATGCTGGCAGCATGATCGCATATTTATTTTCTTAAAAATAAGAGTCCCCCTGCAAAAACAGGATACACTTTGGGAATATTGTTTTTTTCTGTTTTTCCCACCTTTAAAAAAAAAATATATATAATAATAATTTGATGTTTGGTATGTTGAAAGCTATTGTGTAGGCTTTATTGAAAGAAATACACAAAAAAAAAACTAATACTTGTTATTGGAATTACTCAATAGAGTCTGCACAACTTAAATTGGTCTCTTGTGCTGGGCAATGGGTTTAATATAGAATGCTGGTGACTCGTTACCCCACCCCCTCCATTCACTGGAATGCAATACACGGTATATGGGATTCTTATTGGCTTGTAGGGAAGGAACTTTTCTACCTGTCTCAGCTAAAGTGGGGTGGTAAATACTCAGTCTCTACTAACCAGATATAGTTAGTTTTGGATGGGGACAGTGTCGTACATATCCAGCAACGTAGCTTTAAATGACCTGGTACTATCCGTGGTCCTGAAATCAATACACACTCAACTAAAATAATGCCCTGGTACTATCCATGGTCCTGACATCAATACACACCCAACTCAAATAAAATAATGACTTGGTACTATCCATGGGCCTGAAATCAATACACACGCAACTAAAAAAACATGAAGCAAAACTTTTTTATCAAAACTAAAATGGAATTTATTTACAAGTTAAACGTAATGAATATTAACCAGGCTATTAGGACACAGTATAATCTTTACTTACAAAGGCATTTTCTGTAGAGTTTAAAAATGTATTAGGTAGTAATTTTCTCTTTGATAACTCATATAAAACATACTTTCACCTGTGATTTGTGATAAAGTATTCCCAATTCCCTTCTTATAATACTACTTGAGAGAGTAAGTCAATGAGAACTTCTAATATTATCTAAGAATAAGTTACTTTAACAACTCTACCCACATGTATAAATTACCTCAATTAACTCGACTAACCGGTGTCCCCCTGCACATTGACTCTGTACCGGATCCCCCCTGTATATAGCCTCCACATTGACTCTGTACCGGTACCCCCTGTATATAGCCTCCACATTGACTCTGTACCGGTACCCCCTGTATATAGCCTCCACATTGACTCTGTACCGGTATCCCCCCTGTATATAGCCTCCACATTGACTCTGTACCGGTACCCCCTGTATATAGCCTCCACATTGACTCTGTACCGGTATCCCCCCTGTATATAGCCTCCACATTGACTCTGTACCGGTACCCCCTGTATATAGCCTCGCTATTGTTATTTTACTGCTGCTCTTTAATTATTTGTCACTTTTATTTCTTTATTGTAATTTTTTTAGTATTTTTCTTAAAACTGCATTGTTGGTTAAGGGCTTGTAAAGTAAGCATTTCACTGTAAGGTCTACTACACCTGTTGTATTCGGCACATGCGACTAATAAAGTTTGATTTGATTTAATAAGATAAAGGCCAAGTAATAATCACTTGTATTTCCTCACAAAATGACATTTTGGAGAGATGGGCTATATGATCCATGAATCAGTCCTTTGGATTAATTGCGACCAAGGTGGGTTTATGAAAACCGTTGGAAAGTTATGTATAATTGGGTTGATATAAACTTATAGCAACAGGATTTTACTAGGATACTGCCTCAAAATGTTTTTATTTGCCAGGCCAATCAATTGACCTGATGCATTTTGGCACATGTCAATGCTGGCCTTGGGCTGATTTCAATGTGTAAAGGTTCCCCATCACAACACCATTAGGTCATTAAACAGGTATGCCAGTACATCATTGTTTCTTTAAAGCAGTTGGCTTCTCAACTAATCAATTGGTAATTGGGTCTTTCATCAGGGCAAGGCAAGAGTGCATGGAAGACTAGTATGGAATTGCATTTTATTTCACATTGGAACCAATAAAAAGTGTTACGATGTTTTGTTCTCTCTACAAGCCGATATGTATTCCATGTACAGTCTATTACAGAGTATGTGGGGGCAGAATGAAAAGCCAGCAGCAGCCCTTGTGATCCAGTCCCCCTCCAAAACGAACCATACTTGGTTAGTAAAGACCCTACTTAGTATTTCCCATCCCACTTTAGCTAAGAGCTAGAAAAGTTTTTCATGTTTTTAAAACCATATTTTGTATTTGTTTTCAGAAATGACTTATTGCCTTTTCTTGTTGGCACAATAAAAGTAGCCATTGAATATATATCTTTTGAATGAGTTATCCACATTGCAATGTTTTGAAATACAGGCTTTTATTTTGAAGGTTTTCTCATTACCATATACAAGTGGGTTCATCCTTTGTGCTGCTGGCAGAAAAACTAGTCTTAGCCGTCAGGTTAAGTGCACCTACCTGACACTTCCTGCTGTCGTCGTTATGGGTTTTTCATTTCATGCGCGTGGATGACGTTTCTCACATATATATCACTGCCATGTTTGTATGCCTTCATCAGATGTATTCAATTAGAATTTCCACGTCCTCCGGCTGAAGCGCTGCGACCTTGGGTATTTACTCACATTTGGAGGAATATTGGTTGCGGTGTAGTTTAGCCTGCATACGATAGGCCTACTACAAAGATTGGATTGTGGTTTGAGTTTTTATTTTCGTTTATGTTACCCAGTTGATACAGCAGTGAGACGCAACAGCGAGGGACTGACCCTCGTATTTGTAGAGGTAAGCAACACCTAGGCTACTGCATTTTTGGTTTTCATTTTATTTCGAGCGTGTATCCTATAATAAAAACAAAAAATGTATTCTGTGCTCTATCGACTATCATGAACGCGGTGGCATAGAATGTTTGCGTCATGACGAGTGCCTGTACAGGGTAAAGGTGATCTGAACGAGAAAGTGGGTGTACATTTGGCCGTCTCGTACGCATACAAATCTGGGCTAGGTCTATGCGACACTTTCTGCACTGTCCTCGTGACTTTTGTTAACGAGATTTATTTGGCCAATTTTGATAAACATTGAATGTGTCAACAGTGTCTCTACTGTCTAGCATGTAGGTTACAATTGGCAATGCAGCGCAAAGATTAATCTGTTCAGGCTACTAATTTATCAAGTGTATTCATTTACAAACCAGTAATTCTTTTTTTTTTTTCCTTTTTTTTATACTTTGATTCTGTAACCTTTTCTGCACTTTCCCGGCAGCCTTGTTAGAGGGTTGCTACATCAGCAGTTACAACATATAATTTGACTTATACATGTATTATATCTACCCATTGACTATTGAAGAATATTACTTTATGCCTCATGAACTTAAACTGTTGTACCTCATCAGAACCCAACATGTAAGCTTGTTTTACAACAGTGTTTGTAAACAAACACTATATAACCTCAAAACATTGAAACTATAATTTAGATATCATGGATGATCAGTCCTTGCATCCATAGCTCTGTCTATGCATTTGAGTAATTACATTTCTCCAGCCCCCTCCATCTGATTTTTACAGTAAGTGGTGGGGAGTAGGCTGCTTATTCAACCTCTGATTGGCCGTTTTTAATTAAGCAGTAATTATTAAAAAATATATATTACTAACAGCCATTTTCTAATTACATTTTATACTAAACTACCCTACCTAGGCAACATTTTGATGCCCCTATTATTCTAAGAGGCAAAGTGCGCAATCTGTTCTCAATTCATTATCATGCAGCAAATCTTTCAAACATGTTGATCAAGTTGTTGGCAGCTGAGTTTTATCCATATTGAACGTTGTTTCTGGAGCCTTCTGCTGGACCATAGCCTGGCTACCCCTACTCACCTCACCACTAGTGGAATAGCCTCTAGTACCCCTACTCACCTCACCACTAGTGGAATAGCCTCTAGTACCCCTACTCACCTCAACACTAGTGGAATAGCCTCTAGTACCCCTACTCACCACTACTGGAATAGCCCCTAGTACCCCTACTCACCTCACCACTAGTGGAATAGCCTCTAGTACCCCTACTCACCTCACCACTAGTGGAATAGCCCCTAGTACCCCTACTCACCACTACTTGAATAGCCTCTAGTAACCCTACTCACCACTAGTGGAATAGCCCTTAGTACCCCTACTCACCTCACCACTAGTGGAATAGCCCCTAGTAACCCTACTCACCACTAGTGGAATAGCCTCTAGTACCCCTACTCACCTCACCACTAGTGGAATAGCCCCTAGTACCCCTACTCACCTCACCACTAGTGGAATAGCCCCTAGTAACCCCACTCACCACTAGTGGAATAGCCCCTAGTACCCCTACTCACCACTAGTGGAATAGCCCCTAGTACCCCTACTCACCACTAGTGGTATAGCCCCTAGTACCCCTACTCACCGCTAGTGGAATAGCCCCTAGTACCCTACTCACCACTTGTGGAATAGCCCCTAGTAATCCTACTCACCACTAGTGGAATAGCCCCTAGTAGTCCTACTCACCACTAGTGGAATAGCCCCTAGTAACCCTACTCACCACTTGTGGAATAGCCCCTAGTAACCCTACTCACCACTTGTGGAATAGCCCCTAGTAACCCTACTCACCACTAGTGGAATAGCCCCTAGTAACCCTACTCACCACTAGTGGAATAGCCCCTAGTAACCCTACTCACCACTAGTGGAATAGCCCCTAGTAACCCTACTCACCACTAGTGGAATAGCCCCTAGTAACCCTACTCACCACTAGTGGAATAGCCCCTAGTAATCCTACTCACCACTAGTGGAATAGCCCCTAGTAATCCTACTCACCACTAGTGGAATAGCCCCTAGTAACCCTACTCACCACTTGTGGAATAGCCCCTAGTAACCCCACTCACCACTAGTGGAATAGCCCCTAGTAACCCCACTCACCACTAGTGGAATAGCCCCTAGTAACCCCACTCACCACTAGTGGAATAGCCCCTAGTAACCCTACTCACCACTAGTGGAATAGCCCCTAGTAACCCTACTCACCACTAGTGGAATAGCCCCTAGTAATCCTACTCACCACTAGTGGAATAGCCCCTAGTAATCCTACTCACCACTAGTGGAATAGCCCCTAGTAACCCTACTCACCTCACCACTAGTGGAATAGCCCCTAGTACCCCTACTCACCTCACCACTAGTGGAATAGCCCCTAGTACCCCTACTCACCTCACCACTAGTGGAATAGCCCCTAGTAACCCTACTCACCACTAGTGGAATAGCCCCTAGTAACCCTACTCACCTCACCACTAGTGGAATAGCCCCTAGTAACCCTACTCACCACTAGTGGAATAGCCCCTAGTAACCCTACTCACCTCACCACTAGTGGAATAGCCCCTAGTACCCCTACTCACCTCACCACTAGTGGAATAGCCCCTAGTACCCCTTCTCACCACTACTGGAATAGCCTCTAGTAACCCTACTCACCACTAGTGGAATAGCCCTTAGTACCCCTAATCACCTCACCACTAGTGGAATAGACCCTAGTAACCCTACTCACCACTAGTGGAATAGCCCCTAGTACCCCTACTCACCACTAGTGGTATAGCCCCTAGTACCCCTAATCACCTCACCACTAGTGGAATAGACCCTAGTAACCCTACTCACCACTAGTGGAATAGCCCCTAGTACCCCTACTCACCACTAGTGGAATAGCCCCTGGTAACCCTACTCACCACTAGTGGAATAGCCCCTGGTAACCCTACTCACCACTAGTGGAATAGCCCCTGGTAACCCCACTCACCACTAGTGGAATAGCCCCTGGTAACCCTACTCACCACTAGTGGAATAGCCCCTGGTAACCCTACTCACCACTAGTGGAATAGCCCCTGGTAACCCTACTCACCTCTAGTGGAATAGCCCCTGGTAACCCTACTCACCACTAGTGGAATAGCCCCTGGTAACCCTACTCACCACTAGTGGAATAGCCCCTAGTAACCCTACTCACCACTAGTGGAATAGCCCCTAGTAACCCTACTCACCTCAACTCTCACATTTGTTGCATTTAAACTGAGCAAAAATATAAACATAACATGCAACAATGTCAAAGATTTTACTGCGTTACAGTTCATATAAGGAAATCAGTCAATTTTAAATACATTCATTAGGCCCTAAATCTATTGATTTCACATATGCATCTGTTGACATGTCTGGTGAATATGCAGGCTGTGGAAGAACTGGACATTTTCAGCTTCCAGGAAGTGTGTACAGATCCTTGTGACATGGGGCCGTGCATTATCATGCTGAAACATGATGGGATGAATGGCACAACAATGGGCCTCAGGATCTCGTGACGGGATCTCTGTGCATTCAAATTGCCAGTTATAAAATGCAGTTGTTTTGTTGTCAATAGCTTATGCCTGTCAATACTATAACGCCAACATGGGGCGCAGTGTTCACAACGTTGACATCAGCAAACCGCTCGCCCACACGACGCCATACACGTGGTCTGCAGTTGTGTGGCCGGTTGGACGTACTGCCAAATTCTCTAAAACGACATTGGAGGCAGCATATGGTAGAGAAATGAACATAAAATTCTCTGGTAACATCTCTGGTGGACATTCCTGCAGTCAGCATGCCGATTGCACACTCCCTCATCTTGAGACATCTGTGGCATTGTGTTGTGACAAAACTGCACATTTTAATGGCCTTTTATTGTCCCCAGCACAAGGTGCACCTGTGTAATGATCATGCTGTTTAATCAGCTTCTTGATATGCCACATCTGTCAGGTGGATGGATTATCTTGGCAAAGGAGAAATGCTCACTAACAGGGATGTAAACAAATGTGTGCACAAAATTTGAAAGGGATTAAGTTTATTATTTCAGCTCATGAAACATGGGACCAATGCTTTTATATTTTTTTTCAGTGTATTTGACAGCAACTCAAAGCAACCAAGCCAACATGTTTTACTGGGAAATGACTGAATAATGTTGCTCTGACCATGACTCTTCATGGTCGAATTGTACATGCTTTGAATGATGAAGCAATGTGATTTGCGTTTGGACTCCCACCACCGTGAAAGAGCTTATTTGTATCACACAAGCCTGAACACTGCTGCATAATGGCATTAAGGAGATCGTGCCAGTTAATGGATGAGGTTCTATGAGATAAGACCATGCCAAGTATGGTCTGCCTTTGCATGTATTGTGCTATTAGAAAGGGAAAGGGGGGATACCTAGTCAGTTGCACAATTGAATGCATTCAACTGAAACGTGTCTTCCACATTTTAACCCAACCCTCTGAATCAGAGAGGTGCGGGGGGGCTGCCTTAGTCCACATCTACGTCTTCGGCGCCCGGGGAACAGGTTGTTGTTGTGGGTTAACTGTTTTGCTCAACAGTAGATCGGCAGATTTTTCTACCTTGCCGGCTCGGGATACGAACCAGTGACCTTTTCAGTTACTGGCCGAACGCTCTTAACCGCCAGGCTACCTGTTGTGATATCTTGTCAGTATGAATGTCGATCAACCATGGAACCTGGCAGGATATGTTTGTATGATTTACTAACTGTGTTCCACTAGAGTACTATAGTGATCTGCCCATGCCTTAATATCCTGTGATGGCCTGTGATGTTGATATAACATCCTCTAATGGGTTTCCCCCCTCATTAAGTCTCGTCACTGTTTGGTGCATTCCTTGACTGGTTTGCAGCTGAGAAGAGTGCCATTGTAGTCTTACACTGACACTTTGCATAATTTGTTATTCCAGACAACATTCCTAAGGAAAGCCCAGTTGACAGCTCTACACATGACTTTTTCCATAGTAATCCAGTGCGATGTCACGGATTGTTTTGAGTGTTTAAAAAAAAAAAATGATTTGTGTAATTTGGTCCCTCCGTCTACTTGTCCCTATAACTAACAAGTTGTGTTGAGCTGAAACGGTTGCCATGGTCACGTAGTGTTTTTATATAAACTATTGTGGTGCATGGGGGAGAAAGTGAAACCAGAGAAACTAGTGACACAGGAAAGAGCGTTTCTCATAAACGATGTTTCTCAAGTTAACGGGAGTTTCACCTGAACTACACAGAGTACTTCCTGTTTTTTTTTATTTGGCTTATTATTTAAACAGTTTAGTCCGTTTTTTAAAATTTTATTTCTACATTTTGGTTACTTTGATTCATTTTTAATACTGAATGGTGGGACAGTTTGTCCCCAAAAAATTAAAAGGTGAATTTAGTTGTTTCTTAGCAAGTCCAAGTCTGTTGTCTTCTAAATGTCTTGGTCATCATTTATAGATTTAATTGACTGTGTGCACATACCACTAGGGGTTTGTCAATTATTGTTGCTTACTGCAAAGGATATTTCCTTCGGCGCCACTATTGATCCTTCTCATTGCAGTGCTATAGACATATTCTATTGAACCTGCTCAGCAATCAGTGTATAACATGTCAAACCTGGCGTACATCCTATCATCTCTGGCTCATGTCCCAGTTCTCTGAAGTGAGGATCTTCCAACTACTCCTCCACAGCCACTGGCAGAGCTGCTTTCACCAATCAAATCCTTTCAGATTTGTCAGTGGACATATCCAGAATGTTGGCCATGTGCTCTGTTATTAGACGTATCCAGACTGTTGGCCATATCCTCTGTGGTTACCTACACTGGTAGTACTTTCTGTTTTAACATTTGTGCAGTTTCTGAATTGCTCATCTAGTGGTTGACCTTGATCACCTTGCAGCAGATGGTACAGCGTGTGTAGGCAATGGGCCTAATCTGGAGACAATGGGATATGATCATATTTTAACGAGGAATTATGTTACAAGCATAACTCTCATTGCATCTGTCTAGTTTGAGAGGCAACAGTGGGTCGTTTTGATTTAATCACTCACCCGTGGCATGCTTCCCCTAATATACATGACTGTGACTGACAGGCAGTTTTGGCAATATACTGGCATAGTACATCTCCCGGTGCAAATGTTATCACATAAACCGGCTTATATGTAAGCGATTAAGGCACGAGGTGGTGTTATGGCCGGTAACTCACCAGAAACTGAAACCGCGAACCACCGCATATAACCATGACAAGGATTCTGGTTAATATGGCTGAATACGAACAGTGCAGTTAATCCTTTTGTAAAGGCAATCAAACAGGCAAAATGTCAGTACAGAGACAAAGTGGAGTCACAATTCATTATTTCTCTTCAAGATATCCACCATTGTTCCTGTACCCAAGAAAGCAAAGGTAACTGAACTAAATGACTACCGCCCCGTAGCAGTCACTTCTGTCATCGTGAAGTTCTTTGAGACTAGTCAAGGATCATATCACCTCTACCTTACCTGACACCCTAGGACCACTTCAATTTGCTTACCGCCCCAATAGATCCACAGACGATGCCATTGCACTACACACTGCCATATCCCATCTGGACAAGAGGAATACCTATGTAAGAAAGCTGTTCAATGACTACAGCTCAGCATTCAACACCATGGTACCCTCCAAGGTCATTAAGCTCGGGGCCCTGGGTCTGAACCCCGCCCTGTGCAACTGGGTCCTGGACTTCCTGACGAGCCGCCTCCAGGTGGTGAAGGGGGTTCAGACTAGAGGTCGACCGATCATGATTTTACAACACCGATTATTGGAGGACAAAAAAAAAGCCGATACCGATTAATCGGCTTATTTATTTATATATATATATATATATATATATATATATATATTTGTATATATGTGTATATGTATATATATTTGTAATAATGACAATTACAACAATACTGAATGAACACTTATTTTAACTTAATATAATACATCAATAAAATCTATTTAGTCTCAAATAAATAATGAAACCTGTTCAATTTGGTTTAAATAATGCAAAAACAAAGTGTTGGAGAAGAAAGTAAAAGTGCAATATGTGCCATTGTAAAAAAGCTAACGTTTAAGTTCCTTGCTCAGAACATATGAAAGCTGGTGGTCCCTTTTAACATGAGTCTTCAATATTCCCAGGTAAGAAGTTTTAGGTTGTAGTTATTACAGGACTATGTCTCTCTATACCATTTGTAGTTCATATACCTTTGACTATTGGATGATCTAATAGGTACTTTAGTATTGCCAGCCTAATCTCGGGAGTTGATAGGCTTGAAGTCATAAACAGCGCAATGCTTAAAGCACAGTGAAGAGCTGCTGGCAAATGCAGGAAAGTGCTGTTTGAATGAATGCTTACGAGCTTGCTGCTGTCTACCACCGCTCAGTCAGAGTGCTCATAGACTTAATTAATAATGCTAGCTAGCACCTTACCTTGGCTCCTTGCTGCACTCGCATAACAGGTAGTCAGCCTGCCACACAGTCTCATCGTGGAGTCGAATGTAATCGGCCATAATCGTGTCCAAAAATGCCGATTACCGATTGTTATGAAAACTTGAAATCGGCCCTAATTAATCGGCCATTCCGATTAATCGGTCGACCTCTAGTTCAGACCCAGGACACCGAGCTTAATGACCTTGAAGGGTACTATGGTGTTGAATGCTGAGCTGTGGCCACGCACACCTCCAACTCAATCATCAAGTTTGCAGATGACAAAACAGTAGTAGGCCTGATTACCAACAATGACGAGACAACCTACAGGGAAGAGGTGAGGGCCTTGGTAGAGTAAATAGCTTTTCACTCAACGTCAACAAAACAAAGGAGCTGATCGCGGACTTCAGGAAACAGCAGATGGAATCATGTAGTAACCAAAAAAGTGTTAAACAAATCTAAATATATTTTAGATTTTTCAAAGTAGCCACCATTTGCCTTGATGACAGCTTTGCACACACTTGGCATTCTCTCAACCAGCTTCACCTGGAATGCTTTTCCAACATGCTTGAAGGAGTTCCCACATATGCTGAGCACTGATTTTCCTTTCCACATCGACAGGACCGCGGTGGAGAAGGTGGAAAGCTTCAAGTTCCTTGGTGTACACATCACTGACGATCTGAAATGTTCCACCGACACAGACAGTGTGGCGAAGAGGGCGCAACAGCGCCTCTTCAACCTCAGGAGGCTGAAGAAATTTGTCTTGGCCCCTAAAACCCTCACAAACCTTTACAGATGCACAATTGAGAGCATCCAGTCGGGCTTTTATCACCCCCTGTTACGGCAACTGCCCAACGCATCACCGGGTGCAAACTGCCTGCCCTCCAGGACACCTACATCAAACGATGTCACAGGAAGGCCAAAAAGATAATGAAGAAAGTCAACCACGCGAGCCACGGCCTGTTCACCCCGCTATCATCCAGAAGGCGAGGTCAGTACAGGTGCATCAAAGCTGAGACTGAAAAAACAGCTTCTCGGTCCCATCTCAAGGCTGTCAGACTGCTAAATAGCTATCACTAGCCGGCATCCACCCGGTTACGCAACCCTGCGCCTTAGAAGCTGTTGCCCTATAGACATGGAATGACTGACCACTTTAATAATGGAACACTAGTCACTTTAATGTTTACATACTGCTTTACTCATATCATATGTATATACTGTATTATATTCTACTGTATTTTAGTCAATGCCACACCGACATTGCTCAATCTAATATATATGTATTTCTAAATTCCATTCTTTTACTTTGTATTGTTGTGAATCGTTTTTAGATTCTACTGCACTGTTGGAGCTAGAACACAAGCATTTCGCTACACCCGCAATAACATCTGCTAAATATGTGTCTGTGACCAATACAATTTGTTTTCAGCCAATCAGCATTCATGGCTCAAACCACCTGGTTTATAATAGGAGTTATACCACGGCATTGTTGAATAGTGGATTCTGACTGTCAAGAAGGGTGTTCTAGAGTGGGCATTATTTTCAGATCTATACGGACAGTTATTTAACACCACCTGAAGTAGTTCCAACAATAGGTGCCTTATTACCGTTGTAAATCACTGCACCAAGCAGCCTTTACAGAGCTATAAAGATTTTTTATTTTTTATTTCACCTTTTATTTAACCAGGTAGGCCAGTTAAGAACAAGTTCTCATTTACAACTGCGACCTGGCCAAGATAGAGCAAAGCAGTGTGACAACAACAGAGTTACACAAACAAACGTACAGTCAATAACACAAGTTACAGAAAGCCAAACCAACAACTACACATACTGAAATTGGATGCATGTCCAATGAGGAATAATGTTTTTGTTTTTACTGAGACTTGTATATATTTTTGTAGCATCTGATGACCTAGGGTGGTGAGTGATGAACATGAAATTCTCCATGACGCAGGTGGAGCTAGACTAGTGCTGTCAAATCCTCCCACATGTTTTCTTGTTCGACCAGCTGTTTTTAGCAACGGGTATTGTTGAATTCGGTTGTCAGTGGCAGATTTGCGAGGAACAAACTACTGTATTTAGCTAGCTTCTAGCCTAGTGTTTTATTTGCAATGCGATGTCCTCAAGTATTATAATGGACAGCTTATGTCCTAACAAGACAGCAATTTTTCTGTGCCAGGCAAAATGATGCATTGTTATGGATGTATCCACATTTTAAATAGAAAACAGCTTAATCAAATGCAAATGGAGATACTTTGCTGTTATTTTGCGGAGTTGGACAAGACTTTGTTAGCCATAGTTGGCTAGCTGGCAAGCAAAGGATTAGAATGTTGCCAATTTACATGGCAATCGAACAAATTCCTACTGGCTAGAGCACTTTAGAATTGTTTTCTTTGGCTACTGGTATAAGCGGGATAAACAGTTCCACTCTCTACTAGGCCCGGGACGATATCATTATCACTATCTTTTTTTTTCCACGTCAAAAATGAAAACATGAAGCAGGCAACTCATTAGCCCTTTAAAAACCTGCTATTTGTAAAATATGGTGTGCTATAGCTTGGAAAATAAATGTGCCTCTGGATGATAAGACAATGTTTGTTTCCAACATTTAGCGCTGTTTTCCTAAATAAGTTTGCTTTTTTGTTTCATTGCTACAATAGAGTAAGGCTCTTCTCTACATTATCTTGGACGTCCCCACCACACTATCCATGATTTCCAGATAATGTACATAGCATTGGCGTTTTATCCCTTACTAATGAAGCTGACTCTAAATTAGGATCATTTTGGGACGC
Organism: Salvelinus namaycush; assembly: GCF_016432855.1. Lineage (NCBI taxonomy): Eukaryota > Metazoa > Chordata > Actinopteri > Salmoniformes > Salmonidae > Salvelinus > Salvelinus namaycush. Next base: position 3,198,550 of record NC_052337.1, read on the forward strand.
CTCCAATGGAATGTCACACTGTCATCTACTGTTACAGTTCCCAGGTTGCACAGAAACGCACACCAAGTGTGTCTTGTGTTAAGCTGCTCTCCTTGGGGAGGGGTACGCCACTGCTAAGGGAATACAGGGGGAAACACTGCAGATGGAGGATGCTTCCCAGGGAATTGCTTTGGCCTGACTTTTTAAATGTTAATGTCCTGCAGATGGAGGAAAGGAGACGAGCGGAGGAAATCACTGAAGACTATTGAGATGCATCCCCCCCCCCCTATGGCATGGCCTGTTTTCGCCCTCAACGGCTGATGAGGGCATCTGTGATGTGGGACTCTCAGTAGGCATTATTTGGTCAGAGTTTAGTGCTGCAGCCACTCCATTGACTGGCACCTATGCTGTGTCAGTGAGAGGCTGCAGGCTATATTGCCCCCCTTTGCCTGTCACCCATATGACCCATTTCTGCCAGTCCAGTGGAGACTAGACACGTAATTAGTAAGGCAATGTGGTGTTTGCAAACATCAAAACAGTGACTCGCTCCTGCAGGTTCATGCACTGCAACATCCGTAGAGTACGACCCTACCTCACACAGGAAGTGGCGCTGGTCCTAATCCAGGAACTTGTCCTCTCCTGTCTAGACTACTGTAACTCGCTGTTGGCTGGACTCCCCGCTTGTGCCATCAAACATTTTATGTCGGCTCTGGGATTCGAGCCAGCAACCTTTCAATGACTGGCCCAACACTCTTAACCACTAGGCTACCTGCCGCCCTGCAAACCCTTACAATTTATCCAGAGCGCTGCAGCCCGCCTGGTGTTCAACTTTCCCAAGTTACATGTCACCCAGATCCTCTGCACACTCCACTGGCTTCCAGTCGAAGTTCTCATCCACTACAAGACAATGTGCCTACAGAGCAGCAAGAGGAGCTGCACCTCCCTACCTTCAGGCTCTGCTCAAACCCTACACCCCCAACCCGAGAACTCTGTTCTGCCACTTCTGCTCTCTTGGCCCTCCCACCCCTACAGGAGGGCAGCTCCCTCTCAGCCAGGTCCAAGCTCTTCTCTGTCCGGACACCCTAATGGTGGAACAATTTTTTAAAATGTTTTAATAATTGAACCTTTTATTTAGCTAGGCAAGTCAGTTAAGAACAAATTCTTATTTACAATGACGGCCTACCGGGGAACAGTGGGTTAACTGCCTTGTTCAGGGGCAGAACTACAGATCTTTACCTTGTCAACTCAGGGATTTGATCCAGCAACCTTTCGGTAACTGGTCCAATACTCTAACCACTAGGCTACCTGGCGCCCCAACAAGCTTCTCAATGAACTCCCTGCCCATCATCAGAAAACATCTGAAACCCGACCTCTTCAAAGGGTATCTTAAATAATCCCACTTGAATATATATTATTTTCCCTTTACTTGCTCTGACTTTGCTGATGGCTACTTTGAGAAAAAATGTACTTACTATGACTGTGATATGGTGTTCTCCCACCTAGCTATCTGAAGATGAACGCACTAACTATAAATCACTCTGGATAAGGCTGTCTGCTTAATGACTAAAATATAAATGTCTGTGTTTTGCATCACTACAGTATTATCCCAGTCTTTTGTATTTTGATTGACGTTAACTTAAATCCCCACGACAACCATTAATGTCATGTAAGAGTGTCCGCCCCAGTGGCAGCTGTTTCCATATCTGGCGTGGCAAGAGGCAGCTTCGCTTGCCAACTTTTAAATGTGCAAGCTATCAGTTTGCAGGCTAACTAGAGCTCTGGTTTATCTGACACGTCCCAAACCGTACATGATATTAATACACACACACACACACACACAGCACATCATACTTTTTACAAATGTGTTGTGATATAACTGCATATCATGTGAAACGTCTCCAAACATCATGCAATGCATTTTTCTCATTGTTAACCTTGTATAGATCGTCTTCATGCTAATAAGGAAAACAGCATGTGTAACTAAACATGCGATTAGGCGTATCTTATATCTTCATTGACTACGCCCCTGCTGACACACTGAATGAGGGTGTGTATGGAAGCAAAGTTGAAAGGTCACTTAGTAAGGCTCCTGCTAGAAGTTTAACCTTAACCACAGATTTGGGATCAGCTTTGCCTCCCTCACTCCTAACCTAATCATCACAGGACATGCAGTACAATTTAAACGTTTGGACACACCTCCTCATTCTAGGGTTTTTCTTTATTTTTTACGATTGTAGAATGTTCTACATTGTAGAATAATAGTGAAGACATCAAAACTATGAAATCATGTAGTAACCAAAAAAGTGTTAATCAAATCAAAATATATTTTATATTTGAGATTAGTAGCCACCCTTTGCCTTGAAAGCTTTGCAAACTTTTGGCATTCTCTCAACCAGCTTCATGAGGTAGTCACCTGGAATGCATTTCAATTAACAGTTGTGCCTTGTTAATTTGTGGAATTTATTTCCTTAATGCATTTGAGCCAATCAGTTGTGTTGTGACAAGGTAGGGATGGTGTCCAGAAGATATCCCTATTTGGTAAAAGACCAAGTCCATATTATGGCAAGAACAGCTCAAATAAGCAAAGAGAAACGACAGTCCATCATTACTTTAAGACATGAAGGTCAGTCAATATGGAAAATTTCAAGCACTTTGAAAGTTTCTTCAAGTGCAGTCGCTAAAACCATCAAGCGCTATGATGAAATTGGCTCTAATGAGGAGCGCCACAGGAAAGGAAGACCCAGAGTTACCTCTGCTGCAGAGGATAAGTACATTAGAGTTACCAGCCTCAGAAATTGCAGCCCAAATAAATGCTTCACAGAGTTCAAGTAACAGACACATCTCAACATCAACTGTTCAGAGGAGACTGTGTGAATCAGGCCTTCATGGTTGAATTTCTGCAAAGAAACCACTACTGAAGGACACCAATAAGAAGAGACTTGCTTGGGATAAAAAACACGAGCAATGGACATTAGACCGGTGGAAATCTGTCCTTTGGTCTAATGAGTCCAAATTTGAAATTTTTGGTTCCAGGCGCCGTGTCTTTGTGAGATGCAGAGTAGGTGAACGGATCATCTCCGCGTGTGTGGTTCCCATCGTGAAGCATGGAGGGAATGTGATGTTGTCAGTGATTTATTTAGAATTCAAGGCACACTTAACCAGCATGGCTACCACAGCATTCTGCAGCGATACGCCATCCCATCTGGTTTGCGCTTAGTGGGACTATCATTTGTTTTTCAACAGGACAATGACCCACAAAACACAGCCCTTACACAGCCTGGAGATTTGACCGAGAAGGAGAGTGATGGAGTGCTGCATCAGATGACCTCAACCCAATTGAGATGGTTTGGAATGAGTTGGACCGCAGAGTGAAGGAAAAGCAGCCAACGAGTGCTCAGCATATGTTGGAAAAGCATTCCTCGTGAAGCTGGTTGAGAGAATGCCAAGAGCTGTCATCAAGGCAAGGCAAAGGGTGGCTGCTTTGAACAATCTAATATATATTTTTACATGATTCCATGTGTTATTTAATAGTTTTGATGTCTTCTATTATTCTACAATGTAGAAAATAGTAAAAAAGAAAGAAAGAACCATTTGAATGAGTAGGTGTGTCCAAACTTTTGACTGGTACTATATGTCAAATTAACCTTAAGTCAGTGTCTACTCCTCTGTCTGTCTTTGCCACAGTTAACAGTTTTTGGAGTACGGGTGATATTCCTAAACGTTGACCTCATTTTCACTGAAGATCTTGTAGTTCATAGCATTTTATTAATTTATACCAGTACAGTTCAACTGTAATTACAATTGTTATGATTTTCTAGCTTCTTGATTCTCAAGTGGTATTCAAATTGCAATGATGTATTGCAGTGCAATTACACTCTTAGACATGACTTTTTGGGAGGAGTTGTAATTGGCAGGGCCAAAAGCTCCTCCATTTCCAAAGACCCAATCATGTCACGATTTCTGTCCGTCCTCACTCCACTTCGCCCAGTGGCCTTGGCTCTGAACGAGAGAGGCAGAAGTACGAAAGAGCTCTGACAGAGGCTAATGAAACCCGATTTCAGCTCTTCTCTTTCTTTCCCACTCCTCCGTCTCCCTCTCTGGGCACCTCCCTTTCACTCTCTCTCTCCTGGACCCTGAATGTGCCAGGAGTACTCTCGTCTGAAAGGCCAACGAGAGTCCATTCACACCCTCAGTAGTGAGGCAGGTCTGCTGGAAAATGGCCAGAGTGAGATCCGAAGCATTTCTCTAAAAGAGCCATGCCTCTCGTCACGACCCTCCCTTTTTATGTCTCCTTAAGTTTCCCCTGACGACGCCAGTTGGCTTTCCTCAATAAATTATTCTGACAATCACCAATTTAAGGTAAAAACTAAGGGTATACTTACTATTAAAGCTGGGTGATATGGCCAAAATATCAGATCACGGTAGTTTTAGAATTTCTGAAGGTATGACGGTTTTTTTAATTATACATGTTCTTAATTAATGCATGACCCTAGGGTGGCAACACATACATTATAAGTGATTTCAATGGGTCTTTTTTCCCATTCTGATTTGTTTTAAACTTCGATTCAACTATAACCAAAAATAATTTCATGCATTTTAATCCATTTCTGCATTTACTGCACTCACTTGTGAATTTCCACACTGCCACATAGGCCTGCATGATATGGGCAAAACAATCGAGGCCTTATTTATAAAAAAAAAAAATTACCTAATGTTGCAATTGTGATTTTAAGATCATAACACTTGGGTGAACTGTTAGAAAATGATTAATCGATTTCTATATAATGGTGGGTTCTTTGAATACAGTGTTTTGACATGAAAATGACAGGGAGGAGTTATTGTGACAGGGTAGGAACCACAGTGTTGGTTAGTGTTTCCTAGGGGACCCTATAATCTTTGGCTGGATTAAATGTTTATTAATGTATCCAACATTCATGCTACGCCTATTACCCTTTGATTTAGATGATACTGTTGCACAAACATGCTAATTTAGGCTACAACATCACTGGTATCAGGCTGTATAGCTAGCTATTTTGCTCTGACTCAGCTGGCTAGCTGGTGTCGTGTCTGGACTCATTAAATGTGAAGACTTATTTATATCAACTCAGTTCTTGGTTTAATTATGTGATTAAACTAATAATGTAAACATTAATTAACTAGGAAGTCGGGGCACCACGGAAAATGTTGATTACAAAGTTTAATTTTCCAAAAATATAACTCTTCAGTGATTTTTAATATCTGATCAATTAGTCTTCTATTAATGAATTATTACGTCCTCATTACTGAACATCGCAAACCCTTGTATATTGCTGATTCATTATGGAGATATGCAGATATCCAAATTGGTTTAATTATTTATTTACTAACTAATAATCACACACAATTACATAACAAACAGATATTGGTTACTAACAATGATAGAAAAGTCCATAGTGGGCTAAGCCGATATGATGGCTTGGTAGACAAAGGAAAGGGGTGGGGACTGAGAGAGAGCGGGAAAGACAAAATGGATTCACTACACACAGTCTGTAATTATATTCATTGAAATGCTAATCCTTTGCACATAAACTGCCGCTCATTCGAGAATAATTGCAATGTACATATTTACGCCCGTATGTCGTTGTCTTCTCTGTTGGAATCCTTGATCGTCCTGTGGAGTTCATCAGAGTCTCTGGTTAGCTTTCCCAGAAGTCACAATGTATTTCGTGGTTGTAGGTGGTTAGAATGCATACTTCAGCGTACCATTCAGAAATGTTCTCATAGATAGATGCTTCGGCGGTTGGCGGTATTCTCGTTCTAGACTTACGTAACTTCTAGCTGCAGACTAGTAATTTATATGTCTAAGATTTGCTCTTATTCTGTAGTGATCGATAGTCTGAGTTTAACCCTTTCCAGCTATTCCATCGTGGGAAATGGTGTTTTATACTCGTGGAAGAAGGGGAGGTTCTATGACGCCTAATGTGATGTCTGGGCTCATGGGGGTGTGGCCACTGACTAGTTAATCTTTATATGAAAATCCATACTCTCATTTAGGTTAACATCACATTACATCTTTTCACAAATAGCTTCATGTTTAATCACATACGTTTCACAATATTTCGATGTAAACCTGACAGCTGAGAAATGTACACTAAGAGATACAGTTATGTGTGTTTCCTGTCATGAGATCACCAAATGAAACACTACTCATCATGACTGTCCCTTAAGTGTCCACGGATCATTCCCACATTCTCAAAAGTATAAATATTGTTTAGTTCTCCCATTTTGGGGACTAGGAGTTATGAACTAAGAGAAGGGCTTTGTTCTGGTAGACTCTCTCCCTCAATACTGCATGGCAGTTTCTACCAGGTATTTATGACCTGCCGTATAGTCGGATAGACTCTCCCTCAATACTGCATGGCAGTTTCTACCAGGTATTTATGACCTGCCGTATAGTCAGACTCTCTCCCTCAATACCGCATGGCAGTTTCTACCAGGTATTTATGACCTGCCGTATAGTCGGATAGACTCTCCCTCAATACCGCATGGCAGTTTCTACCAGGTATTTATGACCTGCCGTATAGTCAGACTCTCTCCCTCAATACCGCATGGCAGTTTCTACCAGGTATTTATGATCTGCCGTATAGTCAGACTCTCTCCCTCAATACCGCATGGCAGTTTCTACCAGGTATTTATGACCTGCCGTATAGTCAGACTCTCTCCCTCAATACCGCATGGCAGTTTCTACCAGGTATTTATGACCTGTCGTATAGTCAGATAGACGTTCTCCCTCAATACTGCATGGCAGTTTCTACCAGGTATTTATGACCTGTCATAAAACTGTAGAGAGAGGGGGGCTCCTATGATCCTCCCTCCAGGGCATGTCATGACGCTAGCTAATAAATGTCCTAACTAGCAATTTAGCATGCATTAGCAGCTAACACGATTTAGCCTAAATAAAAAAAAGCCTAACTAATTGTTTGCAGAAACACACTAATAGTGTAATTTATAACCCTTGTGGATTTTATTTTAAGTAGCAAAGTGGAAACATCGTCATCGACGTTGCATGTGCTGCATTGACCGTGTAGAATGAACACAAATGTCTCGTAGTCGAGGAACAACAAATGCGCACCTTGAGTACCAGGCGACGGGGCTAGTTCTGTGTGGAAAGGGGCATGGAGAGCGATGACTCAAGTAGCGGTGTAAACTATAAAAATGGACGTTACACACGGCGTATTACATTTAACAAACCTAAACATTCAAATACCGTTATAGAAGGTAAAGTAAAAACCTAAACCGGTCTGTGCATCAATACCGGTGTGTGTGTGGTAAAATACAGTATACCGCCCAGCCCTACTTACTATTCTGCACTCCAGTTTTCATTTTGGAGATCCTTCAGAAGCTTAGAGAATGACTGATTTTGATGAACGCTTAACATTTTTGCACCGATTTTAATGTTTGAAAAAGCTTTGGGATAATGGATAAGTTTTGTTCTAGTAGTTGTCTGAGGTTATACTGAGCGCTGGTCTGAATGGGTGATCTGCAATGACATTTTCAGTGTCGATGCCCTTGCAACTTTCAAGTTTCTCACACAGGCTGACGTAAACCTTGCTTTTTTTAAAACATGTGTACAGCAGGCCATAGCCTTTTGAATGTTTGGTACCCGTCACACTACTCTCTTGCTGCAGATCCCTTGCGAATCACTGCCTAAAACACCTGTTTCGAACTTGCCAGTGTTTGAAATCCACCATATCTACAATCGGAGCCTGTGGGGCTTCCCCAGGCTTTGACCTTTTCCGAAACTACCTTTGACCTTTTTATCAGAGCTAAAAGAAGGCCGGCTTTGAAACTCAATGGGCTTGTGCTTCTTCCTCGACTTCCTGTCTACACTGTGATGGGACGTGATGTTTCCCAAATCTCGGCAGTGACGTGGTGCTTGTTTGTGACATCCAGAGCGAGTTCCTCTTGGGGACAGGTGACTTTGTAGAGTGTGCCATGACAGAGCAGTGTTCCTCTTAGGGGACAGCTGACTGAGTAGAGGACAAATGTGTTGCAAACGGACATCATCTGAAATGGTCCACCCACACAGACAGTGGGGTGATAAAGGCGCAACAGCGCCTCTTTAACCTCAGGAGGCTGAAGAAATTAGGCTTGTCACCCAAAACCCTGACAAACCTTTTACAGATGCACAACCGAGAGCATCCTGTGGTGCAGTATCCCAGCCTGGTACGGCAACTGCACCGCCCTCAACCCCAAGGCTCTCCAGAGGGTGGTGGGTCTGCACAATGCATCATTGGGGCAAACTACCTGCCCTCCCATGACACCCACAGCACCCGATGTCACAGGAAGGCCAAAAAGATCATCAAGGACAACAACCACCCGAGCCACTGCCTGTTCACACCGCTACCATCCAGAAGGCGAGGTCAGTACGGGTTCATCAAAGTTGGGACTGAGAGAAGCTGTTTTTCAATCTATCTCAAGGCCATCAGAGTGCTAAACAGCAATCACTAACTCAGAGGCTGCTGCCTACATTGAGACCCAATCACTGGCCACTTGAATAAATGGATCACTAGTCACTTTAAATAATGCCACTTTAAATAATGCCACTTTTATAATGTTTACCTATATCGTATGTGTATGCTGTATTTTATACCATCTATTGCATCTTGCCTGTGCTGCTCGGCCATCACTCATCCATATATTTACTTGTACATATTCTCATTCACCCCTTTTTAGATTTGTGTGTATTAGGTAGTTGTTGGGGAACTGTTAGATTACTTGTTAGATATTACTGCATTGCAGGAACTAGAAGCACAAGTGTTTCGCTACACACATGGTTAGCAGATGTTTGTGTGACCAATAAAATTAGATTTGTCCTCTTTTATCTGTCTTCAGTACAGGGTTAGGGTTAAATCCCAGAGAATGTTAACAGTGATTGCCTCGGTGTGCATCACACAAAGAGCTGCAGCTGCTTATGGTTCCTCCAGAGGTAAAAGAGCAAGCAAAAAGAACCATCTGAAAACCCAGAAATGATTTTCATCACAGGTCTGCACATGTAGTCAAGGGATTTGACTCTGCAGTCTGTGCATATATTAGCTCCTTTACAATGTTATTTTGTTTTCATATTGAACGGTGAGGCTAAAACGTATCATCGTGCTGCCGAGGTGGCCAGAGGACAACTTCTTATTTTCTTTTCCCCCAGGTAGACTTGGAAGGTCAAAGATCAAATGACAAATGATGCAGAATCGGTCAATACAAAAGGTCTTACTCTGAAGATAGCGTCACAAAAGGAGAACGTGAATGGAGAGGGATTGATGTTTGTCTGGTGTTTAGAGCTGGACATTGGCTGGGTGGAGCATAGCATGTTTAAACAACTAACAATGGTGCATACGTAGGCTACAAGATAAACAACGCACATCCTCATCCTACACAAGTTGGCTGTGCCTTTGAGGCTCTTTACAGTGGTTTCTCTCTGGGGTTTGCATTGACAGGTGAAGACTGACAGGTCTATTAGCCGGGACAGTCGTCACCTCCAAGGCAAACTGGATCAGTAGAAGCCCCCCCCCCCCCCCCCACACACTTATTCCCTGCTGCTAACGGCCTCCTACTGTGTGTGTGTTAAGTGGTACTGGCTAGTTCTTTTGTTGCCATTTGGACTACACCACACCGTTGCCAGCCGTTTAGCTAGTGTTTGTGTTCATTTTAATGCTGAAGTTTACTAAAGGTTCAGGAAATGCTTCCTATCTTGGGTCTGACAAGAGTGATGGCTGCACCTTCTCTCCACCTGATCAAATGGATATATGACATCAGAGAAGCTTTAGGGGAAAAGTCTGTTTCCCCCCCATTTTTTTTTTAACTTGCTCTTGGATATTCCTGCATCATGCAGGCTCAGAACAAATTGCGAGTCCTACACTGATTCATTCCTGGAAGACTCCAATTGGATGACTGAATGGAAAAGGTTAATCCCAGTTCCTGTTAGTTCTTTGGCTACTGGCAATGTGGAATGTCAGTAATATCGATGGATGATGATGAAATTACCATAGGAACCAGGGGTTGGAACTGAATTATTTATTTAGTTTCAGAATCATAATTTATTTTGTTCCGATCTACTGTTCCGACCAGCAAAATAAAGTTCTGAACAGGTTCGAATCCCAAAGTCACTGTTTAAATCGTTCCTTTTTTAAAAACCTTTTAAATAATTTTTTTAAACATTTTAGCTCGCCATTAAATAATTTCACTAATCAGTGCTGATAGAGTAGCTTGCTATGGAGCGGGCAAGCTATTTGCATGCATTGGAAAGACTAGTGAAGGGCGTGTGATGCAACTGAAATTTTGTACGTCAGGAGAGAGCGAGCGAGAGAGGGTGGCGGAGACTTGGCTTGAAGCGCAGGGCATCTTTATTATGACTTGGGTTCTCTGAATTAGGCCCACGGAATTATACCTATGGAGGAACATTGAATGTCTGAACTTCCGTTGGCTTAACGTTGGACCAGCTAGCTAGCTAGCTAGCTAATGTTGTGTCTCTGACTATGATTACATTATGACATGCTATTTTATCAAATCGATTACCTAATGTTTAATAGATTACGTGATTGAAATAAACCATTAATAACCTAAGGCACCACGGAAACAGGAATTTATATATATATAGCGGTTATCTCCCGAATCCACTCTGGAGATCTTTAATATCGATAGCAGTCAATTATTAATCGTCACTTTATTAGTCTCATTCTGATGGTCGTAAAGTACTTGGTTATCTGCACAAACCCTGGCTAACAAGTTGAATCGGCAATACACATTATTTAGGTATTTAGTTATAAATAATTAAGCCAATCACACAGAATTACATATACATACACAGGATAGATTATACATCAATTACTAATCATGTCATGAAAAGCCCCTAGTGGGCTAACCCGATATGACGGCTGGTTACACAAAGAAAGGGGGTTGGCCTTGAATGAAAGACCGGGAAGACTGAAGGACAAAGGGATTGGGTCTCTATCGGACCTTGAGAAGTTATGCTACCGTAAATACAGAATCTTTCCCAGCAGAGATCGCCATTGTCCTTTTGAATAAATTTTCTGGTCTTTTTGTTGTAGAAGCGGGTACGTTGAAGTACCCTCAGTTCTTAGGAGACTGTCTGTCCTCGTCCTAGGCTACGTTCTCAACTCGCGCTGTATTCTGGCTGGTCTAGTCAATTCACCATTCCAGCGTGGTGATCGTCACCTCCACGTTGAAATTCACCCTTTTTTTTAAACGTTAGGACAGGAGTCCTAACATTTCTGGAACTAAGGTTGACTTCCATCAACAGGCTTTTGTACTGGGGGAGAGGAGTGTGTTTCATAGTTCTCAACCAATGTCTGTTCACTTGGGCGTGGCCACCGAGTGAACATAAGTTGACTTAATAAAATAAAACATTTATTTAGAAGCTAAAATCATATTTCATCTTCACACAGTTTCATATTTAAATTACACAACAATTCCATGTGAATCTGAACTAGAATGTGTAGACTTTCCAAGATACAATTTGTTGTGCTATCGTCAGAAATAATATCCCAGACAACAACTGATCTGACATCATATTCTTTAAGTACCAACGGACACTTTTTCAACTGGTTGAGAAAGGGAAATATTGTTCCATTCCCCAACTTTTACATGTTACCATACTCTCTCTATGATAACAAAGGGCTTTCCAAGAGTCTATTCTGTAGAGTGGAGAGAAAAGGGGGAAAGGTATTTATGGGGGGGGTCATAAACCTCACCCAACAGGGTAAAGTCATGACAACTAACAAGCACGTGTGTGCAGAGCGGCGCAATAATTAAAATAAAAACATGTCTTACCTTTTTTTGTAGTTAATAAATCCAAAGTGAAACGTGATAATTATAGTATCCTTAACTAGCCTCGAAAGATCGACCCGCCTCTACTTATTTTACTGGTTTGTGAATCACTGACACCGCTCCCCGGTTAGAGGGGAATAAGGCAAACCAAGAGTTGAAACGCACACAGGAACTGTATTAACACACACTGAGGAAGATTAACATGGGGATGGAAGTGGACAAGGTAGTGGACTGCTAGTGGTTCTGTAGGAAGAAATTGAATATACTGTACAAACAATCTGATGAGCAGTACTATCCTTGCTCCCATCAAGGACTGTATAAATGACATATAATCCCTGAACATTTTTACAGGTTACAAGCTATACTGAGTCAGCATACATAATACAACAACAATTAACTATTAAGAACAAATGTGTGTGTGTATATATAAATGTCACACAACTCACTTTGGGCACGCAGACCATCCCACAAGACCAGATATATGAGTCAGTCCAGTTCTTGACGTTGATCTCTGCCACTTCCTGAAGGAGACTAACAGTATTGTGGGACCTGTATAGTCAAGAGGATGGGCAGGATGTCCGGCCCCCTAGTAACATACCTATCACACAGATCAGAGTTTCTGAGAGGCAGGTTTATGGTACCCCCTCGACTCTCAGGCTCCAGTCGTGGGTTTATGGGGAGTGGAGTGTGCAGCTCTGGGCTGTGAGGTGCTTATAACAGTCAGCAGAAATGAAATAACACGCCTTTTTGGTCATGAATAAGTCCAATGTGAAACGTGATGACTATAGTTTCCTCAACTAGCATTGAAAAGGTTAATCCATTCTTCTCCAATGAAAAATCTCTCCCTAATTTCTGGATCACGTTTGTAACGTCACTAGCCTGCTAGTAGCGTCACTAGGCTGCTAGTAACGTCACTAGGCTGCTAGTAACGTCACTAGGCTGCTAGTAGCGTCACTGGGCTGCTAGTAGCGTCACTGGGCTGCTAGTCGCGTCACTGGGCTGCTAGTCGCGTCACTGAGCTGCTAGTCGCGTCACTGGGCTGCTAGTCGCGTCACTGGGCTGTTAGTCGCGTCACTGGGCTGCTAGTAGCGTCACTGGGCTGCTAGTAGCGTCACTGGGCTGCTAGTAGCGTCACTGGGCTGCTAGTAACGTCACTGGGCTGCTAGTAGCGTCACTGGGCTGCTAGTCGCGTCACGCTAGTAGCATCACTAGGCTGCTAGTAACGTCACTAGGCTGCTAGTCGCGTCACGCTAGTAGCATCACTAGGCTGCTAGTCGCGTCACGCTAGTAGCATCACTAGGCTGCTAGTCGCGTCACGCTAGTAGCATCACTAGGCTGCTAGTCGCGTCACGCTAGTAGCATCACTAGGCTGCTAGTCGCGTCACGCTAGTAGCATCACTAGGCTGCTAGTCGCGTCACGCTAGTAGCATCACTAGGCTGCTAGTCGCGTCACGCTAGTAGCATCACTAGGCTGCTAGTCGCGTCACGCTAGTAGCATCACTAGGCTGCTAGTCGCGTCACGCTAGTAGCATCACTAGGCTGCTAGTAACGTCACTAGGCTGCTAGTAACGTCACTAGGCTGCTAGTCGCGTCATGCTAGTAGCATCACTAGGCTGCTAGTAACGTCACGCTAGTAACGTCACTAGGCTTGGGAGGGGGAGCGAGATTGCCTACACATGCACACACTGGCAAAGATGTCCAGCTGGCAGGCAGGCAGGCAGACGCTGGAATAAGTTTGAGTGACAGAGTGAGGGCTTTGCATAAGCACTTATTTTTGTGGGACTGGGGGGAAAATGGCTGGAACATAAAATAACGTTATTAACCGGTTCCCATGCTTTTAAAATAACGGTTCTGTTCCGGAACAGTATAGATGATTTTCGTTCTGATTCTGTTCCTTGAAAGAATTGTGTTCATTTTATGTTTTGGGGTTCTGTTCCCTGAACTGGTTCCAACCCCTGATAGGAACTGACTTTCAACCATTTAGATTCACTCCAAAGCCTTTAATATTACATTTGCTTTAACATCTTGTTTGATCCCGACACGTATTAGTAAAAATCCAGTGCACTCAATGTCCCCTCCCTAGGACCAGGGTCGGCCACTCTTCCCTGGCGTTTATTTAGTGAATGCTGTTTCTCCGGGCAACCATCAAACGCCACTCTGTAATCCACGCAGAGGCCAGCCTGTCTGAAATTCTGAGCTGCGAGCTGTTGCCATAACAACGCCTGCAGAGCCAAGGGGTGTTTTTGTGAGCAGTGGGTGGGGGGGCAGTAACATCTGGCCCAGTTGTCTTCCAGCGAGGAATGGGGTTTTGACTTGATTGTTTACCTGTGACTGCCTTTTCGGGTAAATCTTCACTTTGTTCTACTTGTGTTAGCTGAAAACAATTGTTTGCCTCAAGTTTCTCAACAACAGTTTTCTGGTTCCACATCCATCTTAAATCTTTACCCACAATGACAATTCAATGAACAACTCCACATTATTATCTGTGATCCCGTTTCTGCCACCAATGGGAACTTTGTCAATTCAGGTTGCAGTATGCTAACTCAGTCACTCTACAAATGTGCTTGCAGCAGCTACCAAATCAGTCTCACTACAGCAGCTACCAAATCAGTCTCACTACAGCAGCTACCAAATCAGTCTCTATTAAGATGGACAGCGTGTATAATGTATTGCCTTGCAGATGAAATTATTAAATTGTTGACTGAAATTGTCAAGCCAGACTTTCATAGTAGACTTCATTTTTTTGATAACATAGCTACAGTATTTCACTTTTTAATGTGTATAGTATTGCTTACTAGGTGTGTCCAATCAATTTTGTAACCACTCCCTCTTAAAATTAGGGCTAATTGGAAAAGCTGTTCAAAAGAGGACATTTGTATTATTTCTTTGTACTCCCTGACGAAGGCCATGCAGCCGAAACGCGTCGGATTTAAAAAACTTTGTTTCTATTGAACATGCCATAACAAATAAGGGCATTTTAATTAATTATATGAAGAGTGCCTTGGTCCTCCTTTTCCAGACTACATAGTACTCTGAATATCAATCTAAACATCCAACCTGACAACATACCGGCAGACTGTCTATAGACTGTGCAGTTTGATTTACAGCGGGGTCTGAAATTGACACCCTTGATAAAGATGAGCAAAAACAACTGTATAAAATAAATTCCCCTTTTCTTTTTTTTTTGCATACCATATAGCTCAGTTTTTGAATTGTTCTTTCATACTAATACAATTGCTCAAAGTTTTTTTATTTTTAACGAGTATTTTTTTTCTCTCCTGTTTTCAATGCCTTGCAAGGATACCGGAACTGAGCCTTTTTCTAAAATGTATTTTGAGTTGTAGAACACATTCATCCGTACAGAATCTCTCCGAATCCTTGATATTCTTTGTCTGCGCTGAATTATGATCGAAGAGAATTCTCTTGGTAGATAATGCGGTCAGCATTTGATTGTGAGGAATTCTAAGTCAGGTGAACAAAAGGACTTGAGTTCCTGTATGTTGTTATGATCACACACATGTCTCGTTAATCATAAGGCATACACCCCCGCCCTTCTTCTTACCAGAGAGATGCTTGTTTCTGTCGGCAGAAACACAGACGGCGCAATCACACTGCCCTAACCCATCTGGACAAGAGGAATACCTATGTAAGAATGCTGTTCATCGACTACAGCTCAACATTTAACACCATAGTACCCTCCAAACTCGTCATTAAGCTTGAGACCCTGGGTCTCGACCCCGCCCTGTGCAACTGGGTCCTGGACTTCCTCACGGGCCGCGCCCAGGTGGTGAGGGTAGGTAACAATATCTCCACCCCGCTGATCCTCAACACTGGGGCCCCACAAGGGTGCGTTCTCAGCCCTCTCCTGTACTCCCTGTTCACCCACGACTGCATGGCCATGCACGCCTCCAACTCAATCATCAAGTTTGCAGACGACTCTACAGTTGTCGGCTTGATTACCAACAACGATGAGACGGCCTACAGGGAGGAGGTGAGGGCCCTCGGAGTGTGGTGTCAGGAAAATAACCTCACACTCAATGTCAACAAAACAAAGGAGATGATCGTGGACTTCAGGAAACAGCAGAGGGAGCAGCCCCCCTATCCACATCGACGGGATAGTAGTGGAGAGGGTAGAAAGTTTTAAGTTCCTCGGCGTACACATCACGGACAAACTGAATTGGTCCACCCACACAGACAGCGTGGTGAAGAAGGCACCAGAAACACTCACAAACTTTTACAGATGCACAATCGAGAGCATCCTGTCGGGCTTAATCACCGCCTGGTACGGCAACTGCTCCGCCCACAACCGTAAGGCTCTCCAGAGGGTAGTGAGGTCTGCACAACGCATCACCGGGGGCAAACTACCTGCCCTCCAGGACACCTACACAACCCGATGTCACAGGAAGGCCAAAAAGATCATCAAGGACATCAACCACCCGAACCACGGCCTGTTCACCCCGCTATCATCCAGAAGGCGAGGTCAGTACAGGTGCATCAAAGCGGGGACTGAGAGACTGAAAAACAGCTTCTCTCTCAAGGCCATCAGACTGTTAAACAGCCATCACTAACATTGAGTGGCTGCTGCCAACACACTGACTCAACTCCAGCCACTTTAATAATGGAAAAATGTATGTAATAAATGTATCACTAGCCACTTTAAACAATGCCACTTTATATAATGTTTACATACCCTACATTACTAATTTCATATGTATATACTGTACTCTATACTATCTACTGCATCTTGCCTATGCCGTTCTGTACCATCACTCATTCATATATCTTTATGTACATATTCTTATTCCTTTACACGTGTGTGTGTATAAGGTAGTTGTTGTGAAATTGTTAGGTTAGATTACTTGTTAGATATTACTGCATGGTCGGAACTAGAAGCACAAGCATTTCGCTAAACTCGCATTAACATCTGCTAACCACGTGTATGTGACAAATAAAATTTGATTTGATTTGGACTGCCCTCTTCAATTCAAACCACAGGTTTTGAATGGGGTTCAAGTCCGGTGACTGAGATGGCCATTTCTTTGTCGATTTTGATGTGTGTTTGGGGTTGTTGTCTTGGTGGAAGATTCACTCGCGGCCAAGTTTCATCCTCCTGGCAGAGGCAACCAGGTTTTTGGCTAAAATATCCTGTTATTGGGTAAAGTTCATGATGCCATTAAAGGGCCCCAGGACCAGTGGAAGCAAAATTGTTTGATAACATCAGATCCACCACCATATTTTACAGTAGGTATGGGGTTATTTTCTGCTCATGCATTCTCATTTTGACACCAAACCCACCACCGGTATGTATGGCCAAAACACCGGTTCCAATCTAACGGTTAAGGTTTGAATTTGGGGCGGGGGTAAGCTGATCCTAGATCTGTACTTAGTGGACATTTCACCTCGGGCCGTAGAGCGAGACTTCCAACAGCAGAGCTATTGATTCGGAACTAACGGCGAGCAGTTTGAGCCTCGTTCTCTCTCCAGGCTACAGTGTGTGTGTGTGTGTGTGTAGTAATGTAGTCTAAAAGCAGGGCAATACGATCCAGAGGCTCCGTACGGAAGGTGTGACGCTATTGCAGAGCCTCCGGAGGCTTGCGGGGTCCAAACCGATGCTCTGTAGCACATTGCCGTGAGCCTCCCAAATGTTTTAACAATGCGGAGGGCTCCGTATAGCTCCGCATTGACATGATTGGTTGCCGGGTAGGTGGGGGCGGGAGGTACTGTACACAAACACACTTCCTTGACAACTTCCTTGATGACAGCTCTGCTCCGCAAAGCACAATAATTATGAATGCCCTGACTTCTGCGGAGGGCCGTTTCACAGTAAATGCTGTACAGCCACTGCAGATGTCGGATTGACCATGCAAATCCTTCAAGTGTTCTCATCACTTAAAGGTCATAGGGGATAATGGAATACAGTGTATGTGGAGATTTGGGGGGGGTGATTCGGCAGAGTCTTTTGGTGGAGATTATCAACAGATACTGCCCTGACATTGAAGTTTTAATTGTTTCAGAACATGTATTTATTTTACCAGGCAGGTCCATTTTTAAGAACAAACATCAATTTTTCCTGAATGATTTTCGATTACAGGAGGGCAATAAGTGCAAATCCCTCGTCCCGTAACATTCTGGCACACTTTCACTCCTCTCTATTCAACCCATGTGTTATCCCTCTCCTAGTTTAATCTCCCTTGCCCTGTATGTCCTTTCTCCCCCTCTTCTTCTTCTCCTTCTCTAGTAAAGCTGCTGCTGTCTCCTTGCTCCATTGTCTTTGTACATGGCAGTCTGACCCCTGCTCTGTCTAGCACATCCTCCTGGCTGTCTAGCAATCACGCCCTCCTCCATCTCATCACACATTCACTGTGTGCTTGGCACTCCCTCTTCTCTCTTCATCCTCTCCTCTCTTCAACCTCTCTTCCTCTCAGCCCCTCCTGTTTTCCTCTAGGGGCTGTTTGAAGGTCCTGGCAGACTTCCAATTGAACCAGAGAGGAGCATTTCAGTCAGGCCCAGGCTTGCTCTCTCTGTCTCGCTCGCTCTCCCTCTGCTTTAGTAGTAATCCCTCCCTGCTCTCCCCGCCACTCCACAACCACCCCTGACATATATCGAATAGTGTTTTAAAGGCAGTCATGTGAGTGCTGCTGGTCATCTGCTCTCTGTTTCTGTCTAACTGGGCGCTCTGTCTAACTGGGTGCTGGGTGCCTAAGGCCAGGGTGCACAGAATCCCAAGTGTGTGACTGTTTCTGTTTGGATGCCCGTGTGGCTTTTTGGGTGACTGTGTGTATGTGGCTAGCAGTGTGTGTGTGTGATTTTGTGTTTGTCTGCAGAGAGCGAGACAGAGTAAGGGTTTCAGAGACAATGCAGTATTTGTGCGTCTTTTGAATCTCTCAATATAATCCATGTTGTCTGATCCGGTTTCCACAGAGCTGTATTGAGTAAGGAGTCATGACAGATAAGAAACGGGTCCCTCAGCCTTTTTTTTCTTCTCTCTCTTTCGGGGGGAAAGCCGTACATTTACAAGGAAAAGATTCAGCGCTATGCCATCAGGCCGGATATGAAGTAGACTGTGAAAACGGTATTTAAATGACCATATCTAGTAGCTAGTTTTTATTTTTTGTCGTTGCTGGTTTGCTAAGGCTCGGTTGACTATGATCGCCTAGGCCCTATATGTGCATACCTTGTGAAGGGAAGGGCCATGTGGCTGAACATCGTCCTGATCCTGTCTTGTGCTTCAGGTGAAAGACTTCAGGCGCTTTTCAATAGAAACTAGCAGGCATGCAGAGAAGGCAGTCTTATTGAGCTGACAGTTTCGTTTCACACTGTAAACATTTTTGTTTTTGTCGGGTGGCTTAGATGAATACAGGTGCTAGAGAACAATGTTTGTTGATGTCAAAACATTTTTTATTTCCGGATAAAAGAGATTTTGTGTTTTTAAATGCTGTTCAGATGTTTCTCCTTTGCTTTTTTTGGATGAAAGTTTAAAGACAAAATCTGAACCAAATGTCTATGATGCCACATCATATGCTCCTACCAAGATCATGTTTGTTTCTGATTTGACGTATCACCTTTAATTTTGATGGGGATTTAATTGTTTACAACAACAAAAAACGAGGTGAAACTTGGTTAGTTTTTATGGAATAGGACCCCATTTTTTTTACAAACGATTTGAACGTAGTTTATTTTATTATGACCATATTGAGGGAAAGTATTGTAACGCCATAGGAAACAATAGAATGATGCAACGTGATTGAATATATATTGATGTTGGCAAAGATTTGCAAGGGAGGTATTGTGTCTTAAGTAGATGCACAAGAATTGTGTGTGTGTGTGTGTGTAATATGTGTTGTTTACATCTTGTGTGTAAGAGTCTTAAGCAGCATAATTATAACCTTTTTTTATTATAGGGCTGATAATGATACGAATGCGTTTTAAGAAAATTGCGTATCATGAGACATGATCACATCTTTGATAAGGCAACACATTTGAAATGCTCCGTCTCTTTGTTATTGCTCTGTGTTCATGATTGTCATGAATATTGATGTCGTCTGTGCAGTGCTAGTGGCTAGGCCTCTGGGAATGTTTTGTGGCTCAGAGCAGCAAATTATCCCAATATCTGATGCATATTCTGACTGTCACCCTCCTTTTTATAAACAGTGTGAATTGGTTCACCTTCCGTTTCTGTTGTGGCTCGATTTGCTTTTAATTGGATCATGAATGGATACAGATTGAAAGCACTTTCCCCCCCCCAACAGTCTGTCCTTCCATCTCATCCTTTTTGTCTCTCACTTCCTATTTCTTTCTCTACGTGTTTTCTTCCCGCCTTAGTCTGTCCTACTTCCTCTCTCATCTCTCTCTTACTGTCCGTCCCCTCTCCTCTGTCGCTGGCCTTTCCATCTGCCACTCCTCTGCTTGTCCCCACGGCTTTGTTTAAACACCCACAATGCACAGCGCCGGCCGTGGCTAGACGAGAGGGCGAGCATGCCCTCAGGCTGGGCTCTCAGCCTTGACTTTGTGCTAATGAGCGGCACAGGCCATTCTCTAACCCTTCTCCTCCCTCTAAACTATCTACCCCAACCACTGCATTCATCTCTCCCTCACCCCCTGGAGGGTTGGGGAAGGGGGTCACCCCCTGGAGGGGTGGTGGTGGTAGTAGAGCGGGAGGTGGGTTAGTGTAGCTGTGCCTTTCTGCCGCCTGGACACACCCTTCTTGCTGGGTCTCGTCGAGCACAAAGACAGCCTTTTGGAAGCTGCTCCCGAGCGAGGCCACGTCAAAACAAAGAGGGAGGCCGTGCGCTAGCCGGCTACGTCCACAGACTACACGTGCACCCGGGGTGTCCCCCTCTAAGCCGATCTAAAGCCCTGGCTTGGCCTCCAGCTTATGACGGTCACTGTGACCTCGCCTGTCACACCAGAAGATTCCCATCTGCTCTTTCCTGTGTTACAATGTCATTGCAGGCACTAACATCTACTTCCTGGTTCTGACTTGACTTCCTGTGCTCTTATCAAACTGTGATGTCACAGCTTCAGCATAAGAAGCTATTTTTGCTGATAGCTGCCGGGACTTTTTAGTTAACAGCTGGCGTGTTAAATTAAACCCAAATACAAGTTTCTCTTTGGTCCTCCATGGTAGTGTTAAAGGTGGAAGAAGGGGCTATATCATGTTAGTGAACAGATATGCCAAACTGCAATGGCCTGTTGGATTTATGATCACTCTGGTAATTGAGCTTTGCACAGCTTTTCACTCCGAGGTAATAAAACCTAGATGCCAGATGCTTGCGTATAATCTCTCCTCCCCTCTGGTGAAATGTGCCAGCAGTATACCATCCATCCCACTGCTGGCTTGCTTCTGAAGCTAAGCAAGGTCGATCCCTGGACGGGAGACGAGATGCTGCTGGAAGTGTTGTTGGAGGGCCAGTAGGGGCCCTCTTTCCTCTGGTCTAAGGAGAGTCCAATGCCCTAGGGCAGTGAAGGGGACATTGCCCTGCGTAGGGTGCCGTCTTTTGGATGGGACGTTAAACGGGTGTCGTGACTCTCTGTGGTCACTAATGATCCAATGGCACTTATCGTAAGAGTAGTGGTGTTGACCCCGGTGTCCTGGTTAAATTCCCAATCTGGCCCCCGTATCATCATGGCCAGCTAATCATCCCCAGTTTCCAATTGGCTCATTCATCCCCCCCTCCTCTCCCCTGTAACTATTCCCAAGGTCATTTCTGTAAATGAGAATGTGTTATCAGTTAACTTACCTGGTAAAATAAGTGATAAATACGTAAAGGCGCTTCCATCCAAGAATTAGATCCACTGTCATTCAAAAATTAGATCCACCGTGTATCTTCATTTTAAGTGTATTAAAATGATTTGGTGACGTATTCCTAGCATGCAATGACTACATGTAGTTTGTGACTACAAACTCAAGAGAGCAAAAAATATATAATTTGGTTCTATACACCATTTTGGATTTGAGATCGAATGTTTCATATGAGGCGACAGTACAGAATGTCACCTTTTTTATTTGAGGGTGTTTTCGTACCTACAGTGGCAAGGAAAAAATATGTGAACCCTTTGGAAATACCTGGATTTCTGCATAAATTGGTCAATTTTTTTTTTAAATCTGATTTTCATCTAAGTCACAACAATAGACAAACACAGTCTGCTTAAACTAATTACACACAAACAATTATACATTTTCATGTAGACCATTCATCTTTACAAAACCGTTTCAGTTCAGCAATATTCTTAGGATGTCTGGTTGAACCGCTCTCGAGGTCATGCCACAGCCTTTTAAATCGGGTTGAGGTCAGGACTCTGACTGGGCCACTCCAGAAGGCCTATTTTCTTCTGTTGAAGCCATTTTTTTTTTACTTCTGTGTTTTGGGTCATTGTCCTGTTGAGTTTCAATTGGCAGACAGATGGCCTTACATTCTCCTGCAAAATGTCTTGATAAACTTGGGAATTCATTTTTCCGTCGATGATCGCAAGCTGTCCAGGCCCAGAGGCAGCAAAGCAGCACCAAACCTCTCTCCACCATACTTTACAGTTGGGATGAGGTTTGGATGTTGGTGTGCTGTGCCTTTTTTTCTTCTCCACACATAGTGTTGTGTGTTTCTTCCAAACAACTCAACTTTAGTTTAATCTGTCCACAGAATATTTTGCCAGAAGCGCTGTGGAACATCCAGGTGCTCTTTTTGCAAACTTTTTTGGACATCAGTGTCTTCTTCTGTGGTGTCCTCCCATGAACACCATTCTTGTTTAGTGTTTTACGTATCGTAGACTCGTCAACAGAGATGTTAGCATGTTCCAGAGATTCCTGTAAGTCTTTAGCTGACACGCTAGGATTCTTCTTCACCTCAGCGTTCTGCGCCGTGCTCTTGCAGTCATCTTTGCAGGACGGCCACTACTAGGGAGAGTAGCAATAGTGCTGAACTTTCTCCATTTTATAGACACTTTGTCTTACCGTGGACTGATGAACATCAAGGCTTTTAGAGATACTTTTGTAACCCTTTCCATCTTTATGCAAATCAACAATTCTTAATCTTAGGTCTTCTGAGATCTCTTTGTTTGAGGCATGGTTCACATCAGGCAATGCTTCTTGTGAATAGCAAACTCACATTTTGTGAGTTTTTATTTTATTTTTATAAGGCAAGGCAGCTGTAACCAACATCTTCAATATCGTCTCATTGATTGGACTCCAGGTTAGCTGACTCCTGACTCCAATTAGCTTTTGGAGAAGTCATTAGCCTAGGGGTTCACATACTTTTTCCAACCTACACTGTGAATGTTTAAATGATGCATTCAATATAGACCAGAAAAATACAATTTCTATGTTATTAGTTTAAGCTAAGATGATCAGATCAAATTTTTATGACTAATTTATTCAGAAATCCAGGTAAATCCAAAGGGTTCACATACTTTTTCTTGCCGCTGTAACTGTTTCACTGTTTTAGAAATTAAAGCACTATCTATGAAGTCCCCTATGTCAAAAGTCATCATTTATTTGGACATTCACATTCATAAGGTATAAAAGTTCAGTGTTTGGTCTCATGTTCCTAACACCCAATGACGACGTCTAGTTTGTGACTACAAAGTTCACGTGATGCATTTGCAGCTTGTTTGTTTTTGGGTTATGTTTTGCCCAATAGTAATTGTGACTGACCTAACAAAAACTGCTGGAACACTAGCTAGAACATTTTGAAATTGCACCTTGTGCATTCTACTATTACAGCTCTCAACAGTAAGTTGAAAAACCCAACTTTAACTTTTTGACCCCGGGCCTGTTGAGAATGACTGATCTGGGGCTTTGAAATGATGGCTTGGTGTCTGAAAACCTACTCCCCCGATCTCTCGATCACTCCGCTGACGTCCTTTACACCTCTACTCTGTGTCAGTGTCCTAGAATAATTTTATCATTTTGATATGCTTTCTTTCTCACTTCTCTCTTTTCGATCTTATCTCGGTGTCTTTCTTGCTCTTTCAGACATCTCTCGGGTCTTTCCCTAGCCATCGCTCTTTCCACCCTGCTCTCTCGCGGAGCGCTGTCACGCTCTCTCACGCTCTCACTTCTCTCTTTCGATCCTCCACTCAGATGTTTTGCTATTTCTTTTCCCCCCACTCGCTTTCACTTTCGCTCTTATGTCTTTCTTTCGGTCTTCTCTCTCTGATTTCCCCAGCCATCTCTTTTTCCTCCCTCGCTTATTAGCTCCTGTGGAGACACTAATTGCAGTGCAGCTGGAGGAGGTGTACAATCATGGCCTCTGAGCTCGGGCCCTGTTTGTGCCAGCCTCATGGAAACACAAGACTCTCCTGCCACACACGCCATCATTTAGGAACCAATGGGTGGGGAGAGATATGAGGACATGGCTCTAAGGTTTTTATTTCAGTTGAACAATAGCATCTTCATGGTTCAAGAGCCTCTGTGTTGAGGGCTTAAGTCCTGATTCTGACCTTATAGAAACATACACAAGGCTTTACTAGCAACTGTGGGAGTCCTGATTCGTACCTTTAACATACACAGGTCTACATGGTAACAATACTGTTGTAATCGTTCATTCATTTGAATAAGTTGACTCATTGATACTTCTAATTATCCATTCTGATTAGACATGTTTCATACTGAATGCCAGACTCTGTTAAATGTATTGAATAACATGTTGTAAAACAGGCCTTTGGTAATACAACATGAATGTAGGCCCTTTGGTAATACAACATGAATGTAGGCCCTTTGGTAATACAACATGAATGTAGGCCCTTTGGTAATACAACATGAATGTAGGCCCTTTGGTAATACAACATGAATGTAGGCCCTTTGGTAATACAACATGAATGTAGGCCCTTTGGTAATACAACATGAATGTAGGCCCTTTGGTAATACAACATGAATGTAGGCCCTTTGGTAATACAACATGAATGTAGGCCCTTTGGTAATACAACATGAATGTAGGCCCTTTGGTAATACAACATGAATGTAGGCCCTTTGGTAATACAACATGAATGTAGGCCCTTTGGTAATACAACATGAATGTAGGCCCTTTGGTAATACAACATGAATGTAGGCCCTTTGGTAATACAACATGAACGTAGGCCCTTTGGTAATACAACATGAACGTAGGCCCTTTGGTAATACAACATGAACGTAGGCCCTTTGGTAATACAACATGAACGTAGGCCCTTTGGTAATACAACATGAATGTAGGCCCTTTGGTAATACAACATGAACGTAGGCCCTTTGGTAATACAACATGAACGTAGGCCCTTTGGTAATACAACATGAATGTAGGCCCTTTGGTAATACAACATGAATGTAGGCCCTTTGATGTCGCAGACATTGCCTTCACTCACTCTCGCTCATGTGGGGGCCCCCCTGTGGAAGACCGAGAGGGGTGTAACCTAGTCCCAAATGGCTCCCTATTCCTTTATAGAGGACTACGTTTGGTCAACCTGGTCGGAAGTAGTGCACTATAAAGGGAATAAGGTGCCATTTGGCACACACTCACACACACACACTCACACTCACTATGCCGAGCTTCATTACCAGAAAGGGGACCCTTTCATTTCACCCTCCTCGTGACGTCATCAGTGTTTCCACGGTTACCCATCACCGTAACGACACACACGGCTATCCTCTCGAGGGCAGGGACGTCAGAGGGATTTAATTAGCATGTCTGCTTTTATGTCTCCCTGTCTCTGTGTTTCATCAACGTCACTAATATTTCATGAGTTGTGTGTATTTTATAGGCCTCGCTGTGAGTCTCATTGTTTCCGAGTAGGCTTGTATAGAGGATCCACACTGATCTTTGTACTGTATGCGGGCTATATGGGACCAGTGTGTGGGAGGTCCAAGTTATGACCAGATCCACAAGGGTGTTTGGACATCAACAAGCCGTCTTGGTTGCTCCACAGATCAATATACTATATTTTTTAGTGTGTCTGTGTGACCCCTTATACCAGACCAGGGGTATTTAAACCTTTTCAGCAGGGACCCCATTCTCCCCCCCCCCCCCCCCCCCACCCGAATCTACTGACACAACCTTCAAATCGGTACATTTATATTTTTACATCAAATAATCTTACATTTATTGAATTTTTATCTCATCAATATGAAAAGCCAATAAATGCATATCAATAAAATTATTTCAAATTATCTTTCTCAAAAATGTTTGTGTCATACAATCTGTGCTTTTTATTTTTTGTTCCCCCCCCCATTTATTTATTATTACATTTTGGTGACCCCACTGCAGTTCCCTCCCGACCTCAACTTTGAATACCACTACCTTAGTCTGTACGTGTGTGCGTAAACTGTCGTCACACAAAGGGCTCTAGCCCTCCTGTATCCCGCAGTGACGACTCGACGGTCTGCTTTCCTGCGTGTGTGTGTGTGAGAGACACACAAAACAACACACAGTAGGTGGCAGGGTTTGTCATACGACTGGGGAAAGCTGGTGGCATCAATATTTTATCTGACTTTTTTATGACCTTACCATCCTCTCTTCCCCCTCAGTCTCTTAACAACACTGAACAAAAATCTAAACGCAACATGTAAAATGTTGGTCCAATGTTTCATGAGCTGAAATAAAAGGTCCCATAAATGTTCCATACACACAAAAAGCTTATTTCTATCATTTTTTTCTCAAACATCTAATCACGCCAGTCCAGGATCTCCACATCCTGCTTCTTTACCTGCGGGATCGTCTGAGACCAGCCACCCGGACAGCTGATGAAACTGGGTTTGCACAACCAACATTTCTGCAGAAACCATCTCAGGGAAGCGCTTGTCGTCAGGGTTTTGATCCGACTTCACAGGATGAATCGTGGTTTCAACTGTACCGGGCAGACGGCGTGTATATGGCGTCTTGTGGGTGACCGGTTTGCTGACGTGAACAGAGTGCCCCATGGTGGAGGTGGGGTTATGGTATGAGGCAGGCATAAGCTACGGACAACGAACACAATTGCATTTTATAGATGGCAATTTGAATGCAGAGATACCGTGACGAAATCCTGAGGCCCATTGTCGTGCCATTCATCTGCCTCCATCACCTCGTGTTTCAGCATGATAATGCACGGCCCCATGTCGCAAGGACTTGTACACACTTCCTGGAATCTGAAAATGTCCTAGTTCTTCCATGGTCTGCATACTCACCATACATGTCACCCATTGAGCATGTTTGGGATGCTCTGGATCGACGTGTACAACGGCGTGTTCCAGTTCAAGCCAAAATCCAGCAACTTCGCACAGTCATTGAAGAGGAGTGGGACAACATTCCACAATCAACAGCCTGATCAGCTCTATGTGAAGGAGATGTCACACTGCATGAGGCAAATGTTGGTCACACCAGATACTGACTGGATTTCTGATCCACGGCCCTACTTAAATTTGTAGGTATTTGTGACCAACAGATGCATATCTGTATTCCCAGTCATGTGAAATCCAAAGATTAGGGCCTAATCAATTTATTTAAATTGACTGATTTACTTACATGAACTGTAACTCAGTAAAATCTTTGAAATTGTTTGTTTTAAATTTTGTTGTTGTTGTTTTCAGTCTATTTTGCATGGGCTACACATCATTTGGGCTACACATCATTTGGGCTACACATCATTTGGGCTACACATCATTTGGGCTACACATCATTTGGGCTACACATCATTTGGGCTACACGTCATGGTGTCTTAAGGCTCCATATGCACCGTTGGGTCCTTTGCTAAGAAACACCAGCCTCTATTTCGCTCAGGTTATTTACCCATTTGTCTTGTGTAATGCACAAGACGGCGTGTAATGCACAAGACGGCGTGTAATGCACAAGACGGCGTGTAATGCACAAGACGGCGTGTAATGCACAAGACAAATGGGCGGTCTCTATTTCTCGCTCTCTGCTAACTACTCAGACTAGCACTTTGGACTAACAGATGAAAGGGAGGCAAAAAAGAAGATCTGCATTGCCATGGCAACCCCCTCCAATAGCTTTCACACTTGGCGCTCACCCCCAGATGGTCCCCCCCCCTCAGACCTGATTATGACAAGAGCTGCAGTATTATGTTACTCTCTTGTCCCCCTCTTTAAACAACCCTTCAGACTCCTCAGACTTACCAAAGCTGTTTGTGCTATTGAGGGGGGGGGGGGGGGGGGTGAACAGTGACGAGGGGGAAATTAATGTGGGCTATGCTGTGATGCAAGTGATTTCTGATCTGCCTCCCAACAAAATGGTGAAGCATTCAGCACCGTTGTTTCTGACAGGTGTGGTTGGTTAAGCTGAGGCACGTTCAACATCGGATGTGTTCTGGTTGGTGGTGAAGTGTGGAGTCGTTGTAATGTGTGTGTTGTGTTCTGTCAGACTGTATTTACACACTTACCAGAGTTATCAGAGATACACCTGTATACACATATTACTGAAGTATATAGACCCAAATCTCGATACATTTCTCAGGTAGGTAGTGTACTACACTAACACTTCGGTTCCCCATCGCTCTCTGTGTGTCACCCCTTCGCTCTCTCTCCCCTTCGCTCTCTCCGCATCTCACCCCGTCGCGTTGCTCTCTCCGCATCTCATTCCGTCGCACACTGTCTCTCCGTCGCACACTGTCTCTCCGTCGCGCTCCCTCTCTCCGCCTCTCGCCCCCTCCGCCTCTCGCCCCCTCCGCCTCTCGCCCCCTCCGCCTCTCGCCCCCTCCGCCTCTCGCCCCGTCGCGCGCTCTCTCCGCGTCTCGCCCCTTCCGCCTCTCGCCCCGTCGCGCGCTCTCTCCGCGTCTCGCCCCGGTCGCGCGCTCTCTCCGCGTCTCGCCCCGGTCGCGCGCTCTCTCCGCGTTGCCCCGTCTCGCCCCGTCTCTCCGTTGCACACTCTCTCCATTTTTCTTCATTAATTTGGTTAGGCCAGATTTTCTGACTGCTGTCTTGAGGCTCTAGGGGTTGGTTTGGGTTAGTGAACTGAGCCTCAGAACCATCTGGCTGAGGGGACTCTTCTCTTGTTTCATCTCTTGACATTGTAGGGCTGTGTGATAATGTTTTGAGGTTGCTTGATTTTCAAATAGTTGTAGAATGTTATGTCTCTTTTTGTCAATTTGAATAAGGAGGTGGTGTTGACCCAATTCCGCTCTACGTGCTCTATTTTGTGTTTCTTTGCACTTGCAACGTCGACAGAAGAATGATCATTTAATTACTATAGTGATGTTTGTGTAAATGAATTCCTTGGGTTGCCAATTGGTGATTTGACATGAAAATAAAATTGAATTCATTAATTTATGCAATACGCTCTTGTAAAACTCTGCATACTGTATTTTGATTGGATGTTTGTCCCATTTGGTAAATTCATTATTAGAGAGTGGAACCCATACTTCACTGCCATATAAAGCAATTGGTTCTATAACTGATTGAACATGTTTGAGACAGATTCTAATTGAAATTCCTTTTTAATGGCGTAGAATGCTCTTCTTACTTTGTCGCTCAGCTCGCTCACAGCCATGTGAAAGCTACCTGTGTTGCTGATATTCAGTCCTAGATACGTGTAGTGTCCATATAGAATGTATATTTGTGACCCTGATTTTCCGGACCTCTTTTAGGAATTTCACTATATTCTTTTTTTTTTTTTTTTGGTTAAATGTCAGAGCCCAGTTCTGACAGAACCTGTACAGATGATCTAGGTGCTGCTGTAACTCTTTAGTGGGAGACAGCAGCACCAGGTCATCTGTCTACAGCAGACCCTCCTTAGTGGGAGACAGCAGACCCTCCTTAGTGGGAGACAGCAGCACCAGGTCATCTGCGTACAGCAGACCCTCCTTAGTGGGAGACAGCAGCACCAGGTCATCTGCGTACAGCAGACCCTCCTTAGTGGAAGACAGCAGCACCAGGTCATCTGCGTACAGCAGACCCTCCTTAGTGGGAGACAGCAGCACCAGGTTATCTGCGTACAGCAGACCCTCCTTAGTGGGAGACAGCAGCACCAGGTTATCTGCGTACAGCAGACCCTCCTTAGTGGAAGACAGCAGCACCAGGTCATCTGCGTACAGCAGACCCTCCTTAGTGGGAGACAGCAGCACCAGGTCATCTGCGTACAGCAGACCCTCCTTAGTGGGAGACAGCAGCACCAGGTCATCTGTCTACAGCAGACCCTCCTTAGTGGGAGACAGCAGCACCAGGTCATCTGCGTACAGCAGACCCTCCTTAGTGGGAGACAGCAGCACCAGGTCATCTGCGTACAGCAGACCCTCCTTAGTGGGAGACAGCAGCACCAGGTCATCTGCCTACAGCAGACCCTCCTTAGTGGGAGACAGCAGCACCAGGTCATCTGCCTACAGCAGACCCTCCTTAGTGGGAGACAGCAGCACCAGGTCATCTGCCTACAGCAGACCCTCCTTAGTGGGAGACAGCAGCACCAGGTCATCTGCGTACAGCAGACCCTCCTTAGTGGGAGACAGCAGCACCAGGTCATCTGCGTACAGCAGACCCTCCTTAGTGGGAGACAGCAGCACCAGGTCATCTGCGTACAGCAGACCCTCCTTAGTGGGAGACAGCAGCACCAGGTCATCTGCGTACAGCAGACCCTCCTTAGTGGGAGACAGCAGCACCAGGTCATCTGCATACAGCAGACCCTCCTTAGTGGAAGACAGCAGCACCAGGTCATCTGCGTACAGCAGACCCTCCTTAGTGGGAGACAGCAGCACCAGGTCATCTGTCTACAGCAGACCCTCCTTAGTGGGAGACAGCAGCACCAGGTCATCTGTCTACAGCAGACCCTCCTTAGTGGGAGACAGCAGCACCAGGTCATCTGCCTACAGCAGACCCTCCTTAGTGGGAGACAGCAGCACCAGGTCATCTGCCTACAGCAGACCCTCCTTAGTGGGAGACAGCAGCACCAGGTCATCTGCGTACAGCAGACCCTCCTTAGTGGGAGACAGCAGCACCAGGTCATCTGCCTACAGCAGACCCTCCTTAGTGGGAGACAGCAGCACCAGGTCATGTGCGTACAGCAGACTCTCCTTAGTGGGAGACAGCAGCACCAGGTCATCTGCGTACAGCAGACACTTGATTTCAGTGTTGTGTAAGGTGAGACCAGGTGCTGCAGATTCTTCTAATGTTTGTGGCCAATTCATTAATGTAGATGTTAAATGGTGTTGGACTTATTGGGCAGCCCTGTTTCATGCCACGTCCCTGAGAAAGGCTTGTTGCCAATTCTATGATGCTTCACGGTTTGGTTCTGCTCTCCTCAGATTTACTGTGGTCTGAGAGAGGTGTTAATGG
Organism: Salvelinus namaycush; assembly: GCF_016432855.1. Classification (NCBI taxonomy): domain Eukaryota; kingdom Metazoa; phylum Chordata; class Actinopteri; order Salmoniformes; family Salmonidae; genus Salvelinus; species Salvelinus namaycush. Next base: position 3,229,568 of record NC_052337.1, read on the forward strand.
GCTGATTGAAGGTTCTGAGAGACTCTGGGTTGAGGTCCTGCAGCCTGTTCTCTCTCTCCTGCAGCTCCTCTCTTGGTGTGGTCCTCTTGTTATTACTGCTCTCCCTGTCTTTTTGTAGATCTCTCACCTCCGTTGTTAGCCAGCTCTCTCTTGCTGGACCTCTTTCAGCTGTGCTGCTGTCCTGCTCTGTCCGCACCTTGGTTAGGAACTCCTCTTAAGGTGTGGATGTCTGGTTGCTGTTTGCTCACGCTCTCCCTGAGCAGGACCACCTCCCCTTCCAGTTTGGTGAACTCCTCCCTCGTGGAAGCCATGGTGGTGAGGGGGTCTCTCTGGGGGAGGGTCTCTCTCTCTCTCGTGCTCTCTCTGCTCTCTCCTTAATGGTCTGAAAGTCTGTTTCAAACAGTGATATTTCCAGTTGGAGAATCCTGTGTTACAGATTCCCTCATTCTTTATGGATGGGTAGTGAGAGGAGACTGCTGAGCGCCATGCATTTGGCTGGTCAATGAGAAAGATGAGATTACTCACATCACTGATTTTGTAGAGATCTGCGAAAAGTGTTTCTGGCCTCCTTTTGTAGCTTCTGCTTTAAAAAGCTTTCCTCGTTGTCATTTCTGGCCTGCGGATGGTAGAGGATGGACTCGACGCAAAGGGGGGCATGGTTCGGGTGGGCTCTGCTGCTGCGCTGTTCTTCTGCCGCACCGTTGCCATGGCAACCATTTTTGTTTGCATACCGCTAGTTAGTTCTAACTAGTAGTGCACTACTACCCCTTCTCCTGTGCTTAGAGTCGTAGGAGTCGACTCTTGCTCGACTCCCAAAACACACTGAAACGGATGCGCGCACACACGGTACACACCACCTCCATTATTTTAGAGTCCTATTAGGAAGATTACATTCGCGTTCTAGACTGCTGCCACGAGCATGATGCTGCCCATTTGCTCATCCATTTAGCCTATAAAAGGCCTGTTTTTGATTGAATATAGAAGGTGGTGTACAGCAACTAGGATATTTCAGTGATATTTCTGCTGTGTACAGCCTTGACGGATCCCATGGGGTGATGCGGCGCACTCCACGCTGATAAGCCTATTATTTGTCATGTCATAGCCCTATTCGGACTGGTATTGCTAGAGACGTTAGTTTTGTAAATATTATCCAAGCATGTGCTTGGTTTTTCAAAACTGCCCCCTGTAATTACATTTTTTTCCCCAAATTGAATTGACTCTTATGACCGAAGCGTGGAGGTTTATATTGTAGGCGTGAATATATTTCTGTCTAGACGATTAGAGGCTACACGCATATCTCGTGCTAGGCTGCCAAATGTATTGGTCTCCCCATACTATTGTAACGAAACAGCAGGGAGCAGGTCTCGAACCCTCGACCTTCTAGCCCGAAGTCCGGCGCGCTATCGACTGTGCAGCAAAAGCATGCTCGTGCGGCAGAGTCGATTTCCGCGCTTATAAACCCAGGGTCGTTACAATATTTAAATTGATGATAAAATAATCATTATTTTAGTGATCCATGGTAGACGTCCTTCCTAATAACAATGCATTTTTTTATTTGTGTCCTTCAAGGCAGCTGTCAATGATCACGTTAGGCTGCGTTTCATTTCATTTTTTTAAGGCGGTTTGATCGCGGGGGAGGCACGAGTAATGTTTGCAGTTTTCGGTTTGGCTATCTGTTTCAAGTGTATTAGTCTATAAATAAATCTTTGGCAAAATTCGTAATCTGTCCCATTTCTTATTCGACTAGTAGTTGTTCTGAAATGTTTATTGCTTGCCTACGTTTTACTCCCTCCTCTATGTTTAATACAACACGCATACATGAATAATTAATTTATGTTGCCTATCCTGAAGTTTGTTATATAGAAAGTATTTGACTGACAAAATTAAGGAAATTAGAAGGGGGGGGGGGGATTTCGGCAAGGCCATTTTCTTGCCTGCCGAATCCACAAGCTTCCCACAATAAGTTGGGTGAATTTTGACCCATTCCTCCTGACAGAGCTGGTGTAACTGAGTCAGGTTTGTAGGCCTCCTTGCTCGCACACGCTTATTCAGTTCTGCCCACAAATTTTCTATATGATTGAGGTCAGGGCTTGGTGATGGCCACTCCAATACCTTGACTTTGTTCTCCTTATGCCATTTTGCCACAACTTTGGGTCATTGTCCTTTTGGAAGACCCATTTGCGACCAAGCTTTAACTTCCTGACTGATGTCTTGATGTTGCTTCAATATAACCACATAATTTTTCACCCTCATGATGCCATCTGTTTTGTGAAGTGCACGAGTCCCTTCTGCAGCAAAGCGCCCCCACAACATGATGCTGCCACCACTGTGCTTCACGTTTTGGATGGTGTTCTTCGGCTTGCAAGCCTCCCCCTTTTTCCTCCAAACATAACGATGGTCATTATGGCCAAACAGTTCTATTTTTGTTTCATCAGACCAGAGGACATTTCTCAAAAAAGTACAATCTTTGTCCCCATGTGCAGTTGCAAACCGTAGTCTGGCTTTTTTTATGGTGGTATTGGAGCAGTGGCTTTTTCCTTGCTGAGCGGCCTTTCAGGTCATGTCGATATAGGACTCGTTTTACTGTGAATATAGATACTTTTGTACCTGTTTCCTCCAGCATCTTCACCATGTCCTTTGCTGCTGTTCTGGTATTGATTTGCACTTTTCGCCCAAAGTACGTTCATCTCTAGGAGACAGAACGCGTCTCCTTCCTGAGTGGTATGACGGCTGCGTGGTCCCATGGTGTTTATACTTGCGTACTATTGTTTGTACAGATGAACGTGGTACCTTCAGACGTTTGGAAATTGCTCCCAAGGATGAACCAGACTTGTGGAGTCTACAATTTTTTTCTGAGGTCTTGGCTGATTTCTTTTGATTTTCCTATGATGTCAAGCAAAGAGGCACTGCGTTTGAAGGTAGGCCTTGAAATACATCCACAGGTACACCTCCAATTGACTCAAATGATGTCAATTAGCCTATCAGAAGCTTCTAAAGCCATGACATCATTTTCTGGAATTTTCCAAGCTGTTTAAAGGCACAGTCAACTTAGTGTATGTAAACTTCTGACCCACTGGAATTGTGATACAGTGAATTATAAGTGAAATAATCTGTCTGTAAACAATTGTTGGAAAAATTACTTGTGTCATGCACAAGCCTATTGTGATCATTGACAGCTGCCTTGAAGAACACAAATACAAAATGCTTTCCGCTACTAAGATCGGTGAAATGTAGGCTAAACTGACAACGGAGTGAAGAGCAGAAACCTCAACTAGCAAGTCGGAGATTTTCAGCACAACACTGTCATGCCTGGCTGTGCCCCTTCCATCTCGCTCGCTCGCTCTCTCTCTCCCCATCGCTAGCTCGCTCGCTCGCTCGCTCTCGCTCTCTCTCTCCCCATCGCTAGCTCGCTCTTTCTGTTCTCGAAGTAGACTAGGCTAATGGTTTCCTCTGTTGAAAAAATACTCAATCTTCGGAGTCGGGGAGTTAATTTCTAGCGAAATCGAAGCTTGACACCCAGAAATGCGAGTCGACTCCCCACAACTATCTCTAACTTAGCTAAGAAACCAGCAAAAAGACTGAACATATGTTTAGAGTTAATGCAGATTTTTGGTTTACTCACTCAATTTGGTCATTTAATGTAGTTGTATTTACTCCCCTTGCTAGCTTTGTTCTTGCTCAATTTTTCTGTCTCGCTGGTTAGCTTGATGGCTAGGTTTTTGTTGTGTCGCTAGCTAGGAAGAGTCAAAACCACTTCATTTTTAACATTTCTATTCTCATTGAATAGAGTTGTTGTTCATTATTTCATTTCTTTTTAGATTTGAATCCGTCTCATTTTAAAAACCAAAAAGAGAAATAAATCAGGAGCTCACTCTGAGCATGTCTGTAGCGCTATCTCTCTCCCATCTCTCTCTCCCATCTCCCTCTCCTCCCCATCTCCCTCTCCTCTCCTCCCCATCTCCCTCTCCCCCCCTCTCTCTCCCCCCCCTCTCTCTCCCATCTCCCTCTCTCTCTCCCATCTCCCTCTCTCTCCCCCATCTCCCTCTCTCTCTCCCATCTCCCTCTCTCTCCCCCATCTCCCTCTCTCTCCCCCATCTCCCTCTCTCTCCCCCATCTCCCTCTCTCTCCCATCTTCCTCTCTCTCCCCCCATCTCCCTCTCCCCCCCTCTCTCTCCCCCCCTCTCTCTCCCCCCCCCCTCTCTCCCCCATCTCCCTCTCTCTCTCCCATCTCCCTCTCTCTCTCCCATCTCCCTCTCTCTCTCCCATCTCCCTCTCTCCCATCTCCCTCTCTCTCCCCCATCTCCCTCTCTCTCAACCCCACCTTCATAGATTAGTGATGGAGAACGTCTTGATGCATCTTATGGAGGTGGAAACATTACTGCAGAAGTGCCTCCTTCCTCTCAGATGACCACCACTACACCAGCCAGCCAGTGGGGCTTCCCTGGTTAAAGTTATATTAAGAGTCTTCTGTTTGCTGCTGGAGAGAAGTAGGGCAAAGCAAATTATGAAGAGAAACCGTGGCAGTTTGCAATCTCAGCCTTTTGCTCCAGTGGTGCGTGACCACAACCAGTAAAGATAGGTATGCTGCCCTCTACTGGTTAATGTTACAAGATGTCTGAGGACCACTGAATTAAAGAATGAAGGCACTGAGATGGAACGTCTAGGTGACGGTGAGGTTTGAGGACCACTGAATTAAAGAATGAAGGCACTGAGATGGAACGTCTAGGTGACGGTGAGGTTTGAGGACCACTGAATTACAGAATGAAGGCACTGAGGTGGAACGTCTAGGGGACCTCGAGGTGAGGTTTGAGGACCACTGAATTACAGAATGAAGGCACTGAGATGGAACGTCTAGGGGACCTCGAGGTGTAGTTGGATAACCACTGTCTTAGAGGATTAGATAGGTATAAGCAATACATTACATTCAACATGGTGTATCAGAGTGCAATATAGAGGTAGCACTGCTTACCTCCAGTCCTCTCTGATCTACCTTGGGGTTAGGGTGGAGGTACCAGGTCCTCTCTGACCTACCTTGGGGTTAGGGCGTAGGTACCAGGTCCTCTCTGATCTACCTTGGGGTTAAGGTGGAGGTACCAGGTCCTCTCTGACCTACCTTGGGGTTAGGGTGTAGGTACCAGGTCCTCTCTGATCTACCTTGGGGTTAGGGCGTAGGTACCAGGTCCTCTCTGACCTACCTTGGGGTTAGGGCGTAGGTACCAGGTCCTCTCTGATCTACCTTGGGGTTAGGGCGTAGGTACCAGGTCCTCTCTGACCTACCTTGGGGTTAGGGCGTAGGTACCAGGTCCTCTCTGATCTACCTTGGGGTTAGGGCGTAGGTACCAGGTCCTCTCTGATCTACCTTGGGGTTAGGGCGTAGGTACCAGGTCCTCTCTGATCTACCTTGGGGTTAGGGCGTAGGTACCAGGTCCTCTCTGATCTACCTTGGGGTTAGGGCGTAGGTACCAGGTCCTCTCTGACCTACCTTGGGGTTAGGGCGTAGGTACCAGGTCCTCTCTGATCTACCTTGGGGTTAGGGCGTAGGTACCAGGTCCTCTCTGATCTACCTTGGGGTTAGGGCGTAGGTACCAGGTCCTCTCTGACCTACCTTGGGGTTAGGGCGTAGGTACCAGGTCCTCTCTGACCTACCTTGGGGTTAGGGCGTAGGTACCAGGTCCTCTCTGATCTACCTTGGGGTTAGGGCGTAGGTACCAGGTCCTCTCTGATCTACCTTGGGGTTAGGGCGTAGGTACCAGGTCCTCTCTGATCTACCTTGGGGTTAGGGCGTAGGTACCAGGTCCTCTCTGATCTACCTTGGGGTTAGGGCGTAGGTACCAGGTCCTCTCTGACCTACCTTGGGGTTAGGGCGTAGGTACCAGGTCCTCTCTGATCTACCTTGGGGTTAGGGCGTAGGTACCAGGTCCTCTCTGATCTACCTTGGGGTTAGGGCGTAGGTACCAGGTCCTCTCTGATCTACCTTGGGGTTAGGGCGTAGGTACCAGGTCCTCTCTGATCTACCTTGGGGTTAGGGCGTAGGTACCAGGTCCTCTCTGATCTACCTTGGGGTTAGGGCGTAGGTACCAGGTCCTCTCTGATCTACCTTGGGGTTAGGGCGTAGGTACCAGGTCCTCTCTGATCTACCTTGGGGTTAGGGCGTAGGTACCAGGTCCTCTCTGATCTACCTTGGGGTTAGGGCGTAGGTACCAGGTCCTCTCTGATCTACCTTGGGGTTAGGGCGTAGGTACCAGGTCCTCTCTGATCTACCTTGGGGTTAGGGTGTAGGTACCAGGTCCTCTCTGACCTACCTTGGGGTTAGGGTGTAGGTACCAGGTCCTCTCTGATCTACCTTGTGGTTAAGGTGTAGGTAGGGCAAAGCTTTTCAATTACTTTTTTCATCTGTGCCATTGTTGGTCGTGGCGGGGATGTGCCGATGTTGGTCGTGGCGGGGACGTGCCCGATGTTGGTCGTGGCTGGGATGTGCCCGATGTTGGTCGTGGCTGGGATGTGCCCGATGTTGGTCGTGGCGGGGATGTGCCGATGTTGGTCGTGGCGGGGATGTGCCCGATGTTGGTCGTGGCGGGGATGTGCCCGATGTTGGTCGTGGCGGGGATGTGCCCGATGTTGGTCGTGGCGGGGATGTGCCCGATGTTGGTCGTGGCGGGGATGTTGCCGATGTTGGTCGTGGCGGGGATGTGCCGATGTTGGTCGTGGCGGGGATGTTGCCGATGTTGGTCGTGGCGGGGATGTGCCCGATGTTGGTCGTGGCGGGGATGTGCCCGATGTTGGTCGTGGCGGGGATGTGCCCGATGTTGGTCGTGGCGGGGATGTGCCCGATGTTGGTCGTGGCGGGGATGTGCCCGATGTTGGTCGTGGCGGGGATGTGCCCGATGTTGGTCGTGGCGGGGATGTGCCCGATGTTGGTCGTGGCGGGGATGTGCCCGATGTTGGTCGTGGCGGGGATGTGCCCGATTTTGGTCGTGGCGGGGATGTGCCCGATTTTGGTCGTGGCGGGGATGTGCCCGATTTTGGTCGTGGCGGGGATGTGCCCGATGTTGGTCGTGGCGGGGATGTGCCCGATGTTGGTCGTGGCGGGGATGTCTACTGAGCTTCTTTCCTGAGTGACATCTGGACACATGGCTGTTTTTAGAAACTTGACTGACAAGACCTAACGCTTGGCAAAAAAAGTCAATGCGTTATTCGTAACACCCACTTCGTAAAGACGTCTTCTCAGTTGCTCCACTGATTTTGTTGTTGTTGTTGTTGTTGACGGTAAATGCTTGTGCCACTTACATCCCTGGACGCCTTGTGTTCTAATTTAATTATGTCCGGGCCACAGTGGTGTAAATGCTCAATCAATATCATCTGTGAATTGCTGCCACCTATCAGACTATACAGGGTAGAATTGATCAAATGGCACCTTATCCCCTACATAGTGCACTACTTTAGACCAGAGCCCCATAGGGTAGGGGACTACTTTTGACCAGGGCCCCATAGGGTAGTGCACTACTTTTGACCAGGACCCCATAGGGTAGTGCACTACTTTTGACCAGGGCCCCATAGGGTAGTGCACTACTTTTGACCAGGACCCCATAGGGTAGTGCACTACTTTAGACCAGGGCCCCATAGGGTAGTGCACTACTTTAGACCAGGGCCCCATAGGGTAGTGCACTACTTTTGACCAGGGCCCCATAGGGTAGTGCACTACTTTTGACCAGGACCCCATAGGGTAGTGCACTACTTTAGACCAGGGCCCCATAGGGTAGTGCACTACTTTTGACCAGGACCCCATAGGGTAGTGCACTACTTTAGACCAGGGCCCCATAGGGTAGTGCACTACTTTTGACCAGGGCCCCATAGGGTAGTGCACTACTTTTGACCAGGGCCCCATTGGGTAGTGCACTACTTTTGACCAGGACCCCATAGGGTAGTGCACTACTTTAGACCAGGGCCCCATAGGGTAGTGCACTACTTTTGACCAGGACCCCATAGGGTAGTGCACTATGTAGGGAATAAATTACCATTGGGAATGCAACTGTTTCCCCCCCCCACTGTGTCAGTGTGGAAGATTTTCAAAGGAGGTGGTCGTGAAATGGCAGGGTCTTTGTGTGACTCCGTGCTAAGGTCATAGCTAGTCGTTAATCAGATTGATCAAGTGATTACTACAACTGAGGACAGTATACGCTATATCATATAATGTAGGTTTAAATGTGTATTGTCACTTACTAATTAATGCAAGCTGTAGCTTATCAAAGTTAACTGGCTAACTCATTAATTCGGCTTTGTAGTTTGCCTCCCTAGGTTGTCCAAAGCTATTCTGTTGTGAATATGATCACTTAACATTCACTTGCAGTTCTATGTCCTTACACAAGGGGGCGTCTTAGTATTGCAAATCAACCTGGTTGGCCTTTTGTGCAAAGACACATTTCAAGTTTAGTTATTCATCTCTGTCTGTCTCTGTCACTCTCTTTCCCTCTATCACTCTCCCTGTCTCCCTCTGCGTGTCTGTCTCCCTCTGCGTGTCTGTCTCCCTCTGCGTGTCTGTCTCCCTCTGCGTGTGTGTGGGATGGTAGACCTAATGTTTGGTTTTACAGTTTGAGTCTCCATTATTTTTAGTTTCAAGTTTTATTAGTCATATGTACAGGATACGCATCCAGGGGTTTTTCTACCATTGAAATCCTTGGGTGGGCTGCCTAAGTGTTTTTTCGGGATGCCTAAAATTATTTTATATTTTATTTTTTGTGATGGAAAAATGCTTTCAGTGTAAAAACTTAAACGATTAAAACCAGATGATTAAAAAAAAAAGATAATGGACCTATATATTTTTTAATAATATAATCTTTGAGAACTAACAATCACCAAAATAAAATGCAAGATAGTCAGGGAGAATTGAAAAATCCCAAAACAATGAAGTAAAAGGCTTAGTAGAATCTAATAAACAGTTTAGCGTAAGTATAATGCATGAAGCTACAATTTATAGTCCAATATATATACACGTGTTTTTGTGGAAGGGGGGGATTGAGGAGGATTTTAAATGTTTTAATTGTGCAGTATTTAGCAATAATAATACATCTGGTAGCGGCGTGAGTGTATCTATATGGATGAGTGCATGTGTGCCAAGGTACGGCGACTCAGAGAACCCTTTCTAGTCGATGTCCTGGATGGGTGGGGAGCATGGTCCAAGTGATGTACTGTGCTGTCTTCACCAACTGCCGGAGGGCCTTACGGTTGTTGCGGACGGAGCAATTCCTGTACCAGGCCGTGATGCAACCGGTCAGGGCGCTCTCGACGATGCAGGCGTGCGGCGGTAGTATTTGCAGAGGACCCAGGGATGCATGCCACATTTCTGCAGCCGTCTTAGGAAGTAGAGACGCTCTGTTGAGCCCTCTTGACGAGTGGTGGTGGTGTTGGTCCATGTTACGTCCTTGGTGATGTGGAACTTAAAACTGCTGACTCTCTCTACTGCAGTCCTATGGATCGGGGCATGCCCCCCCCCCCCCCCCCCCCCCTCTGCTTCCTGAAGTCAACAAACTCCTTTGTTTTGCTGACGTTGAGGGAGAGGTCATTGTCCTGGCATCACAATGCCAGTTCACTTACCACCTCCCTATAGGCTGACTCGTCTTGGTTGGTTATCAGGACTACAACCGTGGTGTTGTCGGCAAACGTGATGATGGAGTTGGTGTCGTGCAAAGCCAACAGAGAGTACAGCAGAGGACTGAGGGCACAGAGATTGTTGCCAATCGTCACAGCCTGTGGTCTGCCCGTCAGGAAGTCCTGGATCCAGCTGCAGAGGGTTGTGTCCAGACCCACTGCTCTGAGCTTGGTGTCGAACATGGAGGAAACAATCGTGTTGAACTGTTTTATCTAGCTTTTATCTAGGTCTATTCGCAATCTGGCTTTCAGTTCCATTTCACTGTATTTTAAGACTAATATTTTAATATATTAGTCTAATAATATATAGACTAATAATATTAATATATTTAATGAATTTACCATTGTCAGCATCTTATGAATCGCTTTGACTTGTGAAAAATGTTAATAAAATTGAAATGAGACTGGAGCTCGCTTTATTGATATTTCCCCCCACATTTTTATAAAAGTAGGGCTATAATAACCTTGAAAAAGTCTCAGCTGTTTAAAATTTCCAGGCTGGCGTGCAGCCGTTCCATAAAACAGTAATGTTTCATCCTTTTGTACGTGTGTGCCGATTTCCATTGTAAAAGTCACATACTTTCCTATGTGTTCCCTCTCTGACGGCCAGATAGCCTCGTCTGCCAGCCCCAGCCACCTCCGCGCGCTTGTACAAAATGTGCATGGTTGCGCAATGAATTTAAGCGGCAAGTTTACCTAGAGTTTGTTGGCGTGACTGAGTCATGTCACACACACACACACACACACACACACACACATCTGCTTTTGGACGATGGCATGGAACTCCTCTCCAAAGAAACTGCGGTATGTTTCACCTTCGAAAAAATCTGAAATGTTCTTTTATATTATCCGTTTGTCAACCGTGTGTCATTGTCGGAGAAATGCCACTCTCTCTCTCACACTGGCGCCATGGTTCATTTGACCATGACCTGAATTGACCAATCACATGGCGTCATGGCTCATTTGACCTGAATTGACCAATCACTTGGTCATGCTAATAGGCTACTAGCACTTCTCCATCTAGAAAATGGATTGTGTGAACTCTCTAAGCTCTATGTACGCTTTCATACTATGATTTAATCGCTCTGATTTAATAGCAAATTAAGAAAACAATGTTCAAGCTTTCCTCACCCTGACTGCACCTGCTACTTCCTGCCTCTTTATTCATGTCATTAAGCTATACCATCGAAAAGGACCAATCAGCACCAACATGAGAAGTTCATAGGAGCATGTTAAATTGGGTGTCAAACGAAAGCAAAGTCTTTTTTGGGGGGGGGGGGGGAATTTACATTTTACATTTTAGTCATTTAGCAGACGCTCTTAACCAGAGCGACTTACAGTAGAGTGCATACATTTTATTACATTTTTACATACTGAGACAAGGATATCCCTACCGGCCAATCGCTCCCTAACCCGGACGACGCTATGCCAATTGTGCGTCGCCCCACGGACCTCCCGGTTGCGGCCGGCTGCGACAGAGCCTGGGCGTGAACCCAGAGACTCTGGTGGCGCAGCTAGCACTGCGATGCAGTGCCCTAGACCACTGCGCCACCCGGGAGACCTAACCGTTTCCCCATCTTAAAAATGAAGCATAAGTTAAAGGCTTTGATTTCTACATAAACAGATGCAAAAGGGAGTCTTAGAAAAAAATCTACCAGAAATTCTTAAAAGGCATCAGAAATTGATCAAAACTAACATCTTGACGTAAAGGCCCCTGCCGACTAATATCAACACTTTATATTTAGTTTTGGAGAAATTGTTTACCTTCTGTAAGTTTAAGAAATATTCCCTTGTGCCTTGTTTTCAAAAACAGACATATCTTTAAGATATTTTCACATTTCTCTCCCTCACAAGGAGGGTTGGATTATGAAAGTTCACAGGAAGTAATGGACCTATCAAATTGGTTCTAGTGATTTTTACTGATTTTACATTTTGTATATGAATTATTAAGTGGTTCAAACTGTAGGAAAAAAATGCAACTGAATTTTAATGCAACTGAATTTGCTACAATGTGAAATAACAGTTACAAACCATAGTAGTGTCCTCCCTTCCACTGACTGTTATGTTCAGCTCATAGTGTCTCCTGTTACTGTCCTCTCTTCCACTGACATACTGTTATGTTCAGCTCATAGTGTCTCCTGTTACTGTCCTCTCTTCCACTGACATACTGTTATGTTCAGCTCATAGTGTCTCCTGTTACTGTCCTCTCTTCCACTGACATACTGTTATGTTCAGCTCATAGTGTCTCCTGCTACTGTCCTCTCTTCCACTGACTGTTATGTTCAGCTCATAGTGTCTCCTGTTACTGTCCTCTCTTCCACTGACTGTTATGTTCAGCTCATAGTGTCTCCTGTTACTGTCCTCCCTTCCACTGACATACTGTTATGTTCAGCTCATAGTGTCTCCTGTTACTGTCCTCTCTTCCACTGACATACTGTTATGTTCAGCTCATAGTGTCTCCTGTTACTGTCCTCTCTTCCACTGACATACTGTTATGTTCAGCTCATAGTGTCTCCTGTTACTGTCCTCTCTTCCACTGACATACTGTTATGTTCAGCTCATAGTGTCTCCTGTTACTGTCCTCTCTTCTACTGACTGTTATGTTCAGCTCATAGTGTCTCCTGTTACTGTCCTCTCTTCCACTGACTGTTATGTTCAGCTCATAGTGTCTCCTGTTACTGTCCTCCCTTCCACTGACATACTGTTATGTTCAGCTCATAGTGTCTCCTGTTACTGTCCTCTCTTCCACTGACTGTTATGTTCAGCTCATAGTGTCTCCTGTTACTGTCCTCCCTTCCACTGACATACTGTTATGTTCAGCTCATAGTGTCTCCTGTTACTGTCCTCTCTTCCACTGACATACTGTTATGTTCAGCTCATAGTGTCTCCTGTTACTGTCCTCCCTTCCACTGACATACTGTTATGTTCAGCTCATAGTGTCTCCTGTTACTGTCCTCTCTTCCACTGACTGTTATGTTCAGCTCATAGTGTCTCCTGTTACTGTCCTCTCTTCCACTGACGTACTGTTATGTTCAACTCATAGTGTCTCCTGTTACTGTCCTCTCTTCTACTGACTGTTATGTTCAGCTCATAGTGTCTCCTGTTACTGTCCTCTCTTCCACTGACTGTTATGTTCAGCTCATAGTGTCTCCTGTTACTGTCCTCCCTTCCACTGACATACTGTTATGTTCAGCTCATAGTGTCTCCTGTTACTGTCCTCTCTTCCACTGACTGTTATGTTCAACTCATAGTGTCTCCTGTTACTGTCCTCCCTTCCACTGACATACTGTTATGTTCAGCTCATAGTGTCTCCTGTTACTGTCCTCTCTTCCACTGACTGTTATGTTCAGCTCATAGTGTCTCCTGTTACTGTCCTCTCTTCCACTGACTGTTATGTTCAGCTCATAGTGTCTCCTGTTACTGTCCTCCCTTCCACTGACTGTTATGTTCAGCTCATAGTGTCTCCTGTTACTGTCCTCTCTTCCACTGACTGTTATGTTCAGCTCATAGTGTCTCCTGTTACTGTCCTCTCTTCCACTGACTGTTATGTTCAGCTCATAGTGTCTCCTGCTACTGTCCTCTCTTCCACTGACTGTTATGTTCAGCTCATAGTGTCTCCTGTTACTGTCCTCTCTTCCACTGACATACTGTTATGTTCAGCTCATAGTGTCTCCTGTTACTGTCCTCCCTTCCACTGACATACTGTTATGTTCAGCTCATAGTGTCTCCTGTTACTGTCCTCTCTTCCACTGACTGTTATGTTCAGCTCATAGTGTCTCCTGTTACTGTCCTCTCTTCCACTGACTGTTATGTTCAGCTCATAGTGTCTCCTGTTACTGTCCTCCCTTCCACTGACATACTGTTATGTTCAGCTCATAGTGTCTCCTGCTACTGTCCTCCCTTCCACTGACATACTGTTATGTTCAGCTCATAGTGTCTCCTGTTACTGTCCTCCCTTCCACTGACATACTGTTATGTTCAGCTCATAGTGTCTCCTGTTACTGTCCTCCCTTCCACTGACATACTGTTATGTTCAGCTCATAGTGTCTCCTGTTACTGTCCTCCCTTCCACTGACATACTGTTATGTTCAGCTCATAGTGTCTCCTGTTACTGTCCTCTCTTCCACTGACTGTTATGTTCAGCTCATAGTGTCTCCTGTTACTGTCCTCTCTTCCACTGACATACTGTTATGTTCAGCTCATAGTGTCTCCTGTTACTGTCCTCCCTTCCACTGACATACTGTTATGTTCAGCTCATAGTGTCTCCTGTTACTGTCCTCTCTTCTACTGACTGTTATGTTCAGCTCATAGTGTCTCCTGTTACTGTCCTCTCTTCCACTGACATACTGTTATGTTCAGCTCATAGTGTCTCCTGTTACTGTCCTCCCTTCCACTGACATACTGTTATGTTCAGCTCATAGTGTCTCCTGTTACTGTCCTCTCTTCCACTGACTGTTATGTTCAGCTCATAGTGTCTCCTGTTACTGTCCTCCCTTCCACTGACATACTGTTATGTTCAGCTCATAGTGTCTCCTGTTACTGTCCTCTCTTCCACTGACTGTTATGTTCAGCTCATAGTGTCTCCTGTTACTGTCCTCTCTTCTACTGACTGTTATGTTCAGCTCATAGTGTCTCCTGTTACTGTCCTCTCTTCCACTGACTGTTATGTTCAGCTCATAGTGTCTCCTGTTACTGTCCTCCCTTCCACTGACATACTGTTATGTTCAGCTCATAGTGTCTCCTGTTACTGTCCTCTCTTCCACTGACTGTTATGTTCAGCTCATAGTGTCTCCTGTTACTGTCCTCTCTTCCACTGACATACTGTTATGTTCAGCTCATAGTGTCTCCTGTTACTGTCCTCTCTTCCACTGACATACTGTTATGTTCAGCTCATAGTGTCTCCTGTTACTGTCCTCTCTTCCACTGACATACTGTTATGTTCAGCTCATAGTGTCTCCTGCTACTGTCCTCTCTTCCACTGACTGTTATGTTCAGCTCATAGTGTCTCCTGTTACTGTCCTCTCTTCCACTGACATACTGTTATGTTCAGCTCATAGTGTCTCCTGTTACTGTCCTCCCTTCCACTGACTGTTATGTTCAGCTCATAGTGTCTCCTGTTACTGTCCTCCCTTCCACTGACATACTGTTATGTTCAACTCATAGTGTCTCCTGTTACTGTCCTCTCTTCCACTGACTGTTATGTTCAGCTCATAGTGTCTCCTGTTACTGTCCTCTCTTCCACTGACATACTGTTATGTTCAGCTCATAGTGTCTCCTGTTACTGTCCTCTCTTCCACTGACTGTTATGTTCAGCTCATAGTGTCTCCTGTTACTGTCCTCTCTTCCACTGACATACTGTTATGTTCAGCTCATAGTGTCTCCTGTTACTGTCCTCTCTTCCACTGACATACTGTTATGTTCAGCTCATAGTGTCTCCTGTTACTGTCCTCTCTTCCACTGACATACTGTTATGTTCAGCTCATAGTGTCTCCTGCTACTGTCCTCTCTTCCACTGACTGTTATGTTCAGCTCATAGTGTCTCCTGTTACTGTCCTCTCTTCCACTGACTGTTATGTTCAGCTCATAGTGTCTCCTGTTACTGTCCTCCCCTCCACTGACTGTTATGTTCAGCTCATAGTGTCTCCTGTTACTGTCCTCCCCTCCACTGACTGTTATGTTCAGCTCATAGTGTCTCCTGTTACTGTCCTCTCTTCCACTGACTGTTATGTTCAGCTCATAGTGTCTCCTGTTACTGTCCTCTCTTCCACTGACTGTTATGTTCAGCTCATAGTGTCTCCTGTTACTGTCCTCTCTTTCACTGACTGTTATGTTCAGCTCATAGTGTCTCCTGTTACTGTCCTCTCTTCCACTGACTGTTATGTTCAGCTCATAGTGTCTCCTGTTACTGTCCTCTCTTCCACTGACTGTTATGTAAAGCTCATAGTGTCTCCTGTTACTGTCCTCTCTTCCACTGACTGTTATGTTCAGCTCATAGTGTCTCCTGTTACTGTCCTCTCTTCCACTGACTGTTATGTTCAGCTCATAGTGTCTCCTGTTACTGTCCTCTCTTCCACTGACTGTTATGTTCAGCTCATAGTGTCTCCTGTTACTGTCCTCCCTTCCACTGACTGTTATGTTCAGCTCATAGTGTCTCCTGTTACTGTCCTCCCTTCCACTGACTGTTATGTTCAGCTCATAGTGTCTCCTGCTACTGTCCTCTCTTCCACTGACTGTTATGTTCAGCTCATAGTGTCTCCTGTTACTGTCCTCTCTTCCACTGACTGTTATGTTCAGCTCATAGTGTCTCCTGTTACTGTCCTCTCTTCCACTGACTGTTATGTTCAGCTCATAGTGTCTCCTGTTACTGTCCTCCCTTCCACTGACTGTTATGTTCAGCTCATAGTGTCTCCTGTTACTGTCCTCCCTTCCACTGACATACTGTTATGTTCAGCTCATAGTGTCTCCTGTTACTGTCCTCCCTTCCACTGACATACTGTTATGTTCAGCTCATAGTGTCTCCTGTTACTGTCCTCTCTTCCACTGACTGTTATGTTCAGCTCATAGTGTCTCCTGTTACTGTCCTCTCTTCCACTGACTGTTATGTTCAGCTCATAGTGTCTCCTGTTACTGTCCTCTCTTCCACTGACTGTTATGTTCAGCTCATAGTGTCTCCTGTTACTGTCCTCTCTTCCACTGACATACTGTTATGTTCAGCTCATAGTGTCTCCTGTTACTGTCCTCTCTTCCACTGACTGTTATGTTCAGCTCATAGTGTCTCCTGCTACTGTCCTCCCTTCCACTGACATACTGTTATGTTCAGCTCATAGTGTCTCCTGTTACTGTCCTCTCTTCCACTGACTGTTATGTTCAGCTCATAGTGTCTCCTGTTACTGTCCTCTCTTCCACTGACTGTTATGTTCAGCTCATAGTGTCTCCTGCTACTGTCCTCCCTTCCACTGACATACTGTTATGTTCAGCTCATAGTGTCTCCTGTTACTGTCCTCTCTTCCACTGACTGTTATGTTCAGCTCATAGTGTCTCCTGTTACTGTCCTCTCTTCCACTGACTGTTATGTTCAGCTCATAGTGTCTCCTGTTACTGTCCTCTCTTCCACTGACTGTTATGTTCAGCTCATAGTGTCTCCTGTTACTGTCCTCTCTTCCACTGACATACTGTTATGTTCAGCTCATAGTGTCTCCTGTTACTGTCCTCTCTTCCACTGACTGTTATGTTCAGCTCATAGTGTCTCCTGTTACTGTCCTCTCTTCCACTGACTGTTATGTTCAGCTCATAGTGTCTCCTGTTACTGTCCTCTCTTCCACTGACTGTTATGTTCAGCTCATAGTGTCTCCTGTTACTGTCCTCTCTTCCACTGACATACTGTTATGTTCAGCTCATAGTGTCTCCTGTTACTGTCCTCTCTTCCACTGACTGTTATATTCAGCTCATAGTGTCTCCTGTTACTGTCCTCTCTTCCACTGACTGTTATGTTCAGCTCATAGTGTCTCCTGTTACTGTCCTCCCTTCCACTGACATACTGTTATGTTCAGCTCATAGTGTCTCCTGTTACTGTCCTCTCTTCCACTGACATACTGTTATGTTCAGCTCATAGTGTCTCCTGTTACTGTCCTCTCTTCCACTGACATACTGTTATGTTCAGCTCATAGTGTCTCCTGTTACTGTCCTCTCTTCCACTGACATACTGTTATGTTCAGCTCATAGTGTCTCCTGCTACTGTCCTCTCTTCCACTGACATACTGTTATGTTCAGCTCATAGTGTCTCCTGTTACTGTCCTCTCTTCCACTGACTGTTATGTTCAGCTCATAGTGTCTCCTGTTACTGTCCTCTCTTCCACTGACTGTTATGTTCAGCTCATAGTGTCTCCTGTTACTGTCCTCCCTTCCACTGACGTACTGTTATGTTCAGCTCATAGTGTCCCACAAAATTAGGAAGGAAAAAATGGTTTAAATGTACAAAAAAAAAATACAAAAACATAACTTGGAAATCATTGTTGAAGTGTTACTGTGGAATTACCCTGTTCAGTCTTGACCTGACGGTTCACATTGTTTGCTTTGCAGTTGTGGGATATTTGCTACAAAACTGTAGGGCCTACTTCTAATGAGGTGGTTCATCATGTTAAAGCCAGCTATTGTTTCGGGCCAAGTAGAGAACATTTCTTAAGGTGGTGTTGCTAATTTGGTTTTGTGTCCAATTTACATCACAAAACCATTTTGGAAACCACTGCTAACTGTAGCCTATGATTTGTAGACTGTTGCTCCATCCCAGACCCATTTTTCTTGTTGCTATTCCAAATGAAACCTTGAACATTCTTCTATTTTGTTCCAGATATGGATGAGAGGTCATGTGTGCTGTCCAGCTAAGGGCCTTGGTCGCCCCCCCCGCTGCACGTCGTCGTGAGCATGTACCGTAGGAACGGTCTCTCGGATGGCGCCAGCATCAACTCCGCCTCCTCAGTGGTAAGAACTAAGGACTGATTTTACTTCAGCCAAAATTGATAGGAGTGATATCGATCCTATCTATGTACTGATCTGAACACACTGAATGGAAAGGTAAACTCAGCAAAAAAAGAAACGTCCCTTTTTCAGGACCCTTTCTTTCAAAGATAATTCGTAAAAATCCAAATAACTTCACAGATCTTCATTGTAAAGAGTTTAAACACTGTTTCCCATGCTTGTTCAATGAACCATAAACAATTAATGAACATGCACCTGTGGAACGGTTGTTAAGACACTAACAGCTTACAGACGGTAGGCAATTAACGTCACAGTTATGAAAACATAGGACACTAAAGAGGCCTTTCTACTGACTCTGAAAAACACCAAAAGAAAGATGCCCAGGTGTCCATGCTCATCTGTGTGAATGTGCCTTAGGCATGCTGAAAGGAGGCATGAGGACTGCAGATGTGGCCAGGGCAATAAATTGCAATGTCTGTACTGTGAGACACCTGAGACAGGACTGACAGTGGCAGACCACGTGTAACAACACCTGCACAGGATCGGTACATCCGAACATCACACCTCCGGGACAGGTACAGGATGGCAACAACTGCCAGAGTTACACCAGGAACGCATAATCCGTCCATCAGTGCTCAGAATGTCTGCAATAGGCTGAGAGAGGCTGGACTGAGGGCTTGTAGGCCTGTTGTAAGGCAGGTCCTCACCAGACCTCACCGGCAACAACATCGCCTATGGGCACAAACCCACCGTCGCTGGACCAGACGGGGCTGGCAAAAAGTGCTCTTCTCTGACGAGTCGCGGTTTTGTCTCACCAGGGTGATGGTTGGATTCGCGTTTATTGTCGAAGGAATGAGCGTTACACCGAGGCCTGTACTCTGGAGCGGGATCGATTTGGAGGTGGAGGGTCCGTCATGGTCTTGGGCAGTGTGTCACAGCATCATCGGACTGAGCTTGTTGTCATTGCAGGCAATCTCAATGCTGTGCGTTACAGGGAAGACATCCTCCTCCCTCGTGTGGTACCCTTCCTGCAGGCTCATCCTGACATGACCTTCCAGCATGACAATGCCACCAGCCATATTGCTCGTTCTGTGTGTGATTTCCTGCAAGACAGGAATGTCAGTGTTCTGCCATGGCCAGCGAAGAGCCCGGATCTCAATCCCATTGAGCACGTCTGGGACCTGTTGGATCGGAGGGTGAGGGCTAGGGCCATTCCCCCCAGAAATGTCCGGGAACTTGCAGGTGCCTCGGTGGAAGAGAGGGGTAACATCTCACATCAAGAACTGGCAAATCTGGTGCAGTCCATGAGGAGGAGTTGCACTGCAGTACTTAATGCAGCTGGTGGCCACACCAGATACTGACTAACTTTTGATTTTAACCTTTGTTCAGAGACACATTATTCCATGTCTGTTAGTCACATGTCTGTGGAACTTGTTCAGTTTGTCTCAGTTGTTGAATCTTGTTATATTCATACAAATATTTACACATGATACGTTTGCTGAAAATAAACTCAGTTGACAGTGAGGGGACGTTTCTTTTTTTGCTGAGTTTAGATAGCAACCTGTCTGAAGCCTATTGACTTGATCTCACCATGGAGACGAAGTCTCCTTGAACTACAGTACCAGTCAAAAGTTTGGACACCTACTCATTCAAGGTGTTTTTTCTTTGTTTTTACTATTTTATACATTGTAGAATAATAGTGAAGACATCAACACTATGAAATAACACATATGGAATCATGTAGTAACCAAAAAACTGTTAAACAAATCAAAATATATTTTATATTTGAGATTGTTCAAAGAAGCCACCCTTTACTTTGATGACAGCTTTGCAAACTCTTGGCATTCTCTCAACCAGCTTCATGAGGTAGTCACCTGGAATGCATTTCAATTAACAGGTGTGCATTATTAAACGTTTTTGTGGAATTTCTTTACTAAATGCGTTTGAGACAATAAGTTATGTTGTGACAAGGTAGGGGTGGTATACAGAAGATAGCCCTATATGGTAAAAGAACAAGTCCATATTATGGCAAGAACAGCTCAAATGAGCAAAGAGAAATGACAGTCCATCATTACTTTAAGACCTGAAAGTCAGTCAATATGGAAAATGTCAAGTACTTTAATTTAAAGTAAGTGCAGTCGCAAAAACCATCAAGCTCTATGATGAAACTGGCTCTCATGAGGACCGGCACATGAAAGGAAGACCCAGAGTTCTCTGCTGCAGACGATAAGTACATTAGTTACCAGCCTCAGAAACTGCAGCCCAAATAAATGCTTCACAGAGTTCAAGTAACAGACACATCTCAACATCAACTGTTCAGAGGAGACTGTGAATTAGGCCTTTAATGGTTGAATTGCTGCAAAGAAACCACTACTAAAGGACACCAATAAGAAGAAGAGACTTGCTTTGGCCAAGAAACACGAGCAATGGACATTAGACCGGTGGAAATCTGTCCTTTTGGTCTGATGAGTCCAAATTTGAGATTTTTGGTTCCAGGCGCCGTTTCTTTGTGAGACGCAGAGTAGATGAACGGATGATCTCCGCATATGTGGTTCCCACCGTGAAGCATGGAGGAGGAGGTGTGATGGTGTGGGGGTGCTTTGCTGGTGATACTGACAGTGATTTATTTAGAATTCAAGGCACACTTAACCAGCATGGCTACCACAGCATTCTGCAGCAATACGCCATTCCATCTGGTTTGCGCTTAGTGGGACTATCATTTGTTTTTCAACAGGACAATGACCCAACACACCTCCAGGCTGTGTAAGGGCTATTTGACCAAGCAGGAGAGTGATGGAGTGCTGCATCAGATGACCTGGCCTCCACAATCACCCAACCTCAACCCAATTGAGATGGTTTGGGATGAGTTGGACTGCAGAGTGAAGGAAAAGCAGCCAACAAGTGCTCAGCATATGTAGGAACTCCTTCAAGACTGTTGGAAAAGCCTTCCAGGTGGAGCTGGTTGAGAGAATGCCAAGTGTGCAAAGCTGTCAAGTCAAAGGGTAGCTACTTTGAAGAATCTAAAATATATTTTGATTTTTACACTTTTTTTGGTTACTACATGATTCCATATGTGTTATTTCATAGTTTTGCTGTCTTCACTATTATTCTACAATGTAGAAAATTGTCAAAATAATGAGAAACCCTTGAATGTGTAGGTGTGTCCAGACTTTTGACTGGTACTATATATTGATAGAGGATGGGGCAGGTCTTTCACTGGTCTTCCTCCTAACAATTCAGCTTTCAGTGCTGTGTAACGTATAAAGCCCCTACGTTACCCTAGCTGTTCCAGTGGTTTATTAAGGACATGAGGGCAGGGTTTCCCAAACCTCTCCTCCAGTTCCCTAGTCGTTCCACTGGTTTCCCTAGCCGTTCCACTGGTTTATTAAGGACAAGAGGGCAGGGTTTCCCAAACCTCTCCTCCAGTTTCCTAGCTGTTCCACTGGTTTATTAAGGACAAGATGGCAGGGTTTCCCAAACCTCTCCTCCAGTTTCCTAGCTGTTCCATTCATATGATCTATTCCAGATTAAGCACATTGGTCAACTTCATCAAGCCCTTGAGTAGTTGAATTAAGTAAACTGACCGGATTAAACCCTTTGGTTGGCATCATCTCATCTTTTCGGACAGTGTTTCTCAATTACTTGATTCCACTAATCAAAAATTGTATTTGTCACATGCGCTGAATACAACAGGTGTAGACTTTACAGTGAAATGCTCACTTACAAGCCAACAATGCAGTTTTAAGAAAAAATACCTAAAGAAAGTAAGAAATGAAAGTAACAAATAATTAAACAGCAGCAGTAAAATGACAATAGTGAGACTATACAGGGGGGTACCAGCACAGAGTCAATGTGCGGGGGCACCGGTTAGACGAGGTAATTGAGGTAATATATACATGTAGGTAGAGTTATTAAAGTGACTTATGCATAGATTATAACAGAGAGTAAACAATCAACCCATCGTCGAGTCTTTAGTTCAGTCAGGTGTGTTTTAGTGGCAAATACCAAAATGTGCGCATCCCTTTGGGTCCCTAGGACGAGGATTGGTCAACACCGGTTTAGGGTGTTTCTCCTAAACAGTTCCTTGTGCTTCCAGCGAGTTTCCACATAATTGGATGCGCTTGTGGCGCGACGGCTAACGATGCTTCTTGGGAGGCAGTTGTTGATGTGTTCAGAGGGTGTCTGGTTTGAGCCCAGGTTGGGGCAAGAAGAAGGACGGAAGCAATACTGTTACGTTTGTACTTGAATACCTTAAATAACTGGCTGGGGGGGGGGGGGGGGGGGGGGGGTAGTAGTAATCATGTTTTGGGAAACACTTCTATGGTGTGTTGTAAATGTCCATGTGCAGATTGTGTGACTGTCGGGCTTGTTTGTTTCTCTGCTCTGCATTTACTCTTACTTTGTCTCTTCAGCTTATTTCTTTATCTAATATTGATTGTTGTGTGTGTGTGTGTGTGTGTGTGTGTGTGTGTGTGTGTGTGTGTGTGTGTGTGTGTGTGTGTGTGTGTGTGTGTGTGTGTGTGATTCATCACATCTCTGTATCTGTTGGATTGATGTATTTGCTTTTGGCCCACCTCCAATTGGTCAACCTTAAAATGAACACCCAAGAAAATATTTTAGTCTGTTGGGTTAATTTATATTGTTTTGTCTTGCTTCTTCTGCTTATCCCCCTCCTCACAACATGTACCAATCTATCTCTGGTGTTTTCTCTGTGAACTCAGGGAAGCAGCAGCTCGGACTCTCTGGATGGGCCGGGCTTGGACTTCTCCAAGAGTTACGATGCCGTTGTGTTTGACGTGCTGAAGGTGACGCCCGAGGAGTTTGCTGTGAGTACAACCAAAGATACCCAGAAGACATACCTCGATGGAGATGTTAAATCACTCTATTGTTTAATTTATTATTCTGTTGAATGTGAAACTGGAGACTCTTCTGGCCCAAGAGCACCATTTTAAGGCCTTGTGATGTACAGCAGCTCTTTAACTGCACCAATTAGGAATGATAATGTATTCTTTTCCTCTGTGGACGTCCTTCAAAGTTAATCCACAGCCATTTACTCTAGACTCTAGACATGCATTACTCTTCTGTATATTGGAAGGTTGAATATATATTTTTTTCTTGTTATTTTAGGGTCAAATCACATTGATGGACGCTCCAGTATTCAAAGCGATCCATCCAGAGGTAAGAGAAAAACACTGTTTCCTGAACTCCGTGTTATTGGAGAGGATGCTCAAAAAGACCAAAGCATACCTTGACTTAAAGACCTGTGTGTGTGTGTGTGTGTGTGTGTGTGTGTGTGTGTGTGTGTGTGTGTGTGTGTGTGTGTGTGTGTGTGTTCGTCCACAATGAGATGCATGATTTGAATGGTGAACGGAGGTTCAGCTGTTGTAAATGGAAAATGTCTGATCCAGACCTGTTTTACAGGAGTCTGTTTCATGTCATTAATAAATAATGCTGGATGCTCCACTACTTAGCCATCTTGTATTTTCTTAGGGCCCCCCTTAAAAAGGCCGGCTCTGACTGCATGCGTGGGGTATGGATGTGAGTACGTAGACCCACGAGCTACTGCGACCCCCCCCCCCCCCCCCCCCCCCCTCATGAGTTCAGATTTTGGTGCCCCCCCACCCCGCATCTGATTCCCATCCCTGGTCTAACTGAAGGTTCGATGTCATGTTGATGAGAAGCATCATATTATTACATTTCTTCTACTTGATGAGAGTCATATTAGGGGATTCACTGTGTATCACTGCATGACAGACAACCTCGGACCCCCACCCCATTGACGCTGATGATGCACTGTATTCTGTGTTGCAGCAAGTTATTTGATGTCTGTGTGATAGAAAGTCCAAGGCACTGGGCAATCAAACTATTACCCTTCAGCAGACGTAGTGTCAGAAGGGTGGCGTGGCAATGAAGATAACATATATGCAGTCGATAGTTGGATTGAGGGCGGAAATAAAACACTCATTTGGAAACCAGTACATTTTCCGAACATGATTGTGTTCCGTTTTGCCAAGGCAGGGCCGATCTGAGAGAACTCCTCCATCCTGACCTTGCGCAAAAAAGTTCCCTTCGTACGTCTGTGAAAATCCAGAAAAGGCTCGGTCTACGTGAGAAGACCCTGGAGCGCACCAAGGTTCCAGGCAGCCCTAAACGTCTGAAGTGTAAAGTGCGTGACGGCTCTGGGTATCGTTAATGAGTAACAGTCACCAATGCGGGAAAAAAAACGGGCCTAGTTTCACTAATCAAATCCTTTGTTCCCATCCAACTCTTCTCCTCTGAGCAGGCCTTTTTTTTTAAATAGGAGTGCAGAGGTTTATGCTGTTCTCATGAGTCAAGGCGAGGCGTTTTAATTGGAGCCAGTGCCTTGGTTATGCTCAAGATGCTAGAATTGCTGACAACTCCTCCAGTGAGATTCAAACACCTGCTCTTTGCCAATACGTAAACATTCAAAGACGAAACATATTAAAACCATCGTAATGGTGAAATTAATACTACCTTTATTTATTTGGACGTGGACAATGTACAACAACAAAAAAAGCATACATAGAGGTGCACCTAATTTCCTGTACATCTGCAGTCCGTGGGCAGGTGAGCATAGAAACATCTACAAAAGGACCTTCAAAATAGACAATAGACGTGACAACTGATTTTGTTGACCACTTCAGTCCTCCTAAGATTAAAATGAAGCTAGTTTTACAGTCTGTGTTTAAGTTGCCCCTGATTGAAACGTTATCCATTTCAGTGTCACTTGTAGCGTGGATTCCACTTGACAGGGATAGTAGGATGTGTACAGCTCCTCAGTATTTGACATTTAGCTGTTTAGATGGAATAACCGCCTCACTCCATTTCTGAAGTGTCTAAAACTATATATTTAAAAAAGAAAATTGGGCAGAGGTCAATGCAGAGTGTGACTCTGCATATCAACAAGACGTGATTATATTTTCCCCATCCCCTTGACAACTGTCTACTTTTATAACGTCAGTTATTTGGAAAGAAAGTAGAGATTCCTTGGTGTAGACGAAAAATATAGTGGCCTGGCAATGTTTAATCAGACTACCTGGCAGCATTTCACAGATTACGTGTCTACGCTGTTTGGAGGAACAACATGACATGTCACGGTCAGTTGATATCTGTAGATCGTGTACAAATGAGAGAGGGTCAAAGGCAATTCTGGCAATTATTTAAACGCCCAGTTAAGACTAACCTCTCTGATGGATTTTGGCCTTGTGAACATAGCCCTGAGGTGGTTTTTTCTCCAAATAGAACGATTTGTTTGGGAGAAACGTGGCAAAGGACTTTAAAACGTATTCTGCTCCAAAGAATCAACAGTTTGCCGTCCAATTAAGAAGGATGATATTTAACACTGGAAAAATCGGGTAATTAAAGAGTATCAATTTCCCAGCAGCCTAAACTCTAACAAGCCTGACTATTCTAACACCATAATAGGTACCAGACACCCTTGGGTTTCTCTATCTGAAATGAAAAAAAATTGACTTAGTAGCCTAGCTTAAACACAGATTTGAACTAAAATAAGATTTTATGAACTTAATAAATGGAGGCAAAGTCTTTACTTGAGTGAAAATGAACTCCACTCGCTGACTACTGGCCTTCTAATGCTTGTTTTTTTATTGTTTTAATTGTAGTCACCTTATAAACTGCCTCAGCCCGAGGGACTGTTAATACATTATGCCCAGGTTCAAATAATTAGTTGCTGGAAACCATTGCAGCCGGCTATCATGTTTTCCTATGGGGTAATGGATTGGAATAGATATGTCTGTGGACCCCAGGAAGAGTAGCTGCTGCTTCAGCAACAGTTACTGGCGATCCAAATAAAATACTAAATGCATTGTTTTTTTGTTGTTCAGGAATGTAGATATGTACATATACTGTAGATAGGAATAAAGTGACTAGGCAACAGGATAGATAATTAACAGTAACAGCAGTGTATGTGATGAGTCAAGAGAGTTAGTGCAAAAAGGGTCAATGTAGGTAGCTTTTTGTTTAACTATTGAACTAACTATTTAGCAGTCGTATGGCTTTGGGGTAGAAGCTGTTCAGGGTCCTGTTGGTTCCAGACTTGGTGCACCGGTACCGCTTGCCTTGGGGTAGCAAAGAGAACAGTCTGTGACTTGGTTGGCTGGAGTCTTTGACAATTTATAAGGCTTTCCTCTGACACCGCCTGGTATAGAGGTCCTGCATGGCAGGGAGTTTGGCCCCAGTGACGTACTGAGCCGTACGCACTACCCTACCCTCTGTAAGCACCTTGTTGTCGGATGCCAAGCCGTTGCCGTACCAGGTGGTGACGCAGCCAGTGAAGATCTCAATGGCGCAGCCGTGTAACTTTTTGAGGATCTGAGAGCCCATGCCAAATCTTTTCAGCCTCCTGCGGGGGTAGAGGCGTTTTCTTGCCTTGTTCACGACTGAGTTGGTGTGTGTCTGTGGGGACCATGATAATTCCTTAGTCATGTGGATACCGAGGAACTTGACGCTTTCGACCCGCTTCACGGGTAAATGTCAATGTGCATGGGGCATTCTCGGCCCTTCGTCTCCTGTAGTCCACGATCAGCTCCTTTGTCTTGCTGATGTTGAGGGAGAGGTTGTTGTTCTGGCACCACACTGCCAGGTCTCTGACCTCCCTATAGGCTGTCTCATCGTCGTCGGTGATCAGGAAAACCGCCGTCGTGTCAAAACGTAATGATGGAGTTGGAGTCGTGCGCAGCCACACAGTCAGGAGGTGAACAGGGAGTACAGGAGGGGACTAAGCATGAACCTCTGATGGGCCAGTGTGGTGTATGTTTTATTGCTTACCCTCCCCACTGGGGGCGGCCCGTCAGGAAGACCAGGATCCAGTTGCAGAGGGAGGTATTTAGTCCCAGGGTCCTTAGCTTAGTGATGAGCTTGGAGGGCACTATGGTGTTGAACGCTGAGCTGTAGTCAATGAACAGCATTCTCACACAGGTGTTCCTTTTGTCCAGATGGTAGAGGGCAGTGAGGAGTGCAATAGAGATTGCGTCATCTGTGGATCTGTTGTGGTGTTATGGGAATTGGAGTGTGTCTGGGATGATGGTGTTGATGTGAGCCATGACCAGCCTTTCAAAGCATTTCATAACTACAGATGTGAGCGCTACGGGGAGATTAGTCATTTATACTGGGTTACGTTGGCGTTCTTGGGCAATATAGTGGTCTGCTTGAAACATGTAGGTATTACTCCACAATCCTGGAATTGGTATTTTGGTTTACTTCCTGAAATGGAATTGACCCCAACTCTGTCGAATGGTGAATCCCATGAGTAAAGTGGCCGCTGTGAAGTGGCCGCTGTGAAGTGGCCGCTGTGAAGTGGCCGCTGTGAAGTGGCCGCTGTGAAGTGGCCGCTGTGCAGCCGAGTGAAGTGGCCGCTGTGCAGCCGAGGGTAGTGGCCGCTGTGCAGCCGAGTGAAGTGGCCGCCGTGCAGCCGAGTGAAGTGGCCGCCGTGCAGCCGAGGGTAGTGGCCGCCGTGCAGCCGAGGGTAGTGGCCGCCGTGCAGCCGAGGGTAGTGGCCGCCGTGCAGCCGAGTGAAGTAGCCGCCGTGCAGCCGAGGGTAGTGGCCGCCGTGCAGCCGAGGGTAGTGGCCGCCGTGCAGCCGAGGGTAGTGGCCGCCGTGCAGCCGAGGGTAGTGGCCGCCGTGCAGCCGAGGGTAGTAGCCGCCGTGCAGCCGAGGGTAGTGGCCGCCGTGCAGCCGAGTGAAGTACACATTTTTCTGGTATACTATATGAAACTGTATCAACAGGTAGTAGAGAATTCTCCTTCATGGATCTGAATTCTGAGCTGTATCTTTCCCTCTCCCTTTTAGACGAATGGGCGAGGACTGCTCGTCATGTGTGTTGTATTTAGCAACACTTTAAAGACTATGACAGATTATTTTTTATACACAAATATTGCTTGGATGACATTGCACATTACCCAATTGAATAAATAATAAACAGATAGTGTGTCTAGATGCTGTGAAACAACACCATAAATCACTGCTGTGTAATATACTGGCACAGTGTACAGTAAAACTCAATAGCCCTGAAATGGCGTCATATTTCTATGTCTGGCGATAGTTTGCGAAGCGTTGATGTAAGCACTTGTCAGATACTGTACATGTCTGGTTTATTAGTGACCGCAGGGATGTTGCAATGTTGCAACATAATGTACTAGTCACTCCTTTTCAATAGACACACACACACACACACACACACACACACACACACACACACACACACACACACACACACACACACACACACACACACACACACACACACACACACACACACACACTCACTCCAGGGGTCCCTCTCCAATTACTTCGTAACCTACTGACTCCGTTGGTACTTCCTTCGTTTATACAGATGTAAAGTGAGAAGTTTACGTCACCTAGGATTTTCAGTTTTTTCGAAACTGCTTTCGACTGCTCATGCAGTAATCTGTTTATTTTAGATGTATCTAACTTGATGCCTAAATGCTAAAATTATTTCAAGATGTATAAATATTAACTGGTGCCCATTTTATCTTTAAAAAAAAATAAAAAATAAAAGTGAACACATTACCAGCCTTTCTTCACAGCTGCTTAGGGCATCACCCTTCTGGAAGTCAGCTCAGAACTTTGTAGGTTTTGAGCAAATTCACAAGGCAAGGCAACATCTGTTAACCTAATGCTGTCATGGCAACAGTGATTTGAGAGACTGAAGATCATTTTGAGTCCTAGGGGTTATAAAGTACCACTAAAGAGAGTTTAACCTTGTCAACATTGACTGACTGACTGTCCTAGTTTCCTACCTTTTTTTTTGTTTGTTGATATTTCAGACCTGTGGAACAAAACATTGATTTCTTGTAGTAGATCAAGATATTTCAATTCAAGGTCTGTATGAGAATCATGCCATTTTTGCATGCACAGCCGTAATCCCTTTTTTTAATTGAGCCGTGTAGAAGATACTCAAGTAGCAACAAAGCAATGGAAAACTAAATAAATAAATATATCTCTTCACAGCAGCAATATATTAGATGAAACTAGAATAGAAGTCCTCTGAAAGCTTTGCTGCCTATTCACACCCTGTCATTGTTTGGGTGCTGCATATCCAAGTGGTTGTTTTTAATGTATAGCAATTTGCTAGATGACTTAATTTAGACATTAGGAAATCTTCCACATTGTTATGGTGAAATATTCACATTTTTATTGTGCTTCGTTTTAGTCCATCTTTGTCACCGTAGGTGTAAACTATTGTATTACTTCCTACTCCCCTGCAAACAATGATGTACTCAGGGTGTGAAAAATTCCTTTTTGTAGACTGACTTTTTGTTTTGGTCATGTTGACTGGCCTTCAGCAGTACCAAGTGATGGTGCGGGGAAGGACTCTGTCTATACAGAGTGGGTGGTATATGTCAGTGTTCCCCTTGCACCGGGAGGGTGGTCTTGGGCCCTGGTCATACAGCCAGCCACCTGCCAACCCTCTGACCACCAAGCAACTGGCTGTAGAGACGAAGTACTGTATGTTGTGTACGGAAAAGGGAGTATTGATGAGTTGGTTTTTCCTCTCGTGCATCACGGTGAATACTGGAAACGCTTTCTCAACTTGACATGTTTTGCCAGGTCAAGTCTTTTGAATCTGAGATGTCTAAAAGTTAAGGGCAAAGATGCCATAGGGAGTCTTGTTCTTTGTTGATGAAAAACGGATATGAGCTATAGAAAGGCAGAATGTAAGTCTTCACATATAGAACACATTGGTGCATGCATTTACAATGGCTCCACATGTTGTCCAACCCCCTCGCAGTAAGAGCACTCTGTGACAGAGAATCCACCCTCTACTTCCTGTATACAGTACAGTAAACGTGGCTTAAATACAGAAGTGGTTATTTTCTCTCATGGCCACTTCCTACCCTTTGTTGCTTTCTTTCTTTCCTTCTTTCTTTCTACAAGGAAAAGTGAGTTTTAAGAGCACAACTCAGCCAGTGTGGTAAGTTTTGAGGTGAGACGTCTCCAGCCTATGGCTTTACCCACATGGCAACGGTCCCGACAAGAGTTAAGAAAACCTGCTGATTCAGGGAGGAAAGAGTTCTAACTTATAAATCTGCTCCCCATACGGCATGTCCTATAAAGTCAGAAGAATTAATGGAGGTGGAAAGTCTATATAAATATGATATTTATTTTTTTAAACCTGAGAGATCAGACATCACAAGGCAGCGAGCGGAATTTCCCATAAAGGAAAGGAGTTCACTGTTAAATCGTGCCGTCTCCTCCCAACATGGGAGCCTTCTGAATGTTCCAGGACTTGGAATGAGATTAATGAAAGAGGTGGGAGATTCCCACCAAATGCATGGGTGGGGAGGGGGTGGGATGAGGTAGTGTGTCTGTGTGAAAGCCTGCATCATACTCTGGAACCGGAATATAGTTTTTTTGCGAACACCTTTAAAAAAAAAAAAATGTGTGAAGAATTACTTTGTACAGGAGCATTTGTCTCAGCTGTCTTGTTTTTGAAAAAGCAGATGAGGATGTGTGATAAATGTTTGCCTTTTTACTGCAGCTGCTAGCTGGGATTGTGTGTACATTTTGACTATCTCTTGTAAAGGCCCAATGTAATTTAAGAAACCGTTTGACAGTGTGAATTTATGGCCACTGTTCTAATTTAAATAATCTGAGCATAAATTGCTGCTCTCCCTGTTGCTCATTTTATTAGCACCCCCTACTTCCCATACCATAGTTTGAAACATTTTCCTACTTCCTAGACACTGTATACACTCTACCTCGATAATAAAAGAAGTGTAGAAAATTCCTATACCTGGGTATTGTCTGGAGTGCAGTTAAAGGGGAGTTTGAGGGAGAGGCCTCCTGTTAAAGGGGAGCGTGAGGCCTCCGGTTAAAGGGGAGCGTGAGGCCTCCTGTTGAAGGGGAGCGTGAGGCCTCCTGTTGAAGGGGAGCGTGAGGCCTCCGGTTAAAGGGGAGCGTGAGGCCTCCTGTTGAAGGGGAGCGTGAGGCCTCCTGTTGAAGGGGAGCGTGAGGCCTCCTGTTGAAGGGGAGCGTGAGGCCTCCTGTTGAAGGGGAGCGTGAGGCCTCCGGTTGAAGGGGAGCGTGAGGCCTCCGGTTGAAAGGGAGCGTGAGGCCTCCGGTTAAAGGGGAGCGTGAGGCCTCCGGTTAAAGGGGCGCGTGAGGCCTCCGGTTAAAGGGGCGCGTGAGGCCTCCTGTTGAAGGGGAGCGTGAGG
The DNA here is from genome assembly GCF_016432855.1 of Salvelinus namaycush. Lineage (NCBI taxonomy): Eukaryota > Metazoa > Chordata > Actinopteri > Salmoniformes > Salmonidae > Salvelinus > Salvelinus namaycush. The sequence goes on from NC_052337.1 coordinate 3,260,906, forward strand.
CCTCCTGTTGAAGGGGAGCGTGAGGCCTCCGGTTGAAGGGGAGCGTGAGGCCTCCGGTTGAAGGGGAGCGTGAGGCCTCCGGTTGAAGGGGAGCGTGAGGCCTCCGGTTGAAGGGGAGCGTGAGGCCTCCGGTTAAAGGGGAGCGTGAGGCCTCCGGTTAAAGGGGAGCGTGAGGCCTCCGGTTGAAGGGGAGCGTGAGGCCTCCGGTTGAAGGGGAGCGTGAGGCCTCCGGTTGAAGGGGAGCGTGAGGCCTCCGGTTGAAGGGGAGCGTGAGGCCTCCGGTTGAAGGGGAGCGTGAGGCCTCCGGTTGAAGGGGAGCGTGAGGCCTCCGGTTGAAGGGGAGCGTGAGGCCTCCGGTTGAAGGGGAGCGTGAGGCCTCCGGTTAAAGGGGAGCGTGAGGCCTCCGGTTAAAGGGGAGCGTGAGGCCTCCGGTTGAAGGGGAGCGTGAGGCCTCCGGTTGAAGGGGAGCGTGAGGCCTCCTGTTGAAGGGGAGCGTGAGGCCTCCTGTTGAAGGGGAGCGTGAGGCCTCCTGTTGAAGGGGAGCGTGAGGCCTCCTGTTGAAGGGGAGCGTGAGGCCTCCGGTTGAAGGGGAGCGTGAGGCCTCCGGTTGAAGGGGAGCGTGAGGCCTCCGGTTGAAAGGGAGCGTGAGGCCTCCGGTTGAAAGGGGCGCGTGAGGCCTCCGGTTAAAGGGGCGCGTGAGGCCTCCGGTTAAAGGGGCGCGTGAGGCCTCCTGTTGAAGGGGAGCGTGAGGCCTCCGGTTGAAGGGGAGCGTGAGGCCTCCGGTTGAAGGGGAGCGTGAGGCCTCCGGTTGAAGGGGAGCGTGAGGCCTCCGGTTGAAGGGGAGCGTGAGGCCTCCGGTTAAAGGGGAGCGTGAGGCCTCCGGTTAAAGGGGAGCGTGAGGCCTCCGGTTAAAGGGGAGCGTGAGGCCTCCGGTTAAAGGGGAGCGTGAGGCCTCCGGTTAAAGGGGAGCGTGAGGCCTCCGGTTAAAGGGGAGCGTGAGGCCTCCGGTTGAAGGGGAGCGTGAGGCCTCCGGTTGAAGGGGAGCGTGAGGCCTCCGGTTGAAGGGGAGCGTGAGGCCTCCGGTTGAAGGGGAGCGTGAGGCCTCCGGTTGAAGGGGAGCGTGAGGCCTCCGGTTGAAGGGGAGCGTGAGGCCTCCGGTTAAAGGGGAGCGTGAGGCCTCCGGTTAAAGGGTAGCGTGAGGGAGAGGCCTCCTGTTAAGTATCACAATCCCGGGCAGTATCACAACCGGTCGTGATTGGGAGTTCCATAGGATGCCGCACAATTGTCCCAGCATCGTCTGAGTTAGGGGAGGGTTTGGCTGAGGGGGCTTTACTTGGCTCATTGCGCTTTAGCGACTCCTTGTGGTGAGCCAGGCGCCTGCAGGCTGACTTCAGTTGTCAATTGAACTGTGTTTCCTCCGACACACTGGTGCGGCTGGCTTCCGGGTTAAGCGGGCAGGTGTTAAGAAGCGCGGTTTGGCGGGTCATGTTTCGGAGGACGCATGATTCGACCTTCGCCTCCCGAGCCGGATGGGGAGTTGCAGCGATGAAACGAGAGAAATTAAGGAGGAAAACGGCGTAAAAATTTGAAAATAAAGCAGCACTTTGTGTGAGTGTCCTGAAGACCATAACTTTGGTGGTCCTCCTGTTTTCTGTAATTAGCTGTGAGCTCCAGCTGCTGTTTGTTAGCTGTTGCTAACACCAACCTGGAGAGGCCCTCAGGCCCCAGTGTATATAAGTGGGTTTATTTAACAGTTGCCTCTTCTTGATTGGTTGAATTCTTAGAGGATCTTGGCTCAATGGTTTCTCATCGCAAACCAAGGGGAAAATGTGATAAAAAAAATAATATATATATATATATATAAAACTCCCCAGACTTCCTCTATACAGCCTTGTGGGACACAGTTATGTCCTTTATTTTTCCAGAGGAACATCATTTGGCTTACCGTCTCCCTGCAGACTTGCTTGCCTGTGATATCGGAACATCTGTTAAAATATATGGTGGAAAGAAAGGACAGAGTGTATTGAGGTGGAACTATCGAGTTGCGGTGCGCTTGGAAGACTTCTGTTTATGGTTTGTTTTTTGTCATTGCAAGTAATGCAATGTGACAGTCCATAAGTGTCCGTGATATGAATTCATTAATTCCAGTTTTGGGCATCTTCATTCTTGTAAAGTGAATATCAAATAGAAGCTTCATCTTCTCACTGCCACCAAATGGCTTGTATATGTTTCTGTTAATGTATATGTTTCTGTTAATGTATATGTTTCTGTTAATGAAAATAATCAATGTGAATTAAGTAATTGGTGCGTAACAAGAATTGAAACTAGATCATGTATTCAAAGCTGTGGGGGGAAAACTAACATATTTATTAAGTCGATGTGCATACAAGTGGCTTTTCAGTTCTTCACGTAACTAAAGATCACGCCCTTACAAGGCTTTGCTGTGCCCTTCAGAAAGTTTACAACTGATTTGTGCAATTTAGCATGACATCTCTATGAACCTTGAAATTAATTACCCTCGTTGTTCTCATTCTCATGTAGTTTCTTATACAGTGCCTTCAGAAACTATTCACACCCCTTGACTTTTTCCACATTTTTGTTGTGTTACAAAGTGGGATTAAAATGGATTTAATTGTCTTTTTTTTTGTCAACGACGTACACAAAATACTCATGTCAAAGTGGAAGACTAATATATCTTGATTAGATATGTATTGACTCAAAGGGTTGAATACATGTTACAATCAGCTTTGGCAGCGATTACAGCTGATTTGTTGTTCTGGGTAACTCCTGAAGAGCTTTGTACACCTGGATTGTACAATATTTGCACATTTATAATTGTTTTAATTGTTCAAGCTCTGTCAAGTTGGTTGTTGATCATTGCTAGACAGCCGTTTTCAGGTCTTGCCATAGATTTTCGAGCAGATTTCAGCTAAAACTGTAACTAGGCCACCCAGGAACATTCATTGTCGTCTTGGTAAGCAACTTCAGTATATATTTGGCCTTATGTTTTAGGTTATTGTCCTGCTGAAAGGTACATTCATCTCCCAGTGTCTGATGGAAAGCAGACAGAACCAGGATTTCCTATAGGATTTTGCCTATGCTTAGCTCTATTCCGTTTCTTTTTTATCCTGAAAAACAGTCCTTAACGATTACAAGCATACCCATAACATGATGCAGCCACCACTATGCTTGACAATATGAAGAGTGGTACTCAGTGATGTTGGATTTGCACCAAACATAACACTTTGTATTCACGACATAAAGCTAATTTCTTTGTCACATTTTTTGCAGTTTTACTTTAGTGCCTTATTGAAAACAGGATGCATGTTTTGAGATATTTGCTCAAACGGATATTCAATGTCTTTTTTTTTCTACCAATAGGTGTTCTTCTTTGCGAGGCATTGCAAAACCTCCCCGGTCTTTTTGGTTGAATCTGGTTTGAAATTCACTGCTTGACTGAGTTACCTTACTGAGGTACATAGATGAGGTAGTCATTCAAAAATCATGTTAAACACTATTATTAATATTGAGTCCATGCAATTTATTATGTGACTTGTTAAGCATATTTTTACTCCTGAACTTTGACTTGCCATAACAAAGGGGATGAATACTTATGGACTCATTTTCATCTTTTAGTTTTTATTAATTTGTAACAATAAAATAAAAATAAACATATTTCCACTTTGGCATTATGGTGTATTGTGTGTAGGTGTAACAGTATAACTTCCGTCCCTCTCCTCGCCGCTACCTGGGCTCGAACCAGGGAACCTCTGCACACATCAACAACAGCCACCCTCAGCATCGTTACCCATCGCGCCACAAAAGCCACGGCTCTTGCAGAGCAAGGGGAACAACTACTTCAAGGTCTCAGAGCGAGTGACGTCACCGATTGAAACGCTATTAGCGCGCACCCCGCAAACTAGCTAGCCATTTCACATCGGTTACATAGGCCAATGCCAACAAATCTCAATTTAATCCAATTTGTAACACACTTTTTGGGGGGGGGGGGGGAGGGTTGTGAATACTTCTAAAGGCACTTTAGCTCCACCATTGTTCATTGTTGAGTTAGCCATCACATTGATTGTGTGTGTTGTTGTGTTGCAGGAGCTGGCTAGCTGTGGATGGAACAGGAAGGAGAAACACCGGCTGGCGCCCAACGTGGTAGCGTTTACACGGAGGTTCAACCAGGTGAGTCCTTCAAGAATTCTTATAAAGAAACGTTTCTATGTTTAATCATAGGTTCACAAATGCATTCACATCATAGACCGGAATGTTTAGGTTTATACATATGTACACTGCTCAAAAAAATAAAGGGAACACTAAAATAACACATCCTAGATCTGAATGAATGAAATATTCTTATTAAATACTTTTTTCGTTACATAGTTGAATGTGCTGACAACAAAATTATAAATGGAAATCAAATTTACCAACCCATGGAGGTCTGGATTTGGAGTCACACTCAAATTTAAAGTGGAAAACCACACTACAGGCTGATCCAACTTTGATGTAATTTCCTTAAAACAAGTCAAAATGAGGCTCAGTAGTGTGTGTTGCCTCCACGTGCCTGTATGACCTCCCTACAACGCCTGGGCATGCTCCTGATGAGGTGGCGGATGGTCTCCTGAGGCATCTCCTCCCAGACCTGGACTAAAGCATCCACAAACTCCTGGACAGTCTGTGGTGCAACGTGGTGTTGGTGGATGGAGCGAGACATGATGTCCCAGATGTGCTCAATTGGATTCAGGTCTGGGGAACGGGCGGGCCAGTCCATAGCATCAATGCCTTCCTCTTGCAGGAACTGCTGACACACTCCAGCCACATGAGGTCTAGCATTGTCTTGCATTAGGAGGAACCCAAGGCCAACCGCACCAGCATATGGTCTCACAAGGGGTCTGAGGATCTCATCTCTGTACCTAATGGCAGTCAGGCTACCTCTGGCGAGCACATGGAGGGCTGTGCGGCCCCCCAAAGAAATGACACCCCACACCATGACTGACCCACCGCCAAACCGGTCATGCTGGAGGATGTTGCAGGCAGCAGAACGTTCTCCACGGCGTCTCCAGACTCTGTCATGTCTGTCACGTGCTCAGTGTGAACCTGCTTTCATCTGTGAAGAGCACAGGGCGCCAGTGGCGAATTTGCCAATCTTGGTGTTCTCTGGCAAATGCCAAACGTCCTGCACGGTGTTGGGCTGTAAGCACAACCCCCACCTGTGGACGTCGGGCCCTCATACCACCCTCATGGAGTCTGTTTCTGACCGTTTGAGCAGACACATGTACTGTGGTGGAGGTCATTTTGCAGGGCTCTGGCAGTGCTCCTCCTGCTCAAAGGCGGAGGTAGCGGTCCTCCTGCTGGGTTGTTGCCCTCCTACGGCCTCCTCCACGTCTCCTGATGTACTGGCCTGTCTCCTGGTAGCGCCTCCATGCTCTGGACACTACGCTGACAGACACAGCAAACCTTCTTGCCACAGCTCGCATTGATGTGCCATCCTGGATGAGCTGCACTACCTGAGCCACTTGTGTGGGTTGTAGACTCCATCTCATGCTACCACTAGAGTGAAAGCACCGCCAGCATTCAAAAGTGACCAAAACATCAGCCAGGAAGCATAGGAACTGAGAAGTGGTCTGTGGTCACCACCTGCAGAACCACTCCTTTATTGGGGGTGTCTTGCTAATTGCCTATAATTTCCACCTGTTGTATATTCCATTTTGCACAACAGCATGTGAAATTTATTGTCAATCAGTGTTGCTTCCTAAGTGGACAGTTTGATTTCACAGAAGTGTGATTGACTTGGAGTTACATTGTGTTGTTTAAGTGTTCCCTTTATTTTTTTGAGCAGTGTATTATGGAATATTTCAGAGTAGCTAGGTTTATATCATGGTTTCCTGAGTTGTAGTGGGAGGACCACACACCATGTTGGTTATTATAGCAATATTTGTGCTTAATGGTGTTTTAACTGAGTCCTTCAAAACCCATTTGTTTACATTGTTTCAGGGTTAGGGGTCAGTTCAGTTTTTTTTCTTCCTGTTCATTTCCTGAATTCACCAATTGAAATGTGGTTTTGTCACATTATCTATTTTATAAAAGAATAGCATACAAAAGGTTGTTCATTCATACATTTCTGGTGGTTTTTTTCTTCATGTTTTTTTTTCAGAACTTGGTTGCATGATTTGTCTTTTATAAAAACTTGATACTATTTAACCTTTGTTCCTCAGGAACTTGTAGAGGAAGAAGAAAATGAGATCTGTTTATCTTTCTATGTCTAGAGAAAACCCCTAAGGAGAAATGAATTGAGTTGCAGAGCAGTGGGGCCTACCTTCTCTCATTACTCCCTTGATGACATATCTCTTCACCTCCTCTTCTCCCACCACCCTAATCCCATTGGTATCACTGGACTAAAATGAAACCAGACATCATTTGATTTACCCTCATCATCGTCGGTAGAGGGATGATAACCTTAATAGGTGTTTGGTAATGGAATACACTTATTTCGTGACCTGCTCTTCTTTTCACTTCGTAGGGCATAATTCAAACCACCCCGTAGCAAAGCATTTTCAGACGTGAAAGACAATTCAAATACATAAAATGTTAAACCACAGACAACAGACGCATATACCAAATTTGCCCGAGGATACATACACAAAGAAGTCAAGAGACTTGTTTTCCTTGTGGTCCTTTTTTTTAACGAGATTTGAAGTCTTCCAATATGTTTTTCTTTTACGCTTTTCCGTCACAAAATGGCCGGGCTTCAAAGCTTTGCATCAAAGGCCTTACCGTGTTACGCTCTCACCTCTGTTTTTTCTGTGTGTCATTGGCTCCCACTTGGTCCTGTCTGTTGGGCTCATACCCTCTGCAGCTTCGATCTCAACTGATCTCAAACTGTGCTCCACTGGTGACGTCTATGCCATTAAACTATTATCGGCCTCACGTGCGTTGGCTCCCTAACTGGAAACACAGGGTGGAAATACTATTAGCCGATCTCACGGGCGCTTTGCCAGCTTGTTTCTCTTTCTCCCTTTCTTTGTCCCCGTCCAACTCCACCCCCTTTTGTCTTATCTCTGTCTTTATTGGCAGTCGGAGGGTACAGATATAGAAATAAATAAAGACATTGATTTCATTTGAAACCCTGGTTGTAATCTAAAGCAAACTTTGGTTTGAATGGAATCTCTTTTAATGTGAGGACGGACACTGCGTAGTCCGAGCAACTCTGACGATGACGTTCCTCAGCGACTGCCGATCCTGCTGGACACAGCTCTTCAACAGGGCCGTTAATTATCCCCGTGTTGGGGCTCATGGACCCATAACATGCTCATGGTGACAGCCCTGTAGGCAGCTCCCTACTCAGTGATCTACTGGAAATAGACTGGTCCATTCACACACTGTTATTTTGGTACAGGTACAAGGATTTTGTAGAACGTCCAAACTTATTTGCGGGCAGTTGGAACTAAAAAAGACACACTCGGAGCATATTCCATTTTGTTTTTGTCTTCCCCTGGAAGGCATTGTACAGTCCAAGGCAAGTCGTGCAATTGCATTAATGCCAAAATACAGTTATTGACGGTAATTTAATTGCTGTAATTGGCCTGTTTTAATCTCACACATTTCTAACTTTAATGCTATTCCTTTGTTTTCAGTTACGTAAGTACAAATGTAATTGTCTCAAATGAGAAGTTATGTTCATTTTCCCAGTCCTCATTTTTGCTAAGTGCAATTTAGAAGCATATACTTGGATTGCTGATATTTTGCCATTTACGTTTATGATCTATTTATAATGGAAGCATTTGTTACCATTTCAGCCAAGTCATAACTAGAAACAGATCGGGCGCACTTTGAAATAAATCCTGTTTCCCCCCCCCCCCCACCCCATTTTTTGCCAAAAATGGAAGTGCTGAGTTAACTTAAATGTCCATATTTAGACTTAAATGACCAGTCTCTTAGCTGGTGGTTGGGTCTGTTTTTATGACACAATTAGGCCAAACATGACTAGCTGGCTCCATGGTTCTGGAAAGATGGCCACACATGTAAAGGAAGGTTGGGTGCTTGTTGAAGGGTCTGCTGCGCACACCGCACACCGCCACCTGCGCACACCGCCATAGGCCAGAGAGAAAGAGGTCCTCTGAAAGATCCCAATGCCCCCTCCAGCTTCCTTTTTACATCCTTGTCCATCGAAGGACATCTGGGGACTGTTTCATGAACATGGAGGGTATCTGGGATTCTCTCTTGGATTCCCGTAAACACTTGAGATGTTGAATGTTGCATGAGCGCTGAAGCAGGACCTGTCACGCCACTGAAGCATAATCAGCAGAATGGTTCAAACCAATCATGCAACTTTTTTATATATTTTTTTATAGTATCTTGGATACGGGAGAAACAGGATGTAGACTTTTAGTCGCTGATTGGCGAGGAATTCAAAACCTTTTTAAACGGTAAGTCCCCTATTTAGGGGACTTTAAGCAGTTCTGGACCATTTCCCGACCGACATTCTTGTGTACAGTGCGCTCCGTGAACGGCGCAACATCAATTGCTGTGAACTCTGTGAACGCACTGGTTGTCCCGCTTGTCCCAACACGTTACGTTTTCTGGCCTATCCAAACAAAGGATCGATTTCCTCTGCCTGTGAACTTCGCAGCTCCGCTTACAATACGGCATATGAAGTGGAGGAGCCTAGCGATTGCAGCAAAGCAGCATCGTCTTGTTGTGAAGTTCGCAGATTGATTTCAAAATAATTTTGTAGAATTGAAACGAGACCTCTTGGTCACAGAGGGACGAAATCACTTGGTGCTTAAAGATGAAGTTGTGATGGGTAATAAGCATTACTATGCGTTGTTTATGGCCCTCGTGATAATTACTTTCGCGTATGTCTATTTAGGTGGAAATCTACATTTTTGGCATTCAATTTAGCAGGTTTAAAGGAGGTTTTCCTTTTCGCTGTAGTGTTGCACACAACGGATGTGTTTTGATTACGGCTTGAGAAATGGTAGGTTTGCTATATCCCTCACCAAATGTCCTGAGGGGGAGGGGGGGGGGGGGGGGGGGACAGTTATTTCACAACAGACAGAACCATCATTGTGATGCTATTGGTCCTGGCCATGTTGCTGGACTCGTTAAGATATGGGTTTGTGTTAACAACATGTTCTTTTGTATAATATGTATAAAAAAATATATAATTTCAGATTGATCCCGTGTAGCATTACCATGTGTTGAATGTCTGTTTCATTTTGGTTCCATTCTCCTCTGCGGGTTCATTTCGTGGGAGCATTTTAGCTGGGATGAAGCCATAGTTAGAAAGGAGACATCGCTCAAAGATGCTCCAAGGAGTGGAGTGATATCAGCCATGTTATTGACTTCAATTGTTCTACTGAAACCTTACTGGAGGTTTATGTTGACCTAAGGAGGGAATGATTGATGACACTGTGGGATTACACTGAGCTTCTTTTTTAAGTGTTTCTTGGCCTCAGCTGAGATAAAAATGCCATGTCGTCATAGTGTCGTCATAGTGTCGTCATAGTGTCGTCATAGTGTCGCCATAGTGTCGCCATAGTGTCGCCATAGTGTCGCCATAGTGTCGTCATAGTGTTGTCATAGCGAGTGTTGATTCTATTGAATTATCCCTTCCATCACATGATCAACCTCAGAACTCTCTCTGTCCCCCCCTCTCTCTCTTTCTCTTTATCTCTGTCTCTCTTTATCTCTGTCTCTCTCTCTCTCTCTTTATCTCTGTCTCTCTCATTATCTCTCTCTCTCTCTTTATCTCTGTCTCTCTCATTATCTCTCTCTCTCTCTTTATCTCTGTCTCTCTCTTTTTCTCTCTCTCTCTCTTTATCTCTCTCTCTCTCTTTATCTCTGTCTCTCTCTTTTTCTCTCTCTCTCTCTCTTTATCTCTCTCTCTCTCGTTATCTCTCTCGTTATCTCTCTCTCTCTCTCTCTCTCTCTCTCTCTCTCTCGTTATCTCTCTCTCACACACACTCACAACTCTCCACTTCCACTCTAGAACTTGTGGGGGTTCCCTGGCAGGTGGAGAGCTTTGAGCCGCAGTAGCCGGCCACAACATTCACGGAAAGAATGATGATGATACTGTTAAGGGGGGATACTCTCCAAGTTGCATATCGGTTTCCCCGTTCTCTCCGCCACTCCTTCTCAAGGCCCTGTTGCAGAACCATAGCTAATTCCTCATAGGTACCCAGGATACAGGGAGCCCTGGTGCCCTTAGAGCTTAGCGAGGGATTAGACCCCGGTCCAACACTCAACGTCTCTGGCGCCTCCTCAAAGGGCTTTCGGATAAGTGTCTCTCGTTAGCTCATGAGCAATGGACCAGTTTGTGTCAAATGGCAATGGTGGAAAGCAGCACAGTGGATGATGTAATGAGTCTTTCAACTTGGTGCCTTTTAAAAATATATATTTCTTAAGGCCCCTCCTGATCCAAGCACATTGCTCTCGTATCCATCTTAAGGATTTCCATAAGGCCTAGTTTGAAAGGTGTAACATTCAGATCAGTCCCGTCAAGCCAGAGTTTTAGCTCATTGCAGGTTACCCATTTGAAAAGGAAGTTTTAGACTGACCACCACCAGACCTTCATTGTGGTGCTAATTTAGGTGAATTCTCTCTTTTAAGTGTCCCTTTGACATCAATGCATTACTAAGTGAACATTTTACCTAAATCGAAGTTAGGATTTACAGCTGAATCAAGGTGAATGAAGAGCATTGAACAGCTTCCCAAATCCCAGACCGTAGGCCATGGAACAGTGCCAGTTAAATGTCTAACAACTACTCCGATCAGACTTTTACTTACTGTGCTTCGAAGCTGGAGCTCAGACATGGCTAGAGTTTAAATTTTTTCGAAACATAATATTTTATGACTTGAAACATCATCTGGCCTTTGCCCTGAGCCTGCCTTCGATGTTAAAAGACAAGTTCACTTTTTTTTTTTTTTATCCCAATCTGTGTTTTGGGATGTAAATGGCATGTTATGGAAGTGTCCAGACCCTTTTTTGTGACATTTCACTTACCCCACCAGCGATAGACTTCCTCATACTCGTTCTGCATTTACAGGGGCACAGAACAAAACATGAAAAAAGGCCCCAAAAACACAGAAATACGTCCTTTTAGATGTTGGACACATGAAATTGTGTCATTCCAAACTTTATCCGCAACGTTACATTCCAGTTTGTTGGAATTGAGCAATACTTTTACGTGTGCATGCTACACAGAGAAGTATTATTAAGGATTCCCATTTAGCTGTTGCCAAGGCAGCAGCTACTCTTCCTGGGGTTTATTATGGATCCCCATTTAGCTGTTGCCAAGGCAGCAGCTACTCTTCCTGGGGTTTATTATGGATCCCCATTTAGCTGTTGCCAAGGCAGCAGCTACTCTTCCTGGGGTTTATTATGGATCCACCATTAGCTGTTGGGAAGGCAGCAGCTACTCTTCCTGGGGTCCAGCAACATTATGGCAGTTATATACAATTTAAAATATTACAGGACATTACATTTCATAACACTTTATCCAATATATTTAGTGTGTTCCCTCAGGCCACTATTCCACTATCACATACACTACAGTTCAAAAGCACAACTGAGCAAGAGGACAAGTACATTAGTGTGTCTAGTTTGAGAAACAGACACCTCACAAGTCCTCAACAGGCAGCTTCATTAAATAGTACCCGCAAAACACCAGTCTCAACGTCAACAGTGAAGAGGCGACTCCGGGATGCTGGCCTTCTAGGCAGAGTTCCTCTGTCCAGTGTCTGTGTTCTTTTTCCCATCTTAATCTTTTCTTTTTATTGGCCAGTCTGATATATGGCTTTTTCTTTGCATCTCTGCCTAGAAGGCCAGCATCCCGGAGTCACCTCTTCACTGTAGAATTTTGCCTATGCTTAGTTCTATTCCGTTTCTTTTTATCCTGAAAAACTCCCTAGTCCTTGCTGATGGCAAGCATACACAAAACATGATGCAGCTACCACCATGCTTGAAAATATGAAGATTGGTACTCAGTCATGTGTTGTTGGATTTGCCCCAAACATAACACTTTGTATTCAGGACATACAGTAAATTTCTTTGCCACATTTTTAGCAGTTTGACTTTTGTGTCTTTTTGCAAACAGGATGAATGTTTTGCAGTATTCTTCTGTACAGGCTTCCTTTTAACTCTGTTATTTAGGTTAGTAGAGAGAGTCACTACAATTGTGTTGATCCATCCTCAGTTAACTGTTTTAAAGTCACCATTGGTGTCATGGTGAAATCCATGAGCGGTTTCTTTCCTCTCCGGCAACTGTGGTGACTGGGTGTATTGATACACCATCCAAAGTGTAATTAAAAACTGCACCATGCTCAAAGGGATATTCAATGTCTGCTTTTTAAAATCTACTAATAGGTGCCCTTATTTGTGAGGCATTGGAAGACCTCCCTGGTCGAATCTGTGTTTGAAATTCACTGCTAGACTGATGGACCTTACAGATAATTGTATGTTTGGGGTACAGAGATGAGGTAGTCATTTAAAAAAAATACATGTTAAACACTATTATTGCACACAGAATCAATACTACTTATTATTTGAGTTTTTAAGCACGTTTTACTCTTAAACTTATTTAGGCTTGCTATAACAAAGAGGTTGAATACTTATTGACATTTCAACTTTCCATTTTTTATTAATTTTGTAAAAAATTCTAACATAATTCCGCTTTTACGTTATGGGGTATTGTGTGTAGGCCAGTGACACAAAATCTCAATCAATTTATAATTCAGGCTGTAACACCACAAAATGTTGAAAAAGTCGAGGGGTGTGAGTAGTTTCTGAAAGGCACTGTAATGTAATAACATGAACATAATTGTGGTGAGGTGATATTGATCTCTCCCGGTTTCCGCTGTGACAGTAATGATGTTGGTTTGAGAGGATCCTCAGTGATTTGCTGATGTTATGTGTGTCCCAGGAGAACTACCTCATCTTCAATTGGAATGGCTGAAGACCAAAACATTTCTGAGAGCCTAGTTTTAAAATGTTGTTTTATCAATGAACAGTGGATATTTAAAATATTTGTCTTTTTTTTTTTTACTGATGCATTGTGGGACTTTAATGTTTCTTTTAACAATGAATAGTGGGTAGTTAAAGGCTAAGTGGGTAAACAGACATTGTAGTGAGATTTCTCTTTCATATTTGACTATGGTTTGAAGTAATCCACTGAACAGTGGAAGTCTCGGCTGATGCCTGGGCAGTTTTAACATGGCAAAGTATCTAGACACAGGTTTCCTTCTCTTATACCATAACAAATTGTAAATCAAATCAAATTTTATTTGTCACATACACATGGTTAGCAGATGTTAATGCGAGTGTAGCGAAATGCTTGTGCTTCTAGTTCCGACAATGCAGTAATAACCAACCAACAACTACTACCTTATACACACAAGTGTAAAGGGATAAAGAATATGTACATAAAGATATATGAATGAGTGATGGTACAGAACGGCATAGGCAAGATGCAGTAGATGGTATAGAGTACAGTATATACATATGAGATGAGTAATGTAGGGTATGTAAACATAAAGTGGCATAGTTTAAAGTGGCTAGTGATACATGTATTACATAGAGATGGCAAGATGCAGTAGATGATATAGAGTACAGTATATACATATACATATGAGATGAGTAATGTAGGGTATGTAAACATTATATTAAGTGGCATTGTTTAAAGTGGCTAGTGGTACATTTTTACATAATTTCCATCAATTCCCATTATTAAAGTGGCTGGAGTTGAGTCAGTATGTTGGCAGCGGCCGCTAAATGTTAGCGGTGGCTGTTTAACAGTCTGATGGCCTTGAGATGGAAGCTGTTTTTCAGTCTCTCGGTCCCTGCTTTGATGCACCTGTACTGACCTCGCCTTCTGGATGATAGCGGGGTGAACAGGCAGTGGCTTGGGTGGTTGTTGTCCTTGATGATCTTTATGGCCTTCCTGTGACATCGGGTGGTGTAGGTGTCCTGGAGGGCAGGTAGTTTGCCCCCGGTGATGCGTTGTGCAGACCTCACTACCCTCTGGAGAGCCTTACGGTTGTGGGCGGAGCAGTTGCCGTACCAGGCGGTGATACAGCCCAACAGGATGCTCTCGATTGTGCATCTGTAGAAGTTTGTGAGTGCTTTTGGTGACAAGCCGAATTTCTTCAGCCTCCTGAGGTTGAAGAGGCGCTGCTGCGCATTCTTCACAACGCTGTCTGTGTGGGTGGACCAATTCAGTTTGTCCGTGATGTGTACACCGAGGAACTTTAAAACTTTCCACCTTCTCCACTACTGTCCCGTCGATGTGGATAGGGGGGTGCTCCCTCTGCTGTTTCCTGAAGTCCACAATCATCTCCTTTGTTTTGTTGACGTTGAGTGTGAGGTTATTTTCCTGACACCACACTCCGAGGGCCCTCACCTCCTCCCTGTAGGCCGTCTCGTCGTTGTTGGTAATTAAGCCTACCACTGTAGTGTCGTCCGCAAACTTGATGATTGAGTTGGAGGCGTGCATGGCCACGCAGTCGTGGGTGAACAGGGAGTACAGGAGAGGGCTCAGAACGCACCCTTGTGGGGCCCCAGTGTTGAGAATCAGCGGGGTGGAGATGTTGTTACCTACCCTCACCACCTGGGGGCGGCCCGTCAGGAAGTCCAGGACCCAGTTGCACAGGGCGGGGTCGAGACCCAGGGTCTCGAGCTTGATGACGAGTTTGGAGGGTACTATGGTGTTAAATGCTGAGCTGTAGTCGATGAACAGCATTCTCACATAGGTATTCCTCTTGTCCAGATGGGTTAGGGCAGTGTGGTTGCGATTGCGTCGTCTGTGGACCTATTGGGTCGGTAAGCAAATTGGAGTGGGTCTAGGGTGTCCGGTAGGGTGGAGGTGATATGGTCCTTGACTAGTCTCTCAAAGCACTTCATGATGACGGAAGTGAGTGCTACGGGGCGGTAGTCGTTTAGCTCAGTTACCTTAGCTTTCTTGGGAACAGGAACAATGGTGGCCCTCTTGAAGCATGTGGGAACAGCAGACTGGGATAAGGATTGATTGAATATGTCCGTAAACACACCAGCCAGCTGGTCTGCGCATGCTCTGAGGACGCGGCTGGGAATGCCGTCTGGGCCTGCAGCCTTGCGAGGGTTAACACGTTTAAATGTTTTACTCACCTCGGCTGCAGTGAAGGAGAGCCCGCAGGTTTTGGTAGCGGGCCGTGTCAGTGGCACTGTATTGTCCTCAAAGCGAGCAAAAAAGTTATTTAGCCTGTCTGGGAGCAAGACATCCTGGTCCGCGACGGGGCTGGTTTTCTTTTTGTAATCCGTGATTGACTGTAGACCCTGCCACATACCTCTTGTGTCTGAGCTGTTGAATTGCGACTCTATTTTGTCTCTATACTGGGACTTAGCTTGTTTGATTGCCTTGCGGAGAGAATAGCTACACTGTTTGTATTCGGTCATGTTTCCGGTCACCTTGCCCTGGTTAAAAGCAGTGGTTCGCGCTTTCAGTTTCATGCGAATGCTGCCGTCAATCCACGGTTTCTGGTTTGGGAATGTTTTAATCGTTGCTGTGGGTACGACATCGTCAATGCACTTTCTAATGAACTCGCTCACCGAATCAGCGTATTCGTCAATATTGTTGTTGGACGCAATGTGGAACATATTCCAATCCGCGTGATCGAAGCAGTCTTGAAGCGTGGAATCAGATTGGTCGGACCAGCGTTGAACAGACCTGAGCAAGGGAGCTTGTTGTTTTAGTTTCTGTTTGTAGGCTGGAAGCAACAAAATGGAGTCGTGGTCAGCTTTTCCGAAAGGAGGGCGGGGGAGGGCCTTATATGCGTCGCGGAAGTTAGTATAACAATGATCCAAGGTTTTACCAGCCCTGGTAGCACAATCGATATGCTGATAGAATTTAGGGAGTTTTGTTTTCAGATTAGCCTTGTTAAAATCCCCAGCTACGATGAATGCAGCCTCAGGGTGTGTGGTTTCCAGTTTACAAAGAGTCAGATAAAGTTCGTTCAGGGCCATCGATGTGTCTGCTTGGGGGGGAATATATACGGCTGTGATTATAATCGAAGAGAATTTCCTTGGTAGATAATGCGGTCGACATTTGATTGTGAGGAATTCTAGATCAGGTGAACAGAATGACTTGAGTTCCTGTATGTTGTTATGATCACACCACGTCTCGTTAATCATAAGGCATCTTCTTACCAGAAAGATGTATGTTTCTGTCGGCGCGATGCGTGAAGAAACCAGCTGGCTGCACCGACTCCGTTAGCGTCTCTTGAGTTAGCCATGTTTCCGTGAAGCAGAGAACGTTACAATCTCTGATGTCTCTCTGGAATGTTACCCTTGCTCGGATTTTATCAACCTTATTGTCAAGAGACTGGACATTGGCGAGTAGTATGCTAGGGAATGGAGCGCGATGTGCCCGTCTCCGAAGCCTGACCAGGAGACCGCTACGTTTGCCCCTTTTACGGCGTCGCATAGGGTCGCCGGCTGGGATCAGATCCATTGTATTGGGTGGAAGGCAAAACACTGGATCCGTTTCGGGAAAGTCATATTCCTGGTTGGAACGATGGTGAGTTGACGTTGCTCTTATATTCAGTAGTTCCTCCCGACTGTATGTAATGAAACCTAAGATTACCTGGGGTACCAATGTAAGGAATAACACATAAAAAAACAAAATACTGCATATTTTCCAAGGAACGCGAAGCGAGGCGGCCATCTCGGTCGGCGCCGGAAGACTATATTACTGTATCCCTGCATCTTGATAGGTTGACCTTCATAGGTACACGATCATGTAGTCTGCTTCACGTTGTGTTGTGTGGTGCACCCAGCATCGGTTCCACCCATGAGCCGTACATATAGTATACATGAGGGTTAAGTTCACCATGTTTGCAAGCAGACAAACGTTCAATCGTGTTTGAGGCTAATTCACCTTCAGACCGTGAACTACTTGCACGGGCCCTATAACCATTCAAAGATTTAGAGTGAAAACAACCTGTTTCTGGATCCCTGTTGTGGAGGTTCTGTTTACTGTGATTAGTATCATGGCACATGTTTACAGTGCAGCTTGTTTACTGCCAGATTGAAAAGGTATACAGTACTTACAGTGCATAGGATCCCTCAGGGCTCCTATTCAGGGCTATAGACGGGCCCTTTCAGGGCTCCTATTCAGGGCTACAGACGGGCCCTTTCAGGGCTCCTATTCAGGGCTATAGACGGGCCCTTTCAGGGCTCCTATTCAGGGCTATAGACGGGCCCATTCAGGGCTCCTATTCAGGGCTACAGACGGGCCCTTTCAGGGCTCCTATTCAGGGCTATAGACGGGCCCTTCCAGGGCTTCTATTCAAGGCTATAGACGGGCCCTTTCAGGGCTCCTATTCAGGGCTATAGACGGGCCCTTTCAGGGCTCCTATTCAGGGCTATAGACGGGCCCTTTCAGGGCTCCTATTCAGGGCTATAGCTTGGCCCATTCTAGGGCTAGTATCTGAGAAAAGCATTGGAGCTAGAACAAGCCCCTGGGGGACCCGGCAGGAAATATGTCAAGATGGTTGTCTGTCAAATGGAGGCTTCCCACACTTACAGGTGGAAGTCCCAGGATCTGGCATAATGGTGTTCACTGTAGGATCTCTGGTTTACCCTGTGGTCTCTGTTTCCTCCAGAGCTGTTACAGTAAATCTGACATAGGCCAGAACCAGAAGATTATAGCAGGGTATCTTCCTGTCAAAAACCTAAACCTGTCGTAACAGAAAGGAACTGCCCAGTCAGAATCAGACAGCAGTTCCTGTCACGGTGATAGCCAGTTGAGCTGCGTTACAAGCCAAGTTAATTTATATTTTCCAGTGAAAACTAAAAAGCAGCGCTTTTGCCCTCACATGATAAAGGAATTAGCCTTCTGGCATAATAAAACTGTCAGATGTAGGTGAAAAGGGCAAGTTGTTGTCAAGAACGGTTTGGATTCATCGTGCGTCTCTCCTTGTGTTCTCATGTTCACACGGGTGAAATAACTCTGTGGTTTCCAGAAAGCCGTCATCTACAGTACACACACACAATACCACTGCAAATGCCCTTTGTTAAACTCATTTGGGGTTTGGGAGGCTCTGCCAAGCTAAGCCCATGTGGATGGCACACAGTGTTTGCGGCACAATTACAATCAAGGAAACCAAATGGCTTTTAATGGGTTTCCATGTCTAGTGTTATTGTGGGTTTTGCTTCAGATTTTCTTCCCATTTTTTATTTAAAAAATGTTGTGGGTAAATTCAGAAATGAGTTCTCCTTAAGCTAGTGGTTTTTGTCAATTGAATTTCCCTCCAGGCCTCTAAGGAGATTCATTGGCCAGACCTTGTAGGGGTTATGGGCTTGGTTGAGCGTCCCCTGTGTTGCCCATTTCTGACAAGACATGCACGGCCTCCAGCTGCTATTGCTTTTAATGGCAAAGTTAGCCATGAGTGACTACTGCTCACTAACCACAGTGTTAAGTGAGAGATTCTCACTACTGCCTCTAATCTGATCACCCACAATGGCTATGGAGAGTTAATAAACATTAATTTTTTTTGCAGTGTACGTCTAATGACTTGGGGAACAGTGTAGAGGTAGGCATATTCATTCCTGGTTGGTCCTCGGGGTCTGCGTACCCCCCCCCCCCCCCTCCCGCTAGACTAACTACTAATTTACCAATCTAAAAATGGGCATAATTTGTCTATTTTTCTATAATAATGGTATGGGAGTAATGGTTGTCTCATTTGAAAAGAATACCATCCTGTTTCATCCTGCTGTCATGAGTCGGTAATGTGATCGCAGCATTAGACGGATGTCGAGATTGTATGTCTTTTTTAATACTGTTCTCCATATGTATACTCAGTAATAATGTACTTCTTGTTTTTTGCAGGTTAGCTTTTGGCTGGTGAGAGAAATTTTGACTGCCCAGACACTGAAGATCCGAGCAGAAATACTGAGCCATTTTGTTAAAATAGCCAAGGTGAGTTCACTCCATCAGACCACTTGGCCACTGAGAATATTGGTTCTAGGATGAATGAGAAAATTAACCACACTGTTCGACTCCAGCAACACAGTCAAACACTCAAATCTTCCTAGTATCCTCTGCTTATTGACCAGTGGGAGGGCAGCTCAACAAAATACACACACAATAATTCTCACACAAAGTACAGATTTTAAAAGAATACACTGAATAACAACTACAGAAATGTAAACATGAGGAACCTGCCCTACGTCCACACTGGTGTGAATATTCCTTCCTTTGGAGCCATACTAGTCAGTCAGTTTTATTGAGGAAACGTCCCATCATCGCCTGCTGTTCCTTAACGCATGGCAAAATGTTGTTGTGCAATCCAGAGGTTCTCCTGGCACAGACGCTATAAACCAACCCTTGGAGTAATACCTCCAATGGCCACTAGGCCTCGAGGTTCACACCAATACTGCTGTCCCTATGGACCCTTGTTCACTCGGAGCTCCCCTCAGTTCACCATCATTTAATTCATTCCAACACTGCCTGCATGTCTCGCACTCAAACCCTAAAAGTAGATTTGAGTAGATCTCCCACCCCCCACACATACACAGTTAATCTAATACTATACACAGATTCAGTTTGATTAGTTCACCGTCAACTGAACATGTAGTAACTAAGTTTTCAAGCGTATTGAGGGTAGTTAGCTAAGGTACTTTGTCAACAGTTTACAGCGTATTGAGGGTAGTTAGTACTTTAGCTATGTCAACAGTTTACAGCGTATTGAGGGTAGTTAGTACTTTAGCTATGTCAACAGTTTACAGCGTATTGAGTCAACAGTTTGCAGTTGCCACCAAACAAAGTGTTAGTTTGACCATCCTAAAGATCGTCTAGGGAGTTATTGACATCACATGGGACTATAACCTGTTGTACCTGTTGTCTTCCGTCTCTGCTGAGGTCCTATTTATACCACCAGACCATCCTGGTGTGTTACCCGTATGGTTGGCCCAAGCGCTCTGCTAAAGCCCAAGCAACACACGGGACTTAAATGACACGTAGCAGTGTCCTTTCCAAGGATCAGGTTGAGAAGTGTAGGTATGAAAATAAGCGATATTGCAGATGTTTTAAAAAAAACAACGTTAAAATATTCAAACAGACTTCTTGAGTCTATGGTGCAAAATGTTAAGTATGATGTTTTTTGGGGGGTTTTCCAGCTGTATGATTTTATGAATGAATAAGCTCAAGTAATCATTGTGTGTAGTCATCAACACTAAAGCAACGTGGCAGAGCTTTGGTGTGTCGATCTGGCAAAAAATATGTGTTATGCTCCAGTAGAATAGAAAAGTACCTGCATCAGTTGCTGCTTTGAAACGAGGTACTGTTCATCTTGCTCAGCACATCGATCAACATTTTATTACAGCGCCATAATCATAGGCCTTTAAAAAAAATCTGTCTCAGCTCATTAATGGGTGTCATACATGTCATTCCCTTCATCTCTTTCGTGTTATCCCCCCCCCCCCCCCCCCCCCCCACACACACACTTGGTCACATGTACGTGTCATGCGTTTGTTATTTCTCTTGCAAACCCATAAAGGTTATCAAATAAAACCCAATTTTAGTGAGGGGGTAAAAAATATGCAGTGGGAAAAATGCTGGTGGCATATGACATGAACATGGACTAGCATTTCAGATTGTTTAGAGCTTTTGAATGGTGAAACAGAACTTTTGTCTTAAGTGTTTTCCAGAACTCATAATTCACAAAATACAAAATAAAGGTTTTATTTATCTGAATAATGGTTCACGGTGGAATAATTGAAACCAACATGTTTCTCTTGTTATCTTCTGTGACCACGTCTGTAAATCAACTGGAATGCTATTCTCTGATTTCAAAACCAGACCGCTTGAATGAATCTATAAATATTATCCCCCCCTTACAAGATTTTCACATTAGGGTTGAATCCAGTACACTTATATCCATGTCATGAATTCGATTGGCAATTGTATTTTCTGAATTCGTTGTTATAGCTTAACCCCAATGAAGGCAACTCTCCAGTAAAGTCTTTGGTGTTCTAGTTCTGACGGACCACTGTCAAAGCCAAACAATCCCTCAGCAACGCATTAAAGGGATACTTCTGGGTGTTATCTACTTCCCCAGAGTTAGATGAATTCATGGATACGGTTGTTATGCCTCTGTGCCCAGTATGAAGGAAGTTTATAGGTAGTTTTGCGAGCCAATGCTTACTAGCATTAGCGCAAAAACTGGAAGTCTATGGGTATCTGCTAGTATGCAGTCATGATCTAAATGAACTCGCCTTTTGACAGACTGTTTGTCCACATGAAAATGATTCTCTCACCTTTAAAAAAAAGTGAATTTCAAATGGATCATCACTGTATTGATTTCCCAGAAACAATTAAACATGACTTACAATGGCCTCTAACAGTGCCCTGCTGGAGTGAGATCCAGCTTACTTAGTGGGTCTCTAGGACCAGAGGTTTTTGAGAGAAACACTCTACACAGGGTTTATTAAACTGGGTCAGGACCCAAAGTGGGCCCTGGACATGTGAGAGGTGGGTCATGAGTTATGAGAACACATCTATAATCACACACTATTTCTTGTTTAATTTGGGTCGTTGGAGTACCAATTGGGTCACAGGAGGACGGTCAATTTCTCATTTGGTTTCTGGAGCTGAAAAGGTTTAAGAACCCCTGGTCACGTTAACGCCAGCGTATTAGAAGTAATGAAGAAAGCAGACACACCAATGACAAAAACACAATAGGTTCTCTCTCTATCCGGCCACAGTCCAATCAGGGAGCTGCAGCAGTGAGAGTACCTCCCAGAGGTCATGGCGTGGGGGTGGAAAGAGCTTAGTGGAACCATGACATCATCATGGACCAGGAAAACAGCAGCAGGGATATTGACCATTGGGAAATGGGGAGGATTTTAGAACGACCAAAACTGTCAATCAATTCAGTTGGAAATAGAAGAGAGAATTTAATATTTATCTTCTGATTCAGCCAATGGTAGAAAAATGGACTAATTTAAAACTCATGAGGACAGAAGTATTAGGTACATTGTTTTAGATGTGGTTGTCGTGGTTGTTGTTGTCGTGGTTGTTGTTGTCGTAGGTTATTCTAGTCAACAGTTTATGGGTCAATTTCATGTTACCTTCAGGAGTCTGATTCCAATTTGTTTATTTTATTTCAACTTTAACTAGGCAAGTCAGTTGAGAGCAAATTCTTATTTACAATGACGGCCTACCAAAAGGAAAAAGGCCTCCTGCAGGGACGGGTGCCTGGGATTAAAAATATAGGACAAAACACACAACAGTACAAGAGAGACACGACATAAAGAGAGCGACATAAAGAGAGACCTAAGACAACAACATAGCATGGTAGCAACACAACATGGTAGCAGCACAAAATATTATTGGGCACAGACGACAGCACAAGAAGGTAGAATTAACAATAAATCACGTGAAGCAGCCACAACTGTCAGTAAGTACGTCCATGATTGAGTCTTTAAATGAAGAGATGGAGATAAAACTGTTCAGTTTAAGTGGGTTTTTTTTTTGCAGCTCGTTCAAGTTGCTAACTGCAGCGAACTGAAAAGAGGAGCGACCCAGGGATGTACTATTTATGGATGTATGATTCACTAGACTTTTCAACGAGGACTGGTTTCAATTCATATGTTGCATTTCAGTGAATTTCAATAGATTTTTTTTAGAATGAATTCACCCTAATACTGATATCCAATGATGGCTGTCTATATTAGACTAAGGGCATGTATATGGAGGCCTGTATGATTTTTATTCACAAAGCCAAGTATTCATTCCTCTGGTTAGGCCATTAGTTCTCTCTTGTTTTCTCTTTAGATTGAACTTTTCATCAGCACAGTTTTTAAATCTCTTGGATTATTTTTCCAGATGTACCATATAGTGAGGCATTTTTTTCTTATGTTGACTGTATTCTTCCAACAGTTTTGGATTTGAAATCAAGCAGTGACCTATGAGGCTAAAGGGCAGACTGTCAGCTTTTAATTTGAGGGTATTTTCATCTATACTGAACAAAAACATATAAACAACATGCAACAATTTCAAAGATTTTACTGAGTTACAGTTCATATCAGGAAATCAGTCACTTTAAATAAATAAATTAGGCCCTAATCTTTGAATTTCACATGACTGGGCAAGTACACAGCCAGAACCACTCACTGGGGGGCCAGGACCACTCACTGGGGGGCCAGGACCACCCACTAGGGGGCCAGAACCACCCACTGGGGAGCCAGAACCACCCACTGGGGGGCTAGAACCACCCACTGGGGAGCCAGGACCACTCACTGGGGGGCCAGAACCACCCACTGGGGGGCCAGGACCACCCACTGGGGGGCCAGAACCACCCACTGGGGAGCCAGAACCACCCACTGGGGAGCCAGAACCACCCACTGGGGGGCCAGAACCACCCAGAACCACCCACTGGGGGGCCAGAACCACCCACTCACTGCGGTGCTAGGCTCAGCAATTCAGAATGAGAATTTCCCCACAAAATGGCTTCATTACAGACAGAAATACTCCTCAGCACCACCTCCGATGATCCCGCAGGTGCTAAAGCTGGATGTGGAGGTCCTGGGCTGGAGTGGTTACGCGTTGTCTGCGGTTGTGAGCCCGGTTGGACGTACTGCCAAATTCTCTAAAATGACTTGAGGCAATTTATGGTAGAGAAAAGAACACTGAATTCTCTGGCAACAGCTCTGGTGGACATTCCTGCTGTCAGCATGCCAATTGCACGCTCTCTCAAAACTTGAGACATCTGTGGCATTGTGTTGTGTGACAAAACTGCACATTTAGTGACCTTTTATTGTCCCGAGCATAAGTTGCACCTGTGTAATGATCATGCTGTTTAATTAGCTTCTTGATATGCCACACCTATCAGGTGGATGGATTTTCTTGGCAAAGGATAAATGCTCACAAACAGGGGGATGTTAACTAATTTGTGCACAACATTTGAGAGAAATAATCTTTTTGTGGAACATTTCTGGGACCTTTTATTTCCGCTAATGAAACATGGCACCAACACTTTACATGTTGCGTTTAGATTTTTATTCAGTATTTTGGGTGAACCGTTTAGAAATTACAGCACTTTTTGTACTATTTTAAGGGAGCAAAAGTATTGGGACAAATTCACTGTGTATTAAAGTAGTACAAAGTTAAGTATTTGGTCCCATATTCATAGAACACAATGATTACATCGAGCTTGTGACTCTACACATTTGTTGGATGCATTTGCTGTTTGTTTTGGTTGTGTTTCAGATGAGTTTGTGTATATAATATGCATTGTCCTAACCTGAGTGCCAGATCGTTTTTTTTTCTCTTTTGCAAACCCCTTAAGGAATTGTCATGCCAAACATATATTTGACGTGGTAATGAATGGCAAGGAGATGGCAATATGGCAGAAACAGATCTGGAACCAGGATAGCGTTATATATATTTACTATCCATTGTTTTGTTACTTATTGTATAGGGATTTGCTAGTTCTATTGAGGGTATTAAATGCACTGTGCTTTTCCTTTCAGAAACTGTTGGAGTTGAATAACCTCCACTCTATGGTGTCTGTGGTGTCAGCCCTGCAGAGTGCTCCCATCTTCAGGCTGAGCAAGACCTGGGCGGTAAGAGACTCTATGACCCTATGATCCAGAACTTTCTTTGTATCTTATCTTGTACTAGAACTGAATGGGAATGTAGTAGAGCAGTAGTTCTCAACTGGTGTGCAACAAAACTTTCACTAATCTTGGTCATTTTCTGGAACATTCACTTATAAACGTGACCTGTGGAATGCACCGGGAATCTGATTTGGGAGCCAAGTGGCGGTCAGATAATAAAACATTAAATGGGTACATCTGTGTGGTTGTTTTAAAGTCCAGTGTGCTCAGGCTGCTGTTATATTTGTATAATTTAAAGGGGTGTGCATCACGAGCAAAGTAATTTGTATCATTTTACTTTGCCTGAGTCATTTATTTCTTAATATACAGTGTATTGGAAAGTATTCTGACCCCTTCACCTTTTCCACATTTGTTACGTTATGGCCTTATTCTAAAATTTATTTAAATAGTTAATTTTCCCTCATCAATCTAAACACAATACCCCATAATGACAAAGCAAAAACTGGTTTTTAGACATTTTTGCAACTGTATTAAAAATAAAAAACTATCACATTTACATAAGTATTCAGACCCTTTACTCGGTACTTTGTTGAAGCACCTTTGGCAGCGATTACAGCCTCGAGTCTTCTTGGTTAAGATGCTACAAGCTTTGCACACCTGTATTTGCAGAGTTTCTCCCATTCTTCTCTGTAGAACCTCTCAAGCTTTGTCAGGTTGGATGGGGAGTGCCGCTGCACAGCTATTTTCAGGTCTCTCCAGATATGTTTGATTGAGTTCAAGTCCGGCCTCTGGCTGGGCCACTCAAGGACATTCAGAGACTTGTCCCTAAGCCACTCCTGCGTTGTCTTGGCTGTGTGATTAGGGTCATTGTCCTGTTGTAAGGTGAACCTTCGCCTCAGTCTGAAGTCCTGAGTGCTCTGGAGCAGGTTTTCATCGGGGATCTCTCTGTACTTTGCTTCGTTCATCTTTCCCTCAATCGTGACTAGTCGCCCAGTCCCTGCCCATGATTGGTGGTGGCGCTTGGCATTCAAGCCAAAGAGTTCAGTCTTGGTTTCATCAGACCAGAGAATCTTGTTTCTCATGGTCTGAGAGTTTAGGTGCCTTTTGGTAAACTCCAAGTGGGCTGTCATGTGCCTTTTACTGAGGACTGGCTTCCGTCTGACCACTCTACCATAAAGGCCTGATTGGTGGAGTGCTGCAGAGATGGTTGCCGTTCTGGAAGGTTCTCCCATCTCCACAGAGGAACTCTGGAAATCTGTCAGAGTGACAATCGGGTTCTTGGTAACCTCTCTGATCAAGGCCCTTCTCCCCCGATTGCTCAGTTTGGCCGAGCGGGCCAGCTCTAGGAAGAGTCTTGGTGGTTCCAAACTTCTTCCATTTAAGAATGATGGAGGCCACTGTGTTCTTGGGGGCCTTCAATGCTGCATACATTTTTTTGATTCCCTTCCCCAGATCTGTGCCTCGACACAATCCTGTCTCAGCACTCTATGGACAATTCCTTCGACCTCGTGGTTTGGTTTTTGCTCTGACATGCACTGTCAACTGTGGGACCTTATATAGACAGGTGTGTGCCTTTCCAAATAATGTCCAATCAATAGAATTTACCACAGGTGGACTCCAATAAAGTTGTAGAAACATCTCAAGAACGATCAATGGAAACAGGATGCACCTGAGCTCAATTTAGTCTCATAGCAAAGGGTCTGAATACTTACTTAAATAAGGCATTTCTGTTTTTTATCTGTAATACATTTGCAAATATTATTAACCTGTTTTCGCTTTGTCACTATGGGGTATTGTGATGTCACTATGGGCTATTGTGATGTCACTATGGGGTATTGTGATGTCACTATGGGGTATTGTGTGTAGATTGCTGAGGATTTATTTTTATTTACTACATTTTAGAACAAGGCTGTAACGTAACAAAATGTGGAAAAAGTCAAGGGGTCTGAATACTTTCCAAAGGCACTGTACATCTAAAAACACTAACATGTAGTGCGTGTGTGATGATGAAGTGCTTGTGTACGCAGTTTCTAAAGTTTTCCGTTTGGATTTGAAGTTCCTCAGTTCTCACTAAATGCTCTTAGTCACAACTTCAACACATATTTAAGTCCCAGAGCTCATTTAGTTAACTACACTGGTTGACTGAGGTGGTTATCAACCCTGGTTATTAGATCACATTATTGACACGGCAGCCCATTCGCTCTACTCCGTCTCTCATATCCTGTCCTCAATAAAGCTCCACAGCCGCGGGGAGCCGCGCTGATCACACTACCTCACACCTGATAACCCCTGGCTTTGATTTGATTCTAATCAACACTATCACCCAAATGACGTCAGTTTTGCAGCAATCTTTAAACATGCAGTCTAATGTCGTCTCAAGCAGTCTCAACAATGCAGTATTCAATATCAAAGGTGAAGGAATAGAAAATCAAGAATAGAAACAAAAAATGAGCACCGGATCAATATTAGGTCAAATATGGACTCAAAACACCTGGATGCCTCTTAGCACTTAAGTGGGAAGCTGAAGACTTCCCCATGCATATTTATGATAGTGGGAAGCTGAAGTCTTCACCATGCATATTTATGATAGTGGGAAGCTGAAGATTTCACCATGCATATTTATGATAGTGGGAAGCTGAAGACGTCATCGTGCATATTTATGATAGTGGGAAGCTGAATACTTCACCGTGCATATTTATGATAGTGGGAAGCTGAAGTCTTCATCATGCATATTTATGATAGTGTTACTGTACGTTTCAGAGAAACGCCTGCTTCCCTCCATTGCTTTGTGGTGGTTGCATGCGTTCATCTCCAACCCTGTCTCAAGCTCTTTTTAAAGAGAGGAAAATTGGAAGTTCAGGAATGTACTGACTACCATATTTTTTAAAAATGTTTTATTATTTATCTAGGCAAGTCAGTTAAGAACAAATTCTTATTTACATTGACAGCCTACCCCGTCCAAACCCGGATGACACTGGGCCAATTGTGCGCCGCCCTACGGGACTCCCAATCATGTGATACAGCCTGGATTCGAAACCAGGGACTGTAGTGACGCCTCTTGCACTGAGATGCAGTGCCTTAGACCGCTGCGCCACTCGGGAGCCAAAGTCTTTTACAATCTCTGCTGCTGTTTTTGGTGGAATTGGGTCCTCACGATATATTTTGCTACCTAAAATATCATAGGCGGATCAAGAGAAAACTCTGTAAAAGTCGGTTTTAAACGCTTAAGAAAATATTGCTTCTGAACGGTGGATAATGCTGATCGTTCACGTGTTTAACATTTACTTAAATGTTTTGCTTCATATATATATGTAATAATCATTTAATCTCCCATATAGATATTTGATAAACATTGAAACAAATCCAGTCATTGGTGATTGTTTTGACGTTTTAGTCGTCTCTTCTGTTGGTGATGAGGCAGTGCTCTCAGCCCAACAGTAGTAGACCCACTCACTGAAGAGCTTTTCATGTGTTCTCCCAAGGTGCTCTTAACACACACACTCGCGCACAGAGGCACGCTGCCCCCGTTATTGCCGATGGATTCTGAAGTGGAATTTCAAAGTACTAGCCTAACCCCCAGGAGAAACACTGGTAGCACCTTCCAGCATTTTTATTCTGTCTGGCAGAACATTGTACATTCAAATGCTCACTACGTGGAGGATTGTGTCACTGGAAGGCCTGGAAGCACTGGTCACCACTAGGCTTCTACCATGCATATTACCTGAAGCACTGGTCAGCACTAGGCTTCTACCATGCATATTATCTATAGACTAATAGAAGGAACAAAGCATATTTTTGAGTGTTGAGCCCTTTTGCCATTTTGCAATGCGCAGTGCCAAGCGTCGGTGTAAAGCTCTCCGTCATTGGACTCTGGAGCAGTGGAAACACGTTCTCTGGAGAGATGAATGACGCTTCACCATCTGGCAGCCTGATGGACGAATCTGGGTTTGGCGGATGCCAGGAAAACACTACCTGCCCCAATGCATAATGCCAACTGTAAAGTTTGGTGGATGAGGAATAAAGGTCTGGGGCTGTTTTTCATGCTTAAGGCTAGGCTCCTTAGTTCCAGTGAAGGGAAGCAGTTTGGGGAAGGCCCTTTCCTGTTTCAGCATGACAATGCCCCAGTGCACAAAGCGAGGTCCATACAGAAATCCCAGCAGCATTGCTGTTCTTGACTCAAACCGGTACGCCTGGCACCTACTATCATAACCCGTTCAAAGGCACTTCAATCTTTTGACTTGCCCATGCACCCTCTGAATAGCACTGAATACTATCCATGTCTCAAGACAACAAAAAAATACAATTTTCATTATTTAATTTCACTTGTCCTGCATGTTGGAGCTCAAAGCCTGTTTTCACTGTACCCTGCAATCACACTTGCAACCCTGTACATGTGACTATTAAACAATCTGAATATCTTTCTTTTAACCTGTCTCCTCCCCTTCATCTACACTGATTGAAGTGGATTTCACAAGTGACATCATTAAGGGATCATAGTTTCCACCTGGATTCTCCTGGTCCGTCTATGTCATGGAAAGAGCAGGTGTTCTTAATGTTTTGTACACTCAGTGTATGTGATTGTATATAAAAGTAAGCAAGGTTTGAAATGATTGATTTAGTCAAATATTACATTTGTTTGTTCTTCTTGCGGTAAATTTTGCAGTCAATTAATTATTTGTGATTTATGTTCCGGGCCCCTGACCATCCGCTCAAGAAGAAAATTGCCCCGTGGCTTAATCTAGTTGTGGATCTGTGGTTTACATTATACAGGGCTATAGCATTCTGGGGGGGGGGGAATAGTTGGCTTGTAGAACCCCAAAAAAGTTAGTTACAGTTGCTTTGGGAAAAAAAGCATTGTCCTCAAGCTGATTGCTTTTTGTAATTATCGTCTATTGGGATAACTGGGGTCAGAGCGTTCAGGTCTATTGGGCTCTCTCTCCGTTTCCATCTAGAAGACCAGATGACAGATTTCAAGCCATTCTCTTTCCTTACAGGGCTTTAAAAACGTATTGACTGTATGAACCCGGTACTGTCACTGGCACTCAGCACAGAGAGGTCTGTTCACTTGGAAAGGATATGCCTGGAAAACCTGTGGTGCTTCGATAATGACATCCAGAGAGAAATGTAAAGTACACACACTCCCTGAATATCAAAACTAGAAGAGTTGGCAGATTCCTGAAACAAAATGTCTGTTGAATTGTAGAAATAAATGTAATGGTAAGATGCCGTTGATGATGATGATTATGATGGTAATAGCACAGTATTCCATCAGGCCAATTTAAAACGAGTACAAGCATATATACCAGGTGTGCTTTCCAGAAAGCTGGCTGGACTCTCTGGCGGGCCTTTCCGTCCTTAGAGCCAGTTGGGAAAGCGCTTACATCCTCTTCTGTGATGTGGCCCCGACAACAATAATGAGAAATTAGTTTATAGGAGTGTATATTTTATCTCCTGTCGCTACCCCACCTGCCACGTTATCAAGGAATTGATCACTTGCTCTGCCAATTCCTGGAAAGAAAATTACACCTCACCACAATGCCAGACGGCAGCTCCCACCCCGTAATGGACAGGGGAGTACAGAAAATGCAGAGTTTCACTGCGGCTTAGTGGTTATGCTGTTGGCTGATGGCGAAACAGGTCTTTCAATAAAGATTGATGTCGCTGTATGCAGTACAGCCCCCTACGCCATGCTTTTGGGTCAAGTACTGCAACTGAAACCAGTAGTGCACTAGGCAGCATGCAACTGTGCCATCTAGAAGCCGCAAATGGTGACACTTTCTCTCTGAGTCTTTTAAAAGTTGCACTAGGGTCACACCATATCAGTGCTTTTAAAAAGTGCACTAGGGTCACACCATATCAGTCCTTTAAAAAGGTACACTAGGGTCACACCATATCAGTGCTTTAAAAGGTGCACTAGGGTCACACCATATCAGTGCTTTAAAAGGTGCACTAGGGTCACACCATATCAGTGCTTTAAAAGGTACACTAGGGTCACACCATATCAGTGCTTTTTAAAGGTACACTAGGGTCACACCATATCAGTGCTTTAAAAAGGTACACTAGGGTCACACCATATCAGTGCTTTAAAAGGTGCACTAGGGTCACACCATATCAGTGCTTTAAAAAGGAGCACTAGGGTCACACCATATCAGTGCTTTAAAAGGTACACTAGGGTCACACCATATCAGTGCTTTAAAAGGTACACTAGGGTCACACCATATCAGTGCTTTAAAAGGTACACTAGGGTCACACCATATCAGGGCTTTAAAAGTGCACTAGGGTCACACCATATCAGTGCTTTAAAAGTGCACTAGGGTCACACCATATCAGTGCTTTAAAAAGGTACACTAGGGTCACACCATATCAGTGCTTTAAAAAGGTACACTAGGGTCACACCATATCAGTGCTTTAAAAGGTACACTAGGGTCACACCATATCAGTGCTTTAAAAGGTACACTAGGGTCACACCATATCAGTGCTTTAAAAGGTACACTAGGGTCACACCATATCAGGGCTTTAAAAGTGCACTAGGGTCACACCATATCAGTGCTTTAAAAGTGCACTAGGGTCACACCATATCAGTGCTTTAAAAAGGTACACTAGGGTCACACCATATCAGTGCTTTTTAAAGGTACACTAGGGTCACACCATATCAGTGCTTTAAAAGGTACACTAGGGTCACACCATATCAGTGCTTTAAAAGGTACACTAGGGTCACACCATATCAGTGCTTTAAAAGGTACACTAGGGTCACACCATATCAGGGCTTTAAAAGTGCACTAGGGTCACACCATATCAGTGCTTTAAAAGTGCACTAGGGTCACACCATATCAGTGCTTTAAAAAGGTACACTAGGGTCACACCATATCAGTGCTTTAAAAAGGTACACTAGGGTCACACCATATCAGTGCTTTAAAAGTGCACTAGGGTCACACCATATCAGTGCTTTAAAAAGTGCACTAGGGTCACACCATATCAGTGCTTTTAAAAGTGCACTAGGGTCACACCATATTAGTGCTTTAAAAAGTGCACTAGGGTCACACCATATCAGTGCTTTAAAAAGTGCACTAGGGTCACACCATATGAGGGCCCACAGTATGTGAAGCAAACATCAGACTGCTGATTTGAACTGAGATTCTTTTCATTGTGAACCCACTTCTAAGAGATCTGAGTTTACTGTGTAAGTCCTTTTAATAGCGTTTGACTGTTTTTTGGGGTCAGTCTGCAATAGTTTCCATAACTGTGTGTGTGTGTGCGCACATGTTCGTGTTTACTGGTAATGATGTATGAGGTATAACGACCCCAGCCCATCCAGCTCCAGGTTATTTTATATAATGGTGAAAATGACTCGCTCCGTGCCGGGAATGACTGTTTGTGAGCCGTGAAATTGGGTCGTTTTGTTCCAGGCCATTATAAAGTACGGTGTAACATTTGTTGGTTTTTTTATGTTTTAAACATGAAATTGGATTTCATGACGTTACAAGAGCACGGAAACAACAGCATAGTTAGGGTCACCGTGGCCTGTGTCATTGATTCAAAGAAGTGTGTTCTGACCACCTTGTGCTGAAAGGGGTTTGTCCTTGTCAATGCTATTTGGATACAATGAGTGTACAAAACATTATGAACACCTGCTCTTTCCATGACATGGACTGACTTGGTGAAAGCTACAATCCCTTAGTGATGTTCATTGTTACACCCACTTCAATCAGTATAGATGAGTGGTGTCAAACTGTGTCAAGAACTGCAACGCTGCTGGGTATTTCACGCTCAATAGTTTCCCGTGTGTATCAACAATGGTCCACCACCCAAAGCACATCCAGTCAACTTGACACAACGGTGGGAAGCATTGGAGTCAACATGGGCCAGCATCCCTGTGGAACGCTTTCGACACCTTGTAGAGTCCATGTCCCCGATGAATTGAGGCTATTCTGGGGGCAAAATGAGGTGTGCAACTCAATATTTGGAAGGTGGTCCTAATGTGTTGTACACTCAGTGTATGTTACAGTGCTGGAGACAGAGGTACAGTAGGTAACCGAAGTGTTATCTGAAAAGCATGATATGTTGGAGCACAGAAAGGTCAAGGAAATGTTCCCTCTTTTTCCCATTATGGCCTCTTTGTGGTTGGAAACAAAAAGCGTTGGTTTGAATCTCGGTCGGGTCCATTCGGGCTTTCCCCTCTTGCTAATTGGTTGCGAAGACGAGTGGGACAGCTCTGACCCCTTCGAGTCTGAACGTGTGTTTCCTATGCTTCCTTGCTCCCACCATCTCTCCTTCCCTCCTTCAACGTGAGCTGCTTCCTAGTCCTCGACAAGCAAATAATCGACCGTCGCTCCACCGCACATGTTCATATTCAAAAAGAACCTCAACTCAACCACAGTTTCCATCTGACAGTAAACTATACCTCCCAGAGTAAGTTTCTGTCTGTATTGTAATGCCAGGATTAACATTAAGATGCTGACCACTTCAGTTTTTACATTTTATTCCATTATATAAAATCGTTTTTAGTTTATACTGTGGCAGTTGGTAGAAAATGGAGCTCGTACAGGTAGTTGTACAGTTAGTTTTGGCTCGAATTTCTGCCATTTCTCGCTTCATTTGAAGACTTCATTATATTTTTCATATGAGTCTGTTGAGGGAGGAGGGGGGGGGTGGGAAAGCCTTGTTCCATGCTTGGAAATACTTTTGTTGGCGTTGAAGGAGGTAAAGTGATAGTCTGTCATTATCTCCATTTTATATATCACATGGAGGAAATTCCCACCTCATGTCAGACTCTCCCCTCAACTCTTGGCACATCAGAGCAACATGATCTCATAGCCTTCATGATACCGTACCGTGATACAGTACCGTGATACAGTACCGTGATACCGTACTATGACACTATGATACCGTACCCTGATACTGTACTATGACACCGTGATACCGTACTATGACACCGTGATACCGTACTATGACACTATGATACCGTACCGTGATACCGTACTATGACACCGTGATACCGTACTATGACACTATGATACCGTACCATGATACCGTACTATGACACCGTGATACCGTACTATGACACCGTGATACCGTACTATGACACTATGATACCGTACCATGATACCGTACTATGACACCGTGATACCGTACTATGACACCGTACTATGACACCGTACCGTGATACCGTACTATGATACCGTGATACCGTACTATGACACCGTGATACCGTACTATGATACCGTACTATGACACCGTGATACCGTACTATGACACCGTACTATGACACTGTGATACCGTACTATGACACTATGATACCGTACCGTGATACCGTACTATGACACCGTGATACCGTACTATGACACCGTGATACCGTACTATGACACCGTACTATGACACCGTGATACCGTACTATGACACCGTACTATGACACCGTGATACCGTACTATGACACCGTGATACCGTACTATGACATCGTGATACCGTACTATGACACCGTGATACCGTACCATGATACCGTACTATGACACCGTGATACCGTACCATGACACCGTGATACCGTACTATGACACCGTGATACCGTACCATGATACCGTACTATGACACCGTGATACCGTGATACCGTACTATGACACCGTGATACCGTACCGTGATACCGTACCATGATACCGTGATACCGTACTATGACACCGTGATACCGTACCGTGATACCGTACTATGACACCGTGATACCGTACCGTGATACCATACCATGATACCGTGATACCGTACTATGACACCGTGATACCGTACTATGATACCGTACTATGATACCGTACCGTGATACCATACCGTACTATGACACCGTGATACCGTACCGTGATACCGTACTATGACACCGTGATACCGTACCATGATACCGTACTATGACACTGTGATACCGTACCATGATACCGTGATACCGTACCGTGATACCGTACTATGACACCGTGATACCGTACTATGATACCGTACTATGATACCGTACCGTGATACCATACCGTACTATGACACCGTGATACCGTACCGTGATACCGTACTATGACACCGTGATACCGTACCATGATACCGTACTATGACACTGTGATACCGTACCATGATACCGTACTATGACACTGTGATACCGTACCATGATAGCGTACCGTGATACTTAACCAACATGGTGACAGTGTTCCCTGTTGTCTGTTTACCTGTACAATACACTCCAGGATTTACATCCTGTGTCAATGTGTCATGTTCTGTGCTAAGGACAAGAATCTCAGCTCACGCCTTTACACGGTCTCCGTAGCGTCATCTCATCTCTCGCCTTGACACGGTCTCCGTAGCGTCATCTCATCTCTCGCCTTGACACGGTCTCCGTAGCGTCATCTCATCTCTCGCCTTGACACGGTCTCCGTAGCGTCATCTCATCTCTCGCCTTGACACGGTCTCCGTAGCGTCATCTCATCTCTCGCCTTGACACGGTCTCCGTAGCGTCATCTCATCTCTCGCCTTGACACGGTCTCCGTAGCGTCATCTCATCTCTCGCCTTGACACGTTCTCCGTAGCTTCCTCTCATCTCGCGCCTTGACACTGTCTCTGTAGCTTCCTCTCATCTCTCGCCTTGACACGGTCCCCGTAGCTTCCTCTCATCTCTCGCCTTGACACGGTCCCCGTAGCTTCCTCTCATCTCTCGCCTTGACACGTTCTCCGTAGCTTCCTCTCATCTCTCGCCTTGACACGTTCTCCGTAGCTTCCTCTCATCTCTCGCCTTGACACGGTCCCCGTAGCTTCCTCTCATCTCTCGCCTTGACACGGTCCCCGTAGCTTCCTCTCATCTCTCGCCTTGACACGGTCCCCGTAGCTTCCTCTCATCTCTCGCCTTGACACGGTCTCCGTAGCTTCCTCTCATCTCTCGCCTTGACACGGTCTCCGTAGCTTCCAGTGGGAAATCGACAAGATAGTCGGTCCAGTCCTATATTGGTGGGAGCAAGGAAGCACAGGAAACACACGTTCAGACTCGAAGGGGTCAGAGCTGTCCCACTCGTCTTCGCAACCAATTAGCAAGAGGGGAAAGCCCGAATGGACCCGACCGAGATTCAAACCAACGCTTTTTGTTTCCAACCACAAAGAGGCCATAATGGGAAAAAGAGGGAACATTTCCTTGACCTTTCTGTGCTCAAACATATCATGCTTTTCAGATAACACTTCGGTTACCTACTGTACCTCTGTCTCCAGCACTGTAACATACACTGAGTGTACAACACATTAGGACCACCTTCCAAATATTGAGTTGCACACCCCAATTTGTAAGTCGCTCTGGATAAGAGCGTCTGCTAAATGACTTAAATGTAAATGTAAATGTATATATTATCAGGTTATGATCTGTGGAGGTAAAACACATTCAGGCAAGCAGAAAAGAATAGACCAGAAGTCTTCTATAATGTATGACTTATTGTGACGCGAGACTTGGAACACTGTACTAGCACCCTGACACTATGGTCTATGGGGCCGTTTGAGGTGTACTACCATGAAAGGGGAGGATGAGTGAGGCTGGGGTGTACTAGCGGGGAGGAGTGAGGCTGAGACCTAAGGAGGTGAGTTAGGCTGAGGACTGTGGGGCAGGGGGTTGGCTAATGACAGAAAAAATATATAGATAGAAAATGCTATTGTGCTGAAGCACATGAGCATACAGTACTTTCCAGGGTTGGGTGTTCCATGCAAGGGGCAGACAGACAGATGCCAGGGTTGGGTGTTCCATGCGAGGGGCAGACAGATGGATGCCAGGGTTGGGTGTTCCATGCGAGGGGCAGACAGACGGATGCCAGGGTTGGGTGTTCCATGCGAGGGGCAGACAGACGGATGCCAGGGTTGGGTGTTCCATGCAAGGGGCAGACCGACGGATGCCAGGGTTGGGTGTTCCATGCGAGGGGCAGACAGACGGATGCCAGGGTTGGGTGTTCCATGCGAGGGGCAGACAGACGGATGCCAGGGTTGGGTGTGCCACTCTGGGGCAGACAGACGGATTCCAGGGTTGGGTGTGGTCTGTTTTACCAGATGGATAGCCACCTGAGCCAGGGTTGGGTGTGTTGAGTGTTTTTGGCAATACACACGGAAATAGTCTACTTGGGCATGATGCAAGGCACACCTTTCCTCATGATGAGACAGACACACAGAGTCCAAGTCCAGGATAGTGTGCTGTCACAATGGTTCCATCCTAATCCGCCACAGCTGGTGCTCACCCCTTATTTGTTGGAAACACTATATATAGACGTGTTTCCCCTGCCGTTTGGAGCCCCAGTGTAACAGTATAACTTTAGCATAAATTCCACTTGTTTTTATCCCTTCATGATGTTTTGATGAATGTTTCCCCCTGGCATGCCATTTCTCAGCTGCCCTTACCTTTCCTCAAAGGCCCCTTACCTTTCCTCAAAGGCCCCTTACCTTTCCTCAAAGGCCCCTTACCTTTCCTCAAAGGCCCCTTACCCTCCCTCAAAGGCCCCTTACCCTCCCTCAAAGGCCCCTTACCCTCCCTCAAAGGCCCCTTACCCTCCCTCAAAGGCCCCTTACCTTTCCACTCCTACCCAGCTATAGGATAGTCCTGTTTCCCCTCCTCCCCAGCTATAGGATAGTCCTGTTTCCACTCCTCCCCAGCTATAGGATAGTCCTGTTTCCCCTCCTCCCCAGCTATAGGATAGTCCTGTTTCCCCTCCTCCCCAGCTATAGGATAGTCCTGTTTCCCCTCCTCCCCAGCTATAGGATAGTCCTGTTTCCCCTCCTCCCCAGCTATAGGATAGTCCTGTTTCCCCAGCTATAGGATAGTCCTGTTTCCCCAGCTATAGGATAGTCCTGTTTCCCCAGCTATAGGATAGTCCTGTTTCTCCAGCTATAGGATAGTCCTGTTTCCCCAGCTATAGGATAGTCCTGTTTCCCCAGCTATGGGATAGTCCTGTTTCCCCTCCTCCCCAGCTATAGGATAGTCCTGTTTCCCCTCCTCCCCAGCTATAGGATAGTCCTGTTTCCCCTCCTCCCCAGCTATAGGATAGTCCTGTTTCCCCAGCTATAGGATAGTCCTGTTTCCCCAGCTATAGGATAGTCCTGTTTCCCCAGCTATAGGATAGTCCTGTTTCCCCAGCTATAGGATAGTCCTGTTTCCCCAGCTATAGGATAGTCCTGTTTCCCCAGCTATAGGATAGTCCTGTTTCCCCAGCTATAGGATAGTCCTGTTTCCCCAGCTATAGGATAGTCCTGTTTCCCCAGCTATAGGATAGTCCTGTTTCCTCTCCTCCCCAGCTATAGGATAGTCCTGTTTCCACTCCTCCCCAGCTATAGGATAGTCCTGTTTCCACTCCTCCTCAGCTATAGGATAGTCCTGTTTCCACTCCTCCCCAGCTATAGGATAGTCCTGTTTCCCCTCCTCCCCAGCTATAGGATAGTCCTGTTTCCCCTCCTCCCCAGCTATAGGATAGTCCTGTTTCCTCTCCTCCTCAGCTATAGGATAGTCCTGTTTCCCCTCCTCCCCAGCTATAGGATAGTCCTGTTTCCCCTCCTCCCCAGCTATAGGATAGTCCTGTTTCCCCAGCTATAGGATAGCTCTGTTTCCACTCCTCCCCAGCTATAGGATAGTCCTGTTTCCACTCCTCCCCAGCTATAGGATAGTCCTGTTTCCACTCCTCCTCAGCTATAGGATAGCTCTGTTTCCACTCCTCCCCAGCTATAGGATAGTCCTGTTTCCCCTCCTCCCCAGCTATAGGATAGTCCTGTTTCCCCAGCTATAGGATAGTCCTGTTTCCCCAGCTATAGGATAGTCCTGTTTCCACTCCTCCCCAGCTATAGGATAGTCCTGTTTCCACTCCTCCTCAGCTATAGGATAGCTCTGTTTCCACTCCTCCCCAGCTATAGGATAGTCCTGTTTCCCCTCCTCCCCAGCTATAGGATAGTCCTGTTTCCCCTCCTCCCCAGCTATAGGATAGTCCTGTTTCCCCAGCTATAGGATAGTCCTGTTTCCACTCCTCCCCAGCTATAGGATAGTCCTGTTTCCACTCCTCCTCAGCTATAGGATAGCTCTGTTTCCACTCCTCCCCAGCTATAGGATAGTCCTGTTTCCCCTCCTCCCCAGCTATAGGATAGTCCTGTTTCCCCTCCTCCCCAGCTATAGGATAGTCCTGTTTCCCCAGCTATAGGATAGTCCTGTTTCCACTTCTCCCCAGCTATAGGATAGTCCTGTTTCCACTCCTCCCCAGCTATAGGATAGTCCTGTTTCCCCTTCTTCTCCCCAGCTATAGGATAGTCCTGTTTCCCCTCCTCCCCAGCTATAGGATAGTCCTGTTTCCCCTCCTCCCCAGCTATAGGATAGTCCTGTTTCCCCTCCTCCCCAGCTATAGGATAGTCCTGTTTCCCCAGCTATAGGATAGTCCTGTTTCCCCTCCTCCCCAGCTATAGGATAGTCCTGTTTCCACTCCTCCCCAGCTATAGGATAGTCCTGTTTCCACTCCTCCTCAGCTATAGGATAGTCCTGTTTCCACTCCTCCCCAGCTATAGGATAGTCCTGTTTCCACTCCTCCCCAGCTATAGGATAGTCCTGTTTCCCCTCCTCCCCAGCTATAGGATAGTCCTGTTTCCCCTCCTCCCCAGCTATAGGATAGTCCTGTTTCCCCAGCTATAGGATAGTCCTGTTTCCCCTCCTCCCCAGCTATAGGATAGTCCTGTTTCCCCTCCTCCCCAGCTATAGGATAGTCCTGTTTCCCCAGCTATAGGATAGTCCTGTTTCCACTTCTCCCCAGCTATAGGATAGTCCTGTTTCCACTCCTCCCCAGCTATAGGATAGTCCTGTTTCCACTTTTTCGAGCTCTGAGGAAGCATGGGTTCACCCCTCCACTCTGTGGTGTTGAGCTCTGAGGAAGCACGGGTTCATCCCTCCACTCCGTGGTGTTGAGCTCTGAGGAAGCACAGGTTCATCCCTCCACTCCGTGGTGTTGAGCTCTGAGGAAGCACGGGTTCATCCCTCCACTCCGTGGTGTTGAGCTCTGAGGAAGCACGGGTTCACCCCTCCACTCTGTGGTGTTGAGCTCTGAGGAAGCACGGGTTCACCCCTCCACTCTGTGGTGTTGAGCTCTGAGGAAGCACGGGTTCACCCCTCCACTCTGTGGTGTTGAGCTCTGAGGAAGCATGGGTTCACCCCTCCACTCTGTGGTGTTGAGCTCTGAGGAAGCATGGGGTCACATCTTGGCGCTCACCGGACTAGCTTTCCCGACGTGTCTGAACCACTCGAGGTGGAATACAGGACTCAATGGGAACCCAACACTCTGAAAATTAGCACTCGTCAATTTGATTACAGTACTTAGACCTTTTTTTTTTTTTTTTTACAGGGTTTTAAGATGAGAAAATACTATATTTTTTATGTACATTTCAAATACTTCCACACACACACAATGAAATGAGTGTGCTGATTTTGAGTTGTACATCACATCTAATGACCTCTAATAACTGATTGGCTGTTTTGATTCAGCTCTACACCTACATTCCACAAACTCTGGTAGAGTTTAAAGCCAAACAACATTGACTCCCAGTTAGGTCAGGTGGCCATGTGCTTGACTGCACAGATGTGCAAAACAAAGGTGGCTGCAGGTGCCAGGTGTGGCCTCGGCCTGCATATGTTGGGGAAACTGTGAGGCTGCAGGCCAAGGTCATAATGATAACTCTGAGAAGGCAGTTAATGAGGGGAGCCAGGGTTGAATCCCTCAGACAGTGAGCACCCAGAAGTCCTCCAACTCCAAATCACTCTCGTATTCATGTCTGTCTGCCCCAGCCGTAAGTGGTTTAGATTGCTCAATGACAAACAGAAATGTCAGACAGTCCATGGTCGTTCACTTGGTGTCTGTGGGTCAGTAATATGTTGTATTTAAATGTTTCAACTCTACCTGTTACCTGATGATTTTTACCTGAAATGTGTCGTTGGTTGCTGAAGAAGTAACAAAGCATCAGATTGGCTAGTCCTCTGCAGGGAAAATCGACCACTCATGTTGTCGATTTTACAATAAACGGAGTACAACTAAATGATGCTGGCTGACTGGCTGAAAGAGGAAATTAATGAACAATACGCTGATTCCACCTTGTCCCTCTTCTCTCAGCTGATCAGCCTGTAGGAATAAATTAACAATAAGCTGATTCCACCTTGTCCCTCTTCTCTCAGCTGATCAGCCTGTAGGAATAAATTAACAATAAGCTGATTCCACCATGTCCCTCTTCTCTCAGCTGATCAGCCTGTAGGAATAAATTAACAATAAGCTGATTCCACCTTGTCCCTCTTCTCTCAGCTGATCAGCCTGTAGGAATAAATTAACAATAAGCTGATTCCACCTTGTCCCTCTTCTCTCAGCTGATCAGCCTGTAGGAATAAATTAACAATAAGCTGATTCCACCATGTCCCTCTTCTCTCAGCTGATCAGCCTGTAGGAATAAATTAACAATAAGCTGATTCCACCATGTCCCTCTTCTCTCAGCTGATCAGCCTGTAGGAATAAATTAACAATAAGCTGATTACACCTTGTCCCTCTTCTCTCAGCTGATCAGCCGGAAGGACAAGACCACGTTTGAGAAGCTGGACTTCTTGACATCCAAAGAGGACAACTACACGCGCATGAGGGAGTACATCCGTTCTCTCAAGATAACGCCATGCATCCCCTACCTGGGTAAGTCCCTAACCCTAAACCCTACCTGGGTAAGTCCCTAACCCTAAACCCTACCTGGGTAAGTCCCTAACCCTAAACCCTACCTGGGTAAGTCCCTAACCCTAAACCCTACCTGGGTAAGTCCCTAACCCTAAACCCTACCTGGGTAAGTCCCTA
Organism: Salvelinus namaycush; assembly: GCF_016432855.1. Lineage (NCBI taxonomy): Eukaryota > Metazoa > Chordata > Actinopteri > Salmoniformes > Salmonidae > Salvelinus > Salvelinus namaycush. The sequence goes on from NC_052337.1 coordinate 3,302,327, forward strand.
ACCCTAAACCCTACCTGGGTAAGTCCCTAACCCTAAACCCTACCTGGGTAAGTCCCTAACCCTAAACCCTACCTGGGTAAGTCCCTAACCCTAAACCCTACCTGGGTAAGTCCCTAACCCTAAACCCTACCTGGGTAAGTCTCTCTCATGAGTTGTATCTGTCATTTGTTTTGCAAACTCTGCTTACGCGCATGAAGTACAGAAACACCGCTAACCAAACATCAGTCTCTTGAGGTGCGCAATTGAAATGATTGGTTAACTATAACCTCCAACATAAAATAAAACATTTCTAGAACTCAAGTGGTGTCCTGATGTGGCTTAAGCATTGTTGTGGAAAGAAGTGTGATTTTTTTTAAATGAAAACGAGTGGTTTTTGGCGGAATTATGGTGAATAAATATATTGAGATTCTGGTCGATGTTTTTCCATCTACCTGCAACAGTGGCTGGTGGACCAAAAAGTTCGTTTTAGGCCCTGTTCATAAACCATGTCGGGTGCATTGGTTTACACCTTGCTCAGTCTTATTACCTCATTAGATAGATTGCTAGCTAACAACCTGGGAACTTTAGCAGTATATCTTCATATCTGGGGGCACAGAGAGAAGGGAAAGGGGATATCTTCTTCAGGAGATCAATGAATGACTGATTTCTTGCATGTCATCACTCTCAAACTTTACGCTTTTAAAGGGACAGTGTACAATTTTTTTAGTCTTATGCTTCTCAATAGGTAGTGCTTTTTTTTATATCAACATAATAGCTTTTTATAATAAACAAATGTCTTTACATTTACATAAATATTAGTTTTTTTCAAAAGTAGAGTTCATATAGGCCCAATATAGTCTCTCAATTATTTAAAAAATATATTTTTACCTCTTAGGTGCTCCTGAATTTTGTTGTGCTCTTAACTTTTCAAAGTTTGGAACACCAGTGCTATGAATTATTTTATTTTATTTAGAGCCCTGTTCATCTATTTTCCAAACTGATGTGGTAAAACCACATTTGGAGAAGCTACTTTTAATCAATCTGTTTGTTGTTAAATCATCACTACCATCATCATCATCAATAAATGTGCAGATGTTTCCCATTTACTGAGGAATAAAACCCATTCAGCTGAGTTGGTTTAGTTTTATGACAGTGGCCACCCCTCCCTTTAAGACGAGTAATACATAGCAACCCACCTGGTTCAGTCTGTGATTGAGGATCTCAATGTCATAAACCCTCAAAGTTCCAGAATGTGGTGAAAATGGCAGGGAGAAATCTAAACCAGTCTAATTGGAATGAATGGCAGTAGAGGTCTAATCCTCTAATATGCAGGAACATAAAAGACATGTGATATGTAAAATTGTGTAATAGAATTATTGTCAACCTAAAATTGTCATATATAATTATACATACATTTTATACAGGTTTTATACCAATTTTCTGTATGAATAATAACCTCTAAAATATATGTAAACAAACCACAAATGTCTACGTTTTTAGTTTTTTTGGAAAGCTGTGAGTGCTATTATATGATACAATATCAGTATTTGCAACTTGTCGAAGTCGTATCATCAACTGATTCGTGCCAGTGGTATGGCTGTGAATTGACTGCATTTTTAAAAATAGAATATTGCCTGTGAATTAGACAAATGTATGGAATCCTTCCTCTAAAACGGTCTGGCTAGCTAGCAGACATACAGTACAGAAATTCTTCAAATTCATTATGTAACACTGTCTTAAAACAGCACAGGCAAACCCTGGTTGACCTACATGGTTGACCTTTATCCCATCATTAGAAGGTTCATGTCCATTCTATTATTCTGATTCTAATTCTAATTCAATGTAAAAGATGGCCGTAGTTCCAAAAGAAAAAACAGCTCCAAATTTCACTATCACTCGTATGACTTAATGAAATAGGCAGAATAACTAGCAGGCAAAATTATTACAAACATTGTGGCGATGTGTAGCTCACTATTGTCGCTAGCTAGCTTACTGACATAGTTAGCTAGCTCGTTAGCTAGCTCATCCTTCACTGACATCAAAAGCTTGCTTAGCCTGTTTTAAATTACCCTGAAGTTGTAGACATACTTCCCCACAATTAAGAGAAACTGTCTTATCAGGAATCAGTCCGTAGATCAGCATGTTTATCCGCGATCGTATCGTTGAGTCAGCTGAGCACAGTCAGCAGCTGTCTCGGTAGGCTACTGTAATGACTCGATGCAGACGAACAGCTGCTAAATAAAAACTCATAATGTAAGCATTAGCACTACTAGCTACTGTAGCTAGCTAGCTTTTGTTGGAGCATTCAGCATTGTGTGTGCAGCACTAAGTAGGCAGCTGGTTGGTTAGCAGCATCCTTTCAGTGACTGGCTCGGCTAACGTTAATGTTGGACAAATTTATGCTAGCTATCGTGCTATAGTCGAAAAAAAAAATACTGCTATTTGAAGCACAATAATCCTTAGCTAGATTTAAAATAAGACTGCCTCACCCTAAAAATCTACATTTGACATTTATTGTTTTAGCTTTAGATCAATTCAGACAGTTTTGAGGCAGAAATGGTGTTTAGCAGATGTCACCTAGGTAATATTTTTTCAAGTGTTAGACCTTGTATCAGAACTACTTTCGAGCTATCCCACTTTGTGATATGAGACGGATCAGTGCAGGCGGAATCTACGCGCTATCTGACGTAAGACACTGTCAACAACCACCAGCACTTCAAAATATCAATTAAATTATCAACATGAATTGGTATCCCAGAGCAGACAAAGGTAATCATGGAAACTGTGGACAGGGATCACCCCCCCCCCCCTACAGACATCACTATCACTACTATTGTGCGCCTATTGAGACATCTGTGCTGAGATTTCCACAGCAGGACTCTGGACTTTTGTACAGCGGTCCTCTTTAAAGGATCCTTCCCAGGACAGTTTGCTCTCGGTTCAGAATTTAAAGCACGTGGGTACAGGAACAGTACTTACATGCAGATATTGTATTAAAACACAGGTATTCAGTGGGATGATACTGAACTATAATACTGAACTACTCTAGATATCGGCTTGGCTCTATACTCCATATCCTTCATATTCAAATCTGGAATGTAGAAATCAGATCCACTGTTTTTTTATATAAGGGACTGATTTACACCTGGGACAGCAGGTGGGTGCAATTAATGAACAGGTAGATCAGAAAACCAGTAGGCTCTGGACCTCGCTCTAGACTACATACAACTCAAATTTAAAGCTAATCACACAAGGTATTTTTTCTATCCATGTAATCTGAAGATTAACTAGTACCTAGTTTCATTTGGCGGGTCAAATGAAGAGGGGTAATTGCGTGGTTTGGCAGTAGCCCTCCTCTGACCCAGTTTCCTATTATCACTAGGGTTGCAAAATTCCTGGAACTTTCAATTAATTCCGTTGTCTATAAATCCTGGTTGGAGGATTCCAGATTTTCTGCTTATTCTCTCCTGATTTCTGGAAACCTCCAACCCAGGATTTATTGAAAGTTCCCTTCTGAATTTTGCAAACCTAATTATCACACAGAGTTCTTGCCAACTCAGACTGGCATTTTAATGGCTGAGGCATGAAAACAACGTCAGGCCCGTCTCACACAAACCTCTAGGGGACTTTATTAATCTGCTCAGCTCATAGGGACTGGGTCGCTCCAAACCTCCCTGCTGGTCTTTTGTTGCTCTGGAAGTGTTGGCGGCGTTAGAGGTGGGGCTCGGTGCCTGGGCAGGTCAAGGGGCGGATCCCCTCTTTGTGGAACTGACAGCCTCACACGGTGGAGCTTGATAAAGGCTGCTCATGCCCCCCCCCCCCCCCCCCCCCCCCCCCACATCACTCCACACTCTCTGTGGACTCACCTCCCTCCTCCTCCTTTCCTCATTCCTTCCATTAAGAGCAGTGAGGTCTCAGTTTTCCAGGTTTGTGCCACGGTCATGTCAGCAAAGCAAAGGGAGGCATGTTTCCTTCGGCTAGCGTGAGCTAATTACAATGGAAACCAAATGTGTTCCACACGACGTCATTTAAAAATCACAAAAAATGTGAGTGGACACATTTGCGACCCCATCCCGCCCCCTCCCAAATTCCTTTTCCTGTTTTATGTTTTGCTCAAACCTGTTGGGGGGGGATGTGCCTCTGCTTTTAAGTTGAAACTACTACACCACACCAAACCTAGGTAAAAAAAAGTCTTCAGACATCTTCCAGAGGCAGGTTGACTTCGCAACCCTGCCCACCTTGGTGTGCAAAATACAGGGTTCACTAAGCAGTGGTGTGAAGTAAAAATACTTTATTTCTTAAGTGGTATTTTGGGGTATCTGTACTTTACTATTTATATTTTAGACTACTTAGAACTAGTTAGATTTTGAATGCTTAGCAGGACAGGAAAATGGTCCAATTCACGCACTTATCAAGAGAACATCCCTGGTCATCCCTACTGATCTGGCGGACTCACCAAACACAAATGCTTCGTTTGTAAATTATGTCTGAGTGTTGGAGTGTGCCCCTGGCTATCCATAAATAAAAAAAATTAAAATGGTGCCATCTGGTTTGCATAGGGAATGTTTTATTATTTATACTTTTACTGGTATTATATTTTAGCAATTACATTTACCTTTTAATACTTAAGTATATTTAAAACCAAATACTTTTAGACTTTTACTCAAGTAGTATTTCACTGTGTGTCTTTCACTTTTACTTGAGGAATTTTCTATTAAGGTATCTTTACTTTGACTCAAGTGTGACAATTGTGTACTTTTTTCACCACTGTCACTGAGTATCAGCTGTGGGACAGTCATTTTGTTCCTAATTCTCTGGCCAGTCGCATTAGCACTCTTTCAGTCCAGGGAAAGAGGACTTACCTCTGCCGTGCCAGTTATGGCATCTGTTTATGTATTATTGTCATTTTTCAGTGTGCCCACTCAATGACCCTAGAACGAGGAACAATACAGCTGTTGTTCCCATCACACTACCTCAAGTTATGTCGGCCTATATCGTCTCTTGTTTAGTGTAAACGGACTCAAAGTCGACACTCTTCAAACGGCCCTGGTAGAGCAGAGCTTCTGAAGTGAAATGATAAGGCCTGCCTACATTGTGCTGTCCAGTGAGTGAATGGAAGAGAGGCGTGGTTGTCTAACTATTACTGTCTCCATTAGTTCTAAGACAGAATGGGCCACTGTGTAGGGTTAGGGTTAGGGTTAGGGTTACGTCAGACTACTAAGCAATATACACTACATGACCAAAAGTATGTTGACTCCTGCTCGTCGAATATCTCATTCCAAAATCATGGGCATTAATATGAAGTTTGTCCCTCACTTTGTTGCTATAACAGCCTCCACTCTTCTGGGAAGGCTTTCCACTAGATGTTGGAACATTGCTGCGGGGACTTGCTTCCATTCAGCCACAAGAGCATTAGTGAGGTCCGGCACTGATGTTGGGCGATTAGGCCTGGCTCGCAGTCGGTGTTCCAATTCATCCCAAAGGTGTTCGATGGGGTTGAGGTCAGGGCTCTGTGCAGGCCAGTCAAGTTCTTCCACACCGATCTCAACAAATCATTTCTGTGTGGACCTAGTCATGCTGAAATGGTGAAGTGCCTTCCCCAAACCTTTTGCCACAAAGTTGGCAGCACAGAATCGTCTAGAATGTCATTGTATGCGGTAGCGTTACGATTCACCTTCACTGGAACTAAGGGGCCTAGCATGAACCATGAAAAACAACCCCAGACCATTTATTCCTTCTCCACCAAACTTTACAGTTGGCGTTATTTATTGGGACAGGTAGTGTTCTCTTGGCATCCGCCAAACCCAGATTCGTACTGCCAGATGGTGAAGTGGGATTCATCACTCCATAGAACGCGTTTCCACTGCTCCAGAGTCCAATGGCGGCAAGCTTTACACCACTCCAGCCGACGCTTGGCATTGCACATGGTGATCTTAGACTTGTGTGCGGCTGCTCAGCCATGGAAACCCATTCCCGATGAACAGTTATTGTGCAGAGTCAGTTTGGAATTCGGGAGTGAGTGTTGCAAACGAGGACAGATGATTTTTACGAGCTTCGTGCTTCAGCACTTGCCGGGTCCCGTTCTGTGAGCTTGTGTGGCCTACCACTTCACGGCTGAGCCGTTGTTGCTCCTAGACGTTTCCACTTCATAATAACAGTTGACCGGGGCAGCTCTAGCAGGGCAGAAATGTAATAAACTGACTTGTTGGAAAGGTGGCATCCTATGACGGTGCCACGATGAAAGTCATTGAGCTCTTCAGTAAGGCTATTCTACTGCCAATGTTTGTCTCTGGAGATTACATGGCTGTGTGCTCGATTTGATACGCCTGTCAGTGGCTGAAATAGCCAAATCCACTCATTTGAATGGGGTGTCCACATACTTTTGTATTATATAGTGTACATTTCCCAAAGCTGATCTGTTCTCCCCATTCAGCGATTTTTGTGCCAGGTCCTCACCCTTTAATGAGTTTAAGGCGTTTATGATACCAGAGCAGACTCATTGGAAACCGTCATAACAGCCAATAACAACAGAGCTTTGACTGGAGCAGTTTGATTGACAGCGAGGTTCAACCAGTCCCCCCGGGTTGCCTGTTTTAAATGGTTGACTGTTTTGGCTCATTTCGGGCACCGTGGCCCTGTTGGCCCCTCCGAGTAGTTCAGAACTCCATAGAAAGTGGCAGAATGGAGACCACCATCACTAAGCCCCTCTCTCTCACACACACATACAGTATGCGTACTCACACTCACACACATATAGTATGCTTACGCACACACACACACACACACACACACACACACATTTCTTTGCACGGCTCCCGCGTGGCGCAGCGGTCTAAGCCACTGCATCTCAGTGTTAGAAGTGTCACTACAGACCCTGGTTCAAGTTCAGGCTGTATCACAACTGGCCGCTATTGGGAGTCCCATTGGCCCAGCGTCATCCGGGTTTGGCCGGTGTATGCCGTCATTGTAAATAAGAATTTGTTCTTAACTGACGTGCCTGGTTAAATAGATATATATTTTTTAAATAAATAAATACCAGAGGCTGGTGAATTTAGTTGTTTAATGGAATGCTTGTATCCTTAGCCTGTTTGTCTGTGTTCATTCTTCATGTTCTCACATTTAATGCTTTGACAAAACCTTTGTGTATCTGACCCAGTATCATTTCATTCACCTCCACAGCTGCCCAAAAGAAAACAACACCAAAGTGGCTGGGCATAGTTGATTATACACTGGGTGGTTCGAGCCCTGAATGCTCTAGTTGATTATACACTGGGTGGTTCGAGCCCTGAATGCTCTAGTTGATTATACACTGGGTGGTTCGAGCCCTGAATGCTCTAGTTGATTATACACTGGGTGGTTCGAGCCCTGAATGCTCTAGTTGATTATACACTGGGTGGTTCGAGCCCTGAATGCTCTAGTTGATTATACACTGGGTGGTTCGAGCCCTGAATGCTCTAGTTGATTATACACTGGGTGGTTCGAGCCCTGAATGCTCTAGTTGATTATACACTGGGTGGTTCGAGCCCTGAATGCTCTAGTTGATTATACACTGGGTGGTTCGAGCCCTGAATGCTCTAGTTGATACACAGCAGATTGATACCTTACAAAAATAACCTTAATGAGGATAACTTATGTACAGAGAGGACTGGATTATTGACGTGACGTTGTGTGAACACTACAGGGAACCTCTTGTCTGACGTTGTGTTGAACACTACAGGGAACTTCTTGTCTGACGTTGTATTGAACACTACAGGGAACCTCTTGTCTGACGTTGTGTTGAACACTACAGGGAACCTCTTGTCTGACGTTGTGTTGAACACTACAGGGAACCTCTTGTCTGACGTTGTGTTGAACACTACAGGGAACCTCTTGTCTGACGTTGTGTTGAACACTACAGGGAACCTCTTGTCTGACATTGTGTTGAACACTACAGGGAACCTCTTGTCTTGACGTTGTGTTGAACACTACAGGGAACCTCTTGTCTGTATTCTGTCAAGGTTGAGAAACTGAAGCGTGAGATTAGGATCTCACCCGAAAGGGATTTATAATAATCGAGTTATACACACTTGGTCTCGTTGTGATGCCAGGTAGACTAGTAGTTAGAGCGTTGGGCCAGTAGGTGTAATATTGATTACTACATTGTTGGGTTTAGAGCTTGCAAGAAAGACATTTCACTGTACTTGTGTATGGGACATTAAAAACGTGAAACTTAATTGCTCCAGGGTCCCAGTCAATAATGGCAGGCCCTGGCTGTGACCCCACTCTCCGAGAGGGTATCAGGGGGGAGTAGGATACGCAAAAAACACATTTCCTTTTCACTCCACACACAGGTTACACACTGTACAGGTTACACATATAACCTATTTGACTTCTGGTTTGGCAAAATACTCAGAGCAAGTGGCCTCATTAGATCGCCCATTTGAATCAATGAAGCTACGACGTTGTTCTTTCTACCATCTTCCATCTTGCCTTAAAGCTCGGACTGCATGAAAGGAGATTATAAGGATTGTGAGAGGTTAACTGGGATGAGTCGGGGGTCGTTTTGGACGGTGGTTAGTTATGTAACTGGTGGGCTGTTTGTTAATTTTTTTAAAAAGTCTGCACTTTTAAAAAGATATGTTCACTGAACATATATTTCGATAGCATACTATCACCATTCAGCTTCAGGTCTTCCCTTGCCCTCGCTGGTAAACAGTAAGTTAGGAGGATCTCTGTGATGCATCCACAGTGTCAGCATACCTCTCGAGGGGGGTCAGATCGATTTGGTTGACCTCATTCTCCCTAATGGTTCATTAGGACACAGCGATGAAGACTCCTTTCCAAGCAACCTCTCCTTTCTCTCCATCCTCTCCATCCTCTCCATCCTCTCCTTCCTCTCCATCCTCTCCATCCTCTCCTTCCTCTCCTTCCTCTCCTTCCTCTCCATCCTCTCCTTCCTCTCCATCCTCTCCATCCTCCCCTTTCTCCTTTTCCTCCCTTTCCTCTCCATCCTCCCCTTCAAACCCCATGACACTCACCCAGCCAGCCACTCTTCCCTTACAGGGAATTCCTCACAGTAGCTGAGCAGAGCAAAAGCTGAAGTTGCCACAAATCTCTGCTCTGCTGTGGAAATGGATGAGCTTCTTTGTTGGCTCAGTTGTTTGGCCAAAATATAGACACTTGAGAGATGCAGCTTTCTAAATAGTTGGGGTCACTTCCTGTACATATTCTTAAAATGTAGGAAAGAAAACAAACGAATACCATTTTTTTTTTCTCCAGTCAGTGTTTTTGGATAGGGTCACCAGATATGAATTCCTGTGTCATGTTTCCTCAATGTAAAAAATAAAATAAAAAAACTTAAAGCATCATTACTAATATTGCATAACAGCCAGATAACAGTAGTGACTCGAAACGGTCAAATATAAACTTTTATGGAGATGTGCTATATGTCTATTTAACAACCACAATAAACATCCCAAAAATATTTCCCCTTTTTTTTTCACAACCAATGACCAAAAAAAAATGTAATACAAACTTCTCTCTTGGTTTCATTTGTCAGTAACTGTAGAACAACACAACAAAAAGCTGCACCATCACTTCTGCATTCATTCAGCATTATGTGCAAAGTCTGTGTCCGAAAGGCACAGGGCCTTTCTTTGTAGTTGCAATTGTTTTGCAAGCTCCTCAGAGGGAACTTGACTACCCTGGTAGTTCACCGAGAAGGTAAACCATGTGGACCTGTGCCTCCAAAGAACGCTAGAGGAATCCTGCAAGAGGGCTTTGAAACCTGTGGGGGGGGAAAAAACATCACCCTGTCCCTGTGAGCCATACACAAGACAACCATTGCACTTTTATGCTATATCTATATATTTATGAATGTAAAGCGATAAAGGAATCAGAAGAAGAAAAAAAAGCCAAGACAGAAGCTGAAATGAATTGCACCTCAGGACAGAGGTCAAGTTGGAGAAAATGCCCGTTACAAAAAGAAAAACAAGGTTTCCTGCAGTTGGTTCTCGCTCTTCGAAACTGTGATCTTAGTGGAAGGTGTTGGGGTTGGGCCGGATCATCATGGACACTTTCTTCAGGGAGTAAGCGCCGCCGCGGAACTCGGCCCAGTAGACGCCGTCCTGGTATCGGCTGCGGTAGTGCCCGCCCCGGTACCACACGCCGTTCAGGTTGGAGTGGGCACAGGCGTTATACCACCAGCCACCCTTCTGGTAATGGGCACAGTTACCTAAAAAACGATGCAGCTGTAGTCAATGCAAAGTAAAGCCAAATGTATGTTTTTAAATGAGTTTAAAAAATATATACATATGATAATTCATCTCCGTATTTTACCTAACCCTTTTCCATTTCTTAAATAGTACAGTGGCTTTATAGCTGAAAAATACAGTATGTATACCTCCATAACCATGCTTTCAAAAGACTTTTACCTGTGCTGCCCAAATACACACAGCTCTGCCCATGAGGTTTGATCAGAAATCGGTACAGTCTGTCCCACTGTGCAAACCCTCGGGTTAATGCTCTTTGGCAAAGTCCCCCCATAGATGGTCTTTTTAAATATTCCTTGTTCGCCTCATTCTCGGCTCTGAGTTGTGCTGCAGCACTATAGCAACCTGGGCCCATATCCACAAAGCATTTCAGAGTAGGAGTGCGGATCTAGGATCAGTCCATATAATCTTATTCATTATGATCTAGGATCAGTCCATATAATCTTATTCATTATGATCTAGGATCAGTCCATATAATCTTATTCATTATGATCTAGGATCAGTCCATATAATCTTATTCATTATGATCTAGGATCAGTCCATATAATCTTTTTCATTATGATCTAGGATCAGTCCATATAATCTTATTCATTATGATCTAGGATCAGTCCATATAATCTTTTTCATTATGATCTAGGATCAGTCCATATAATCTTATTCATTATGATCTAGGATCAGTCCATATAATCTTATTCATTATGATCTAGGATCAGTCCATATAATCTTATTCATTATGATCTAGGATCAGTCCATATAATCTTATTCATTATGATCTAGGATCAGTCCATATAATCTTATTCATTATGATCTAGGATCAGTCCATATAATCTTATTCATTATGATCTAGGATCAGTCCATATAATCTTATTCATTATGATCTAGGATCAGTCTATATAATCTTATTCATTATGATCTAGGATCAGTCCATATAATCTTATTCATTATGATCTAGGATCAGTCCATATAATCTTATTCATTATGATCTAGGATCCCATATAATCTTATCATATAGATCAGTCTATATTCATTATGATCTAGGATCAGTCCATATAATCTTATTCATTATGATCTAGGATCAGTCCATATAATCTTATTCATTATGATCTAGGATCAGTCCATATAATCTTATTCATTATGATCTAGGATCAGTCCATATAATCTTATTCATTATGATCTAGGATCAGTCCATATAATCTTATTCATTATGATCTAGGATCAGTCCATATAATCTTATTCATTAGAAAAGAGGCAAAACTGATCCTAGATCAGCAGTCCTACTCAGGGATTTTTTTTTTGCTACTGTAATTCTTGGGCAGGCCGCCTAAGCTTCCAAACAATGTTCTATATACATTTACGGGATAAAAAAACTAAAAAAAACTTTCATTGTCAATTTAAACGACTAAAACCACATAAGAGACAGATAATAGACGTGTATATATATGTTTTATTAATAATCTTGGAGAACTAACAATCACCAAAACAAAGCTGGACAGTTAGGGAGAATTTAGCAGTATATATTTTGGTATTATGTTTGAGCAAAAGAGCGCAGCATTAGCCATGGCAGAATTTATAGAATTGCGGGACCTTAGCTTTAAAACGGCAACATTTTCTCTCAACCCCATGAAGACATTTTTTAGAATTGCAGGGAATTGGCCTAAAAAAAAGCAAAAATGTCAACACGGCCAAGATGGGGGGAGTCCTAAAATTTTCAAAAAAATTCTGCAGCGCCGACGGGCCAACCGTGCCCCCTGACGTGCCCCCCCTGACACGCACCCTGCCACGCCGACCACCTAAGCCCATTTTTTTACCGAAAAAAAGACCTGCTACTCTGAGATGCTTTGTGAATACGTGGCCTGCTTTTTTGTTCATTGTTTTCTGCAGCAGTGCTAAGCAGGATGTCTGTGGAGAGACTCCAACCATGCAGTGGTCTAAGGCACTGCAGTGCTTAAGGCGTCACTACAGACCCGGGTTCGATCCTGTGCTGTGTCACAGCCGACCGTGACCGGGAGACCCATGAGGCGGCGCACAATTGGCCCAGCGTCGTCTGGGTTAGGGGAAGGTTTGGCCGACCGGGATGTCCTTGTCCCCCAGGCGTACGCACGCTGACACGCTCGCCAGTTGTACGGCGTCTCCTCCGACACATTGGTGCGGCCGGCTTCCGGGTTTAAGCGAGCAGTGTTGTCAAGAAGCAGTGCGGCTTGGCGGGGGCCGTGTTTCGGAGGACTCGTGGCTCTCGACCTTCGCCTCTCCCTAGTCTGTACGGGAGTTGCAGCGATGGGACAAGACTGTAACTACCAATTGGATACCATGTTATTGGGGAGAAAAAAGGGCAAAAAAATTCAATCAATATAAAGAAACGAGGACGGTCTTCCACTCTCTGTTCTTGCTTACAAGAGAAAACGCATCTTGAATAACACCCGTTTCTACATTTAGACTTTGTTTGCAAATGACTCTTTTCAGAGGTCCTAACGCTACCGGTGTGTCCGTGCCTTAAGACCGGCAAAACCTGTCAACGACCTCTTCATGTCTACTTGTGCTGAAATTCACTTGAAATAAGCAAGATATTGTTGAGGAAAATGAGCACGCTATTAATCACCTCTGCCGGAAGACTTCTGAAAGACACTGAGAAATGAACATAGATATTGGGCAGACTTCTGAAGAACAGAGATTAACAGTGATTTTGGATTCGACCACGTCTGACCCAATGAATCAGAAGATGAAAGTGTCCGAGCTGACTAAGTATGACACACACACAAGTCTGCTGTTGGTTATTGTGTATCCATGAATCACTGTCTGGTAGACTATTCCTCTGAGTAATAGCAGCCATCGCCAAAGGGTATATTCCTCTCACCTGTATACACGTCGTGGTCCCTGTCCAGCGTGGTGAACTGCTTGCCGTTGTGCCATGTGAGGGAGTCCCCGGCGTTGCCGTGGTAGCGACCCACTCTTAGTTTGTAGAAGTCTGCCTCTGCCTCAATACGGAAGCTGGCGTATTCCGCAAAGGTCTTGCGACCGGACCAGTCCTCCAGCATCACCAGAAGCTTGTAGTTGCCCTGGTTGGTCAGCCAGTAGATGTTTTCAAGACCCAGCCAGTATTCGCCGTCAATGTTACCAAACCCTTGCTGTGAGAGGGTAGAAGCAGGAGGGAGAGAGGGAGGGAGAGAGGGAGGGAGAGAGGGAGGGAGGGAGGGAGGGAGGGAGGGAGGGGGGGGGGAGATATGTTTTATTGCTGTAGATAAGTCTAAATGTTTCGTGCAAAGGCATTGACATTCACAATACCAATGTCCACCCTCCCAAAAACACACACAATGTAGTCTGCACTTGTATGCAGAGCTCTTAGAAAGCTCCATACAGTAAATGCTTCCAGGACCACACATTTCCCATTCACCGTTTGTCAAAGATGGCAGAAGGGACTAAAGCGCATATGTGCGACACTGGTATAATGTCAGAGAAAGAGTGGTGGCATAATAGCAGGATGTGTTTAAGACGTCCTCTCCTCTAAAGTCGCTGTGCGTCTGTAACTGTGGCTCCCATTTTAAACCACACATGGATTAAATCAGGAGGGAAGCACATTACCCTGCCAACTATGAGCCTGTCATTTGTGATTCGGGGTGTCTTAAGGTGCCTCGTTGCCAGAAGGAAGAGTGGGTGGTGGGGCTTGGAAATGTCTTGTGTTCTTGGACTCAACTTTAAAGGGGAGGTAGGATTTATCCAAATAGGCCAGTCCGACCTCTGTGCTGCAGGATGTGAATCTCTAGCCGCTAAACGTTTGGCTTTGTGCTCTTATGATTACGACATTCTGGTTCAGACCCGTGGCAAATGGAGGAAACCACACTTCATGGCTATTAGGTCATCGAATTGGCTGTACAAAACTTCCCATCGAAACGTAATTTTAGTATCGTATCGTGATATCTTGTGTCGACTGTTTGACAACTTTGTTCTATCGAGATGGTCGAATAATTAATTAAGAAACTCAACAAATGACATTTTGGAACTCTCCGGATTTTATTTTGGGAAGATGATACGGTTGCACAATCAAATGGAAATGTTGGAACTGAGAATAGAGACCCCTCAGAGTGAATCTCCCGGAATTCTGCTTTGATCACATGATCGTCTTGGCATTGGTTTGGTTCTGTTGCTCATGTCCAGTGAAGCTGTTTCTCTTCAATGTGCTTTTCATTTGTCCATGCAAGAGGAGTGTGTGTGTGTGTGTGGACCAATCCAATCAAACCCTGGACTCAAATGACCTTTTGCTGTTTTGAAGAGCAGTGAAGTACTAGCCTATAGTATGATGGGGCTACCTGGCTGATTATAGCCTATAGTATGATGGGGCTCCCTGGCTGATACTAATCTATATGATGAGGCTACCTGGCTGATACTAGCCTATAGTATGATGGGGCTCCCTGGCTGATACTAATCTATATGATGAGGCTACCTGGCTGATACTAGCCTATAGTATGACGGGGCTACCTGGCTGATACTAGCCTATAGTATGACCGGGCTACCTGGCTGATACTAGCCTATAGTATGACTGGGCTACCTGGCTGATACTAGCCTATAGTATGATGGAGCTACCTGGCTGATACTAGCCTATAGTATGACGGGGCTACCTGGCTGATACTAGCCTATAATATGATGGGGCTACCTGGCTGATGCTGGCCTATAGTAAGATGGAGCTACCTGGCTGATGTTGGCCTATAGTATGATGGAGCTACCTGGCTGATACTAGCCTATAGTATGACGGGGCTACCTGGCTGATGCTAGCCTATAGTATGATGGGGCTACCTGGCTGATACTAGCCTATAGTATGACGGGGCTACCTGGCTGATACTAGCCTATAGTATGACGGGGCTACCTGGCTGATGCTAGCCTATAGTATGATGGAGCTACCTGGCTGATACTAGCCTATAATATGATGGGGCTACCTGGCTGATACTAGCCTATAGTATGACGGGGCTACCTGGCTGATACTAGCCTATAGTATGATGGGGCTACCTGGCTGATACTAGCCTATAGTATGATGGGGCTACCTGGCTGATGCTAGCCTATAGTATGATGGAGCTACCTGGCTGATACTAGCCTATAGTATGATGGGGCTACCTGGCTGATACTAGCCTATAGTATGATGGGGCTACCTGGCTGATACTAGCCTATAGTATGATGGGGCTACCTGGCTGATACTAGCCTATAGTATGATGGGGCTACCTGGCTGATACTAGCCTATAGTATGATGGGGCTACCTGGCTGATACTAGCCTATAGTATGATGGGGCTACCTGGCTGATACTAGCCTATAGTATGATGGGGCTTCCTGGCTGATACTAGCCTATAGTATGATGGGACTTCCTGGCGGATATTCATTACAACCTCAATAACAAAGATATGTCTGTGTTAACAGCCGTGGGCACAGCGCAGTGAATGTATTGCTTACTTCCTGTCCTCTCTAAAGGGAAGCAACTCCCCTTGTTGACGTCTCCTAGTGGAGCTGTGTTGTGCTCCTTCAGTATATCGTGATTCAATCCCTCAGAAAGGAAAGTTATTTTCACTGCCTGTTCTATCTGGGCATCAAACCGTGGATCTACTGTTCTACATAAGACAGCCACCTTTACCTTGTAGGTGTCCCAGTTCCTGAAGAAGTTGACGGAGCCGTCCTGGCGCCTCTGGATGACTGTCCAGCCGCCGGGGTCGTGCCTCTGGTCACACCACACCTGCATCAACCGGTTGGCGTTCTCAGGCTTGATCAGGTACATGCCGCTGGTGGCGTGACCCTCCTCTAGAGCAGCAAGGCAGTCCTTGAAAGGCCCTGCAGAAAGAGGTCATAATGTAAGTAGTGTCATGCGAACAAAAGGTTCAAGGGTGAAAGCTTGTGGTTAAACACAGCTGGGGGAAGGTTTTCCATTGGATGATGTGGTCAAGCATGGGTTGGTCCAGGGAGCTATTGTGCTCCCTCAGGGGTTTCCTCCTTTTAGTTTATCAGAACCTTGATTCGAAAGATTGCTGGGAAAAGTTGCCTAGCTTACTCCACTCTCTCAACCCTCCAGCTGAGCTCAATCTCTTCTAATAACCCTGGAAACCTGTTCCCATTTGCTTATTCACTAAGCTGAGTATCTCCATAGTATAGCCTCTTATTCTGTGGTTATACAGTTCTCTTAGAAATCCTGGGACTCGCAAGGTTTTTTTTTTTCTTGCTGGAAAAACTCTGTTTTAAGGCCTAGAATTGACTTTGGCTGCAGTTTGGGAAGGGGGGGGGGGGGGGGGGGGGGATAGCTGCCGGGAGGCTGACACAGGCCAAGAACAACACTGGCATGAGGGCTGCGGAGAGAGGTAGCGCTTTACTGGCATACAGTAGCATGTAGATTATCAGGTACTCTAAAGTTTCTCTCAATAGCACAGCTGTTAATATCATTTCATTGGGCATATGTTCCTTTATCCTGGTGACGCCGATTTACTTTGCCAGAGTGCTGACTAAAGGGGAAACCCTCTAATGTTGAGGTGCACTCGAAACTTCAATGATAAACCATCGTCTCATCATTTCAGGAAGAAATATTTGACCAAACCTGGCAAAGATTTGTCTCCGCATGAGGTAAATGTCAGAGACTTTTACATGAGAAATGTCCAAAATGGCACTGTAGACCACTGCAGTAATTGACATGACCCTGTATTTAGATATTCAGCCTGTTTTCTGGAGGTGTCAGACTGTCACTGTCCCTTCCCACCCGTCTGGGTCTAGCAGTGTTTATGCAAACATTGCTATCCTACGACATCATTTCCTGCTGGCTCTCAATGACCGTTTAAGATTTTTCCGGTTCAACCTGAGTGATAATTGCAGTGCTGTTTTTATTATGACTCCATGTCTAGCAGGATAGCGTGTGTCCAACAACTTTAAGTGTTCAATTCATATTGAAACAGAAGTGCTGGGAATCGCACATAATGGTGTCTGGTCCGTAATCAAAAAATGGATCAGAGAGGAGCATTATCCCCAGCCAAGCTGAGACTTTCTTGGAACTATAAATTGTAATCTGGGCATAGTCACATAGTTGTGAATTTTTATCCCAACTCTAAATGTGTGTCCCCCCCCCCCCCCCCCCCCCCCCACCCCATCTCGTGGGAGCACTGAGAGAACTCCTGTGTTATTTCTAATGATGCCCACACACGACGTGTGGCATGGTGGCAGAGAGCTTAATCACCGTAACCCACACACTCCCTCCACTTAACACTAGAACCGCCATCGGCCAACTGCCACTGACGATTAATTTAGTAAATAATAAAAAATGCCCCTTTAAAAAAAAAAAGCTAAGTCCTGCTCCTTCCCTGACTTTAACTAAATGTTTGTGTTTTACGTTGCTCATTTGTCAGTAAAAAAAAAAATCACAAACAGAATTTGGAGCCTTTTTACCTGGGGTTTTTTCACACTTTTTCCTAACTTAACCCGTTAAGACAATGTGCTGTAGGACGTTGGTACCCAGCCAGGCGCTAATGAGTCTCTCTCTCCTCACTGAATGGGTGATAATTGTGCACATTACTTCACAACTTAATTGAAATTAGGCCCAACTGAATGATATGGAGGGTGAAAAGGTTGATTTAATTTAGAAAGACAATAGTCTAAGGATAAGTTTGTTATCCCTATTTATCAGTGTTGGCGCTCATGTTTATAGCAAATAATTTGACCACGCGCCTTGTGGTTTGATACCGTTCTCTTTTACGTTATACTTTGGAAAAAATAAGCTGTGACGGGACTGTTTGATTTACTATAACTCTATTACTAATCACATTTATTGTAAGGGAAACAAAAACATACATGTTACAGTAGGCCTTTAGAATAATGTGAAACATATCCTTGACTCTATCCAAGTTGATGAGCATTGGGAAGCAAACGATTCCAGTCGGCCTGTGAAGCCGGACCATTGAAACTACACCTAAGCTACACATAATAAGACAAGAATACATTGATAATAGTCTGAATTACAATATTATCAGTTGTACCATTGTGCATCTTGGTATTGACAGATGCAGAGAAAGGAGCATCACTTTATCAAATCCTCCCTCGGCGAGCCATGAAAGTAAAACATTTAGATTTCTATATAGTATCAGAAAGAGCATATTCTGCAGGTTCTATGACACTTTGTCCGAACATTCAAGAGGTGCAGCTGTATTTCCAAATGTAACTTTTTCCAAGAATATCTGCGCTGTTCATGGGTTCAGCACATGACCACTCATGCGGCAGCATTGCTCTGGATTCTAAGAAAATACTATATATATATATATATATATATTTACTTTTACACCTTTTTCTCCCTAATTTCGTGGTATCCAATTGGTAGGTAGTCTCGTCGCTGCAACTCCCGTATGAACTCGGGAGAGGCGAAGGTCGAGAGCCATGCGTCCTCTGAAACATGACCCAACCAAGCCGCACTGCTTCTTGACACAATGCCCACTTAACCCGGAAGCCAGCCACACCAATGTGTCGGAAGAAACACTGTACACCTGGCGACCGTGTCAGCGTGCATGCGCCCGGCCCACCACAGGAGTCGCTAGAGCGCGATGGGAGAAGGACATCCCTGCCGGCCAAACCCTCCCCCAACCCGAACAACGCTGGGCCAATTGTGCGCTGCCACGTGGGTCTCCCGGTCGCGGCCGGCCGCGACAGAGCCTGTCCTCAAACCAGGATCTCTAGTGGCATAGCTAGCAACTGTGATGTAGTGCCTTAGACCACTGCGCCACTCGGGAGGCCCAAGCAAAGACCACTTACCTAATAAATGTTAAATACATTGTGATGGACTTGGAACTAGTGTTTTGTTAGTTACAGCCTAGAGTAACACAAACTAATCAACATTCTATTATGTACTTAGAAATAATAGTTTTTTAGTGTTCTAATGTCACCTACGACCTTTATAAACACAACCAACTGATTATTCTTCCGATAGCATTTATGTGTTTATTAGACTGTTACAATGTTGATGCGTCATTGAATGATCAAAAAACTGTCTCTTAGGCATGCGTTTTGTAGAATTATACAAAACATACCCTTGATTCTATCTAAACAAATAACTTATATATTTCGACATGCAATTCATGCTTTACAATTGTTTATGCACTATTTATCAAGCCTTGGTGCTTATGTTTGCGCACCTTGTGGATTGATATGTTTATTTTACCTTTTTTTAACTAGGCAAGTCAGTTAAGAACAAATTCTTATTTTCAATGACAGCCTAGGAACAGTGGGTTAACTGCCTTGTTCAGGGGCAGAACGACAGATTTTTACCTTGTCAGCTTGGGGATTCGAACTTGCAACCTTTTGGTTACTAGCCCAACGCTCTAACCACTAGGCTACGCTGCCGCCCCACGCTTAGTCTAAAGGGGACGCCCGGCAACGTTCTCAACGTTCTCTAGCAGGTTCTGATAGGCTGAAAGGCCAGGCGCTGCTGGTGTTAAAGGGTGTGGTTTATTTCACACGTTTTGACCAATCAGTGTAAATCATGATGTCACCACTTTTAGACCGGTCTCTCCACTATTTAGGAGGACACGGGGAACATTTAAAAAGGCCTGAGGTAATTCAAGCGGTAGTCAAGCTCTGCGGGAAGCTCACTGTCACCTACTGCCAATGAAAATGGGCCAGACAAATCTAATTTGTCTTCTCTTTCGCTTTCCCCCAGGCCCTTGCGGATACACTCTGGTTCCTAGCATACAGATCTGCTCCTGTATTTACGAGCTGATGCTTCCGCTTTACTTTCTTCTCCTCTCTCTACTGATTTAATGCCCACTGTGGAGAACTCCTGGTCGGACAGAAACTGAAGGCTGTAAGGACTACTGTGTGGGGGGGGGGGGGGGGGGGATATGTCTGCATTTGATATCCCCTAAGCAGTCTCTCGCTCCCAGCTTGTCGTCAGCTCCAGCAGCAACCAGCAGGCTCTTGTTACTGCAGTTAATTCACCTTTTTTCAGTGGCGTACCGCAGTTTTGCAAGGCCCCCCTTTTTAGGAGAAAACCACTAACTTCCTGCAATTCCCCCCAAAATGCCCATAAGGCAATTTTTCTTTATTTCAGTTTTATAGCTAATCTCATGCTATTCTACGAATGTTACCACGAGGCTGAGAGAAAATTTTACATTTTTAAAGCTTTTTTACTGTAATCCTAAACATTTTTGTCATGGTTAATAACGTGTTCATATGCTATCTGGAGAGGGGGGTCTGTGGGGAGAGAGTGGGTCACCAGTGTCTCTTTTCCTATATTAAAACCAGCCCCTATCTAATACTGGTCTGGCTTCTATGAAAACCAGCCCCTATCTAATACTGGTCTGGCTTCTATGAAAACCAGCCCCTATCTAATACTGGTCTGGCTTCTATGAAAACCAGCCCCTATCTAATACTGGTCTGGCTTCTATGAAAACCAGCCCCTATCTAATACTGGTCTGGCTTCTATCATATATGATTAATAGCTGTTCTGTGTTTGCTGTGCAGTTGTTCTCCCCGCACGTATCCCTTCTCCTTCCCTGCTTCTATCCTCGTTTTAATTTCCTTGGTTGGAAAGGTGTTGTCATTTTCATAGACCCGGGGGCTCAAATCCTCCTCACACCTTGTGAATCAGCGGGTTGCTAGATTCTTTCCACAGTGTCTGCCAACCCGCTCCTGAGAAGCTCTCCACTGCCAATTTAATTGAAGTGATAAGCTTTCGTTAACCCCCCCCTCTTCCTGCAGGAGTTAATCTATCATTGTGCAGGGCGGCATCGACATGCCTCTTCAAGAACAAGGGATTCCTTATTAAGATTGACTAATCCAGTCTGTTGACAAATTGTTTCCAATTGTCGTTCATTCCCTCCACCTGAAAATATCATCCTTACGTACTGGGAAACATATTTTCACACCCTACTGGATTTTAAAGATACTCTAAAGTCGTAGAACCAAAAAAAGTGAAGTTGGGCAACATCATTATAGTGGTATCATTTGTAAAGGTACAACAGTGGTAGTAATATAATTAGTTTTGCTATGGATTAAGCAGAGAAGGCAAAACCCACAAACATCTTTAAAATCTCTACAGGGATGACTATGATCCCCCGGGCTCTACTTTCCACAGAGGTGTAAAATATCCCAGAGCCTGACAAATTATACTTTCCACAGAGGTGTAAAATATCCCAGAGCCTGACAAATTATACTTTCCACAGAGGTGTAAAATATCCCAGAGGCTGACAAATTATACTTTCCACAGAGGTGTAAAATATCCCAGAGCCTGACAAATTATACTTTCCACAGAGGTGTAAAATATCCCAGAGCCTGACAAATTATACTTTCCACAGAGGTGTAAAATATCCCAGAGCCTGACAAATTATACTTTCCACAGAGGTGTAAAATATCCCAGAGCCTGACAAATTATACTTTCCACAGAGGTGTAAAATATCCCAGAGCCTGACAAATTATACTTTCCACAGAGGTGTAAAATATCCCAGAGGCTGACAAATTATACTTTCCACAGAGGTGTAAAATATCCCAGAGCCTGACAAATTATACTTTCCACAGAGGTGTAAAATATCCCAGAGCCTGACAAATTATACTTTCCACAGAGGTGTAAAATATCCCAGAGCCTGACAAATTATACTTTCCACAGAGGTGTAAAATATCCCAGAGCCTGACAAATTATACTTTCCACAGAGGTGTAAAATATCCCAGAGGCTGACAAATTATACTTTCCACAGAGGTGTAAAATATCCCAGAGGCTGACAAATTATACTTTCCACAGAGGTGTAAAATATCCCAGAGCCTGACAAATTATACTTTCCACAGAGGTGTAAAATATCCCAGAGCCTGACAAATTATACTTTCCACAGAGGTGTAAAATATCCCAGAGCCTGACAAATTATACTTTCCACAGAGGTGTAAAATATCCCAGAGCCTGACAAATTATACTTTCCACAGAGGTGTAAAATATCCCAGAGCCTGACAAATTATACTTTCCACAGAGGTGTAAAATATCCCAGAGCCTGACAAATTATACTTTCCACAGAGGTGTAAAATATCCCAGAGCCTGACAAATTATACTTTCCACAGAGGTGTAAAATATCCCAGAGCCTGACAAATTATACTTTCCACAGAGGTGTAAAATATCCCAGAGCCTGACAAATTATACTTTCCACAGAGGTGTAAAATATCCCAGAGCCTGACAAATTATACTTTCCACAGAGGTGTAAAATATCCCAGAGCCTGACAAATTATACTTTCCACAGAGGTGTAAAATATCCCAGAGCCTGACAAATTATACTTTGCACAGAGGTGTAAAATATCCCAGAGCCTGACAAATTATACTTTGCACAGAGGTGTAAAATATCCCAGAGCCTGACAAATTATACTTTCCACAGAGGTGTAAAATATCCCAGAGCCTGACAAATTATACTTTCCACAGAGGTGTAAAATATCCCAGAGCCTGACAAATTATACTTTCCACAGAGGTGTAAAATATCCCAGAGCCTGACAAATTATACTTTCCACAGAGGTGTAAAATATCCCAGAGCCTGACAAATTATACTTTCCACAGAGGTGTAAAATATCCCAGAGCCTGACAAATTATACTTTCCACTGAGGCGTTAGATATCCCAGAGCCTGAGAAATTATAGCTAATCCCTGAGATCCCAAGCCCCTGTTTGGTCCCTCATATCCTTTCCAAGATGGCACTAAGAATACCGAGCCTGGCGTTGCCATCGCTCCCTGTCATGTCGAAGATTAAGATTCAAGCCTGGGTCCAAAGATGATCTTCAGAATCTTAATGATTGTATTATTTATTATAATATTAGCCTAATGATTGTATTATTTATTATAATATTAGCCTAATGATTTGTACACTCGTACACAGCTGGGGTACAGTACATTTTGTGACTTGCATTATGAAAGTTGCCTTTTGGAAGAGTAGGGAGAGCTATGTGTAATCTCTAGGAATGTCATTTACTGTTTTGCATGGACAGTACTGAGAAGGTGTTTTAATTTGTGTTAGCAGATTCTATTGAGTGAAGGGTGTTGCTGGAATATGACAGCAATTCTGCTGTAGGTGCCTTTTTTTTCTTCTCCAAAACGATTAGTTTCTTTATCAAACATGTTCTTTTCCTCTCTAAGTACTGTATTAGTTCTGACCTTGCGGCAGACTTGCTCACCTGTTGCATAGCAATGGAACACTCAGCATACTGGTGAATGCCCCACGGCATCTACGTAGTGATGAAAAGCACCATCTAAACACATCTCAGTCCTAAGTGGATGCTGAAAGGTGTGTGTTTGGGTGCTCAAATTTGTTTGTAACCTTTTTTATTTTTTTTAAACAAGGGGCTAAGCCAATTGTTCCCATTTCAGGCGTTGGAGACACTCCGCCCAGTACCTGTCAAACAGAAGCTACCCAGATGATCTGAAGCCATGTGGGAATGCTGCCACCATTTTTTAAATTCAATCATCTGTACAGTGTCTCCTGGTTGTCAAAAAAACTCAGAGTTGATTGAGGCTTTTTGCACTGAGACAATGCTCTGCATGCTCCTAACTCTCAGCAGTCAGCGATTGTGTGTGTGTGGTTCTGCTCTCTGCATCCCCACCATCGGATCCTTCTGTTCACTTTCAAAATATGGTTATCCAGACCTAAGAAAACCATGGTTCAGACGCCGCGATCTTCAGATCCTGGATTGGGATGCGCAGTCACAAGGAAGAGTTTGATATGTTTGCCGGGTTAGGGTAAACTTAGCCATTTTTTGTTTGTTTGCCTGTATTCTTTTCAGAGTAAATCTCAGACTCGTTACTCTTCTCAGCCTAATCCCATTTTAAGTCTGCAGTGTATTGAAACATACGGACTGCTTCGGACAACGCACGGCTCGAGTAAATATTGTTGAGGTGTGTTTAGATGGGCTGCTAGCCAAGACCCTTTCCAGAGTCTCGCTGTGTATGCCCGTCAGCTTTTTTCCCTGTCTTGACGATTTGTGAGGAGTGAAAGTGATTTGTTCTGTGTCACAGCAGAATGGATAAATGTACCTCTCTTTATATGCTCCTGTGACTGAGTAAAGTGTGTTTTCTTTGGAATGTAGGAACTCTTTCGAGCTCTCCGGTTGGAGGGAGACACTTAAGAAAAGCTGTCTAGAACAATTTATGAGCTGTATAATTAATGAAACTATTATTTACATAAATCTGCTGTGAAACCTCATTGAGAGGAGAAGTTTTTACCTTGGAGTGTGTTCACACATTCTCCCTTTCGGATTGACACACAGCTCACATGGACATAGTGTAAGGTTATGGTCACATGGACGTGGTGTAAGGCTATGGT
This sequence comes from Salvelinus namaycush, assembly GCF_016432855.1. Taxonomy (NCBI): domain Eukaryota; kingdom Metazoa; phylum Chordata; class Actinopteri; order Salmoniformes; family Salmonidae; genus Salvelinus; species Salvelinus namaycush. The sequence continues at coordinate 3,326,831 of NC_052337.1, forward strand.
CACATGGAAATAGTGTAAGGTTATGGTCACATGGACGTGGTGTACGGCTATGGTCACATGGGCATAGTGTAAGGCTATGGTCACATGGATGTGGTGTACAGGTCTTGGCAGGAGCTCCCTTTGAAGATTATAACTGAATAAACTTTTCTTGAGTTTACTGACTTCTCTGAGAAGTTGAGTTACTGCTTCTATTTAACCTCATTAATAACACTATAGAGGGAGAGAGAGAAGGGGGGGGGTCAGAAGGGGAATGTACTCACCTGAGGGCTTGTTTGTGGTGGATGGCTGGTAAGTGCCGGGGAAGGTACTCACCTGAGGGCTTGTTTGTTGTGGATGGCTGGTAAGTGCCGGGGAAGGTACTCACCTGAGGGCTTGTTTGTTGTGGATGGCTGGTGAGTGCCACTGGGCATGGTGGGCAGCGGAGGTGGCAAAGCTTTGGAGTTCTGGTCGCTCTGGATTTCATTGGTGATCTGGTTGCTGCGGGTGTATGTGGGCGGATGGTAGGGTTTACTAGCCACTGGTGGCGCTACCGGCCTCTGCTGCGTAGGTTGTTGTGGCACCACGGGGGGCTGAGGGCGAACAGGACGAGACCTTTCTCTCTCTCCCCCGTACGAGTGGCCACCTCGGTGGCAATGCTGCTCCAACTGCACGATGATGGCGCTCTGGTTGCCGGCGAGGGCGGATAAGTGCTGGTACTTGTGCTCCAGGTCACGGTAGCGCGAAGCCAGCCGACCCATCTCAGAGGTGTGGTTGAGCACGCGATTCTCCAGCTGCGACATCTCCAGGGCGTTGTCGCGCTTGCGGATGATCTCGTGTAGCAGCTGCATGTAGAGTTGCGTGACGCGAGCGTTCATGTTGCGGCTCTCCTTGCGCAGGAGCTTGACCTCGTTGACGATGCCGCCGTCCACCTCCACCAGCTGCTGCAGCGACTCCATCTGTCGCCGCTGCTTCTGAAGCTCGCCGTTCAGTAGCTCCAGCTCCTGTTTGTTGACCCGGTTCTCTAGGAGGCTGTCGGGCTCCTTGGAGTTAACGCAGATGGCGCCGGTTTGCTTCTGCTGGGGGACGATAAAGGTGTAGGAGCACTTGTCCACTTGCGAGGAGGCGTCAGCTGACACAGCACGCTTGGTGCGTCCAGCGTAGAGGAACTCCCGCTCCAGAACCTCATCTATGCTCTCCAACTCCTCGGCCTCCGCCTGCAGTGTGGAGCCCGGCCCGCAGACCAGCAGCAGTACCAGAGGAACAACCACAGGGAGAATCATACTGCAGTCTGTGTAGCACTCTTACAAGAATGGTCTCTGTTTTTGGAAAAAATAAGAGAGAGGAGGAGAAAAATTATTAAGTCTGTTCCTCGCCCAACAACATTCATTGACAACAGACATTCAGTGTAGAAATGTATCGTGAAGCAAAAGACAGTCGGCTCTGTAATTGTCCCAGTAAGTACACAGTCAGTTTTGAAACATTTTAACGAAAGCACTCCGTTAAAGCCAAGCCCTGCTCGTAATTTTCATTGGCACCCTCTGCATAGAAACGGTAACCAACACAAGGAGATGTTATTGTTCCACCACTATCGCACATCCCCGGTCAGCTATCTCAGGTGTTCTACCCGGCCTGATGAATCCCATTTTGAACTGAGAAATCTAAACCAGTGGGTTTATTGGAAGATGTTTTGGTTGAGGATGCGCTAATGGAATGTGAGGATTGTGTTCTACCACCTCAAGGTCTGCTTCGCATCAGAGTATAAACACTCGCATGTATTGAAATCCCGTGTCTCCTGGAGCCTCTTATCTACCTCTGGCATCAAAATATCCATTATCACTTGGAGTAATTATCCAAATAGCTCGATATATCCCACAAAGGGTGTATTGAAGGAATGTCTCTATGTTAAGATCAACTACTGGTTGGCATGGAGCCTAGCTACATTCTCTGTTGTTGGGCCAGTAACCGGAAGGTTGCTGGATCGAATCCCCGAGCTGACAAGGGATAAATCTGTCGTTCTGCCCCTGAGCAAGGCAGTTAACCCACTGTTCCCCAGGCGCCGATGACGTGGATGTCGATTAAGGCAGCCCCCCCCGCACCTCTCTGATTGAGGTGTTGTTTTAAATGCAGGAGACACATTTCAGTTGAAGGCATTCAGTTGTACAACTGACTAGGTATCCCCCTTTCCCCATTTTTCTTTTTATATATATATATACAAAAGTATGCGATCACTTTTGGGATGAATTGGAACGCCGACTGCAAGCCAGGCCTAATTGCCCAACATCAGTGCCCGACCTCACTAATGCTCTTCTCGCTGAATGGAAACAAGTCCCCGCAGAAATGTTCCAACATCTAGTGGAAAGCCTTTCCTATAGCAGCAAAGGGGGGACCAACTCCATATTAATGCCCATGATTTTGAAATGAGATGTTCGACGAGCAGGTGTCCACACACTATTGGTCATGTGTTTTTTGGGATAGGTGACTTTCTTTTCCCCCGGGTTAGGGATCACCACATTTTGATTTGAGACTGGATTGGGTAGTTTTGACTCCATTGCTGTTATTTTGCTAGGCATGGTCTCATTCATGAGTTACAGCTTGTACACGTTCTCATATGTACAGGTGATGCTTTTCAGCCTTATTACTGTGGAAATATCCCCCAACACACCGGCACCCATCTGTCCCTGATTGACTTGAACCTCGAATAGCAAGTCATATCAAATGGTTATGTCATTGCTTTTAAGTGTGACCTCACTCTTTTCCATTTTAGCAGACTTTATAGCCTACTGTAGCTGGAATTTCTGTAGGGGCCTTTGGCCAATTAAAAATGTCTATATAAGCTTTGCTTCAATTTAAGTTTGCATTGTTGTGTGACACAATTAGACTTTAATGGAAGCATTTGTTGTTTTATTGCTTTTGACCAATTACAACAGTTGGTTGTGGCCATGGTTACATATCTAGTTTTTGAGTAAAAAAATGGCATTCTAAATTGTGAGTACCTTCCCCTGAGATAATGCAGCGTGTGTGCTCTGCCAGGTATGGTGAGGCCTTACCCTCTTCTGACTCCCCTTCCAGCGGGATAGGAATTACTTGTTCACAATTGTTCTTTTACCTTCTGTATGTGTGGGTCGTTACCTTCTGTATGGGTGGGTCGTTACCTTCTGTATGGGTGGGTCGTTACCTTCTGTATGTGTGGGTCGTTACCTTCTGTATGTGTGGGTTGTTACCTTCTGTATGTGTGGGTCGTTACCTTCTGTATGTGTCGGTCGTTACCTTCTGTATGTGTCGGTCATTATCTTCTGTATGTGTCGGTCATTACCTTCTGTATGTGTCGGTCATTACCTTCTGTATGTGTCGGTCATTACCTTCTGTATGTGTCGGTCATTACCTTCTGTATGTGTCGGTCATTACCTTCTGTATGTGTCTGTCATTACCTTCTGTATGTGTGGGTCATTACCTTCTGTATGTGTCTGTCATTACCTTCTGTGGCGTGGGTCATTATCTTCTGTGGTGTGGGTCATTACCTTCTGTATGTGTCGGTCATTATCTTCTGTATGTGTCGGTCATTATCTTCTGTATGTGTCGGTCATTATCTTCTGTATGTGTCGGTCATTACCTTCTGTATGTGTCGGTCATTACCTTCTGTATGTGTCGGTCATTACCTTCTGTATGTGTCGGTCATTACCTTCTGTATGTGTCTGTCATTACCTTCTGTATGTGTCTGTCATTACCTTCTGTGGTGTGGGTCATTACCTTCTGTATGTGTCTGTCATTACCTTCTGTGGTGTGGGTCATTACCTTCTGTATGTGTGGGTCATTACCTTCTGTGGTGTGGGTCATTACCTTCTGTGGTGTGGGTCATTACCTTCTGTGGTGTGGGTCATTACCTTCTGTGGTGTGGGTCATTACCTTCTGTGGTGTGTCGGTCATTACCTTCTGTGGGTATTTTAAGTAGGCTGCTATCAATTTGTGGCCATCAGAGGGACCCTTGTCTGGCTGCTAGAGGAAATGACTAGAGATCAGATATCACAACGGACACCGTTCAGTCAGGCAAACGTTTAAAGCAAAATAACACGAGTGAAAAATAGCACATGTATGTAAAAACAGTTCACATTTATATGTGGTAGAGTCAGTAAATATTTCACGATGCATTAATCACCATAACATCTGAAATGATCCCCTAAATCACCTTCAGCTTTGAAGTTGTATTGAAATCTAACAAAGCCTTTAACCTCGTTGAGCGTTAAGCGACCTACACCTGTTATGCTCCGTTTTAAAATACCTCCAACTTCAACCCTGTTGTTAACTTCATCAATCTCTATTCTGTTTAACAGGCTATATTTACTCTGCCCTCAACCAAAGATTATCTAATTATATGAAAGATAGCCGAGTGACCGCTCTAACAGTTGAAATGCATGTCCTCGATGAGTGAAGGCGGGTGAGATCAGGTGGAACTATTCTAGCCAATGAGAGAGGGCAGATACACGTGTGAACAGGCACAACTTCGCTGTTTTTTCTCAGTTGACCGAATACACAGTGCATGTCCATCCACTTTATATCAGTGCATTTGTAACAGCCTAAACAATTACATAACTTCTATTCAATCAATTAAGCCTCACGTGATTCAACACTCTCTGATAATCAGTTTTTAATGTATGGAGGTCTATCTCACGCGGACAGATTTTGGGCATAGTAAATCCTCTTCACCTCTTCCTCTCGGCCTCTACCTTGTTAGCAGGTTATATTTATTCTGCCCTCTACCTAACCCTCTAACTTGTCAATGATCACAAGGAGAGCCCCTAAAGTTGTCCGCATGCTTCCCAGAACACTACAGTCCGGTAGCGTTTTTGTGCATATATTATGACATTTTGTGACGTTTCTGGACTTTTTTTTTTTTCTCCGCTGTTCAGGCACACATTTTTTATTTTTTTCCTGGAGGCAAGCCGAAGTTCATAACCGAAGTCTACGCCCCTTCGTCAGTGATTGGTCAACAGTATGGATTCTTCAGTAGTCTTTTTTTGGCATTGAACAAGACTCGTTTTCATGCACATTTCTTAATTTAAAAAAAAATACTGCACCAAACGTTTGATGTAAAATTGCGTGACTAAGAACTCTTCGGCAAAAAACGTCAACATGAATGACAGATTTCTTGAGTTACCTTAGATTAATACGGACTATTTTGAGGAAGTGCATACTGGCTAAGGCATCTCAAAATGGATAAACAATACTATTGCCATTTAAAAACAAAAAATTAAGCAAAGGTCTTTTAAGGGAGTATGCGAGCACACTCGTTCAGTTCGGCTAGCCAGGTTTGACTAGACACCAGCCGAACTGAAGCATGCTGATGCCTAGTCGTTCTTTGACTACCGCCCTCTGACCTCTTCCGCTCGACCCCTCTGTTAAACGTGTTCCAAAACGTCTGTCAGGGTCTCACCCAAACCACACCAGAGCTTTCACATTCATGACTCTGGCACATTTTTACAATGGAAAAACATGGAGTTTTCCCTTAGCAAGATATTATGATGTAGCGGTGAATTAGCCATTTTTCCCATTCTCTGTTTTGTTGGTGCATTTGTGTAAATAAATAAGTTGATGCCTCAGTGTCATGCTCACAACGCTACAGGCTCTTATCTCCTCATACGTTCAACACACACACACACCAATGCAAACCTAGCGACCCCACTTTTATCCAAACAGGACAGTGCTCTGCAGAACCCCTCCACCCATCCCTCTTCATAGTGTCCATTCGAGGCTCTTAGACATGCTCTTATGAGAGCATTGGGGAAACTAATAGCCCACTGCCCAACCCACGTCATAGAAGAAGATCGGAGTATCTGTTATCAGCCAAGACTACTGCCCCGACTCCTTGTTATTAGGGTGCTGTCAACTAGGGTCAGGCCAAACACACACATACACACGATTCTGGAATGAGTGACATGCACTTTCGTCTTTGTTACCCTCTTCTCGTATTTCCCGTCAGAAAGATCCTGTCTGAGCATGGATAAGAAGTGTCATTCAATTCCCCTCAGCTGTTCATATCACTTTTACACAAGCATCACTCCCTCCCACACACACTCAATCAAATGTATTTATAAAGCCCTTTTTACATCAGCCGATGTCACAAAGTGCTATACAGAAACCCAGCCTACCCCCCCCCCCCCCCCCCCCCACACACACACACACACACACACACACACACACACACACACACACACACACACACACACACACACACACACACACACAGCATGGCAAGAAAGGAGCCCCAGAAGCCGGGGATGAGACTCTGGCTCGTCTGCACCACACAAAAAAACAGACGACAGCGTCTCTTCTTCTAAAGCTTGACAGCATCTAACCACAGCTAACCGCCTCTGTTTACCATCGGACTCCTGTCCATCAGAAGAACTGGGTTAAGTGGTAGTTGACTTGATCAGAAGAACTGGGTTAAGTGGTAGTTGACTTGATCAGAAGGACTGGGTTAAGTGGTATTTGACTCGTGGTATGACTAACATATACTTTTTAGTCATGTTCTGTTGGTTTCCGAGCTCTTACCTTGTGACTCCGCCATAATGAGTCAAATGACTGTAATTAAGCTATTCTCCTAGAACTTGAGGAGCAATAGCAACCATGATCGCAGGTAGGATGGATAGCAGATTATACACTGCTATAGTAAATAAAAAATAAAAAATGCTCTGTAATTTGGGACATTTTACGGCTGGTTTGGTAATAATATTCTGATAACACATCGTTTTGATTGTTGCGTTACATCAGAATCATACAATCTATCTGTAGTTTGTCTTAAATCATCACCCCCAAAAATAAATGAAAGCAGAGAATGGTAAAGTAATAAGCAGTGAGAGTACACAGACCCTGATTTAAGGGAGTTAGCGGCACTTCTGAAAAGTTAACACAGCTGTAAGGTACCGAGCCAAATGTAATTACTACTCAAACAAGCGCTCTATAAGTGCAGGCTTTGCCACTGAAAGCTGTTAAAAAAAAAAAGTGTAGCTGCATGCAGAATTAGGGACACCGGTCCTTACCAGATAAATGCGTTGATCTCCACCACACTCTCTCTCGCTCGCTCGCTCTTTCCTCCTTTAAATCCCTTGCCTTCTCGGGAAGGTTTGATTTTAAGGCTCTTCTGTGAATAAAGTCATGACAAAATCCATGGATATTTTTCTCTTGTCCCCCACCCCCCTCCCCCTCTCCTCCTCACAATCTTCTGTCAGAGACGTTTCCCCTGCAGTGGATGTTGTTTTGAAGCCTTCCAATACGTGACGTGCTCATTCACCGGAGAAGCAGCAGGTAGTCGAACTCTTAGAAAAGTTCCTCTTTAGTAACCGTGACCCTAATGAGCACAAAATAAGTGTCCAAACTTTATCAAAGGTTTCCCCCGTTTAGTTAATTCATACGCTACAGATGCAGACTTTGTTACCTTTTTGTTTGGAGTCCATTGATAAAAGCTGAACACCTGAACATGTTTCCTCCAGCTCTGTCATAGTCTTAACACCGACTCTGTCACCTCTACCACAGCAGCCCCTTAGTCTGTTTTTCAACAGAGCCCCCCCTCCTTTTTGGCTTTTGTCTCTCTCTCTCTCTCTCTCTCTCTCTCTCTCTCTCTCTCTCTCTCTCTCTCTCTCTCTCTCTCTCTCTCTCTCTCTCTCTCTGTCTCTGTCTCTGTCTCTCTCTCTCTCTCTCTCTCTCTCTCTCTCTCTCTCTCTCTCTTTTTCTCTTTCTCTTTCTTGTTCTCTCTCTCTCTCTCTCTCTCTCTCTCTCTCTCTCTCTCTCTCTCTCTCTCTCTCTCTCACTCTCACTCTCACTCTCACTCTCTCTCTTACTCTCTTTCTATTAGAGGTAAGGCAGTCTTTTCGTCTCGTAGTAATCAAGTCGTGAGCAGGGACCTCCCCTTTCCCCTCCCCTTAACACAAAGGAGATCATGTTCCATGAGACACAGGGACTCCAGTCCCCCCACCCAAACCCTTGTCCCCTGCAGCCCCCCAGAGCCGTCCCCCATCTCTCCAGCCCTCCTTTTTTCCTACACCCCCCCCCCCCCCCCCCCTCCATCGCGGCTGCTTGGGGAGTCAGCCAGTCACAGCCACCAGCTGCAACTGTTGCAGACTGAGGCCATAGGCTTCAGTGTGTGTTGAGCTCAAGCCTGTTCTTAAAGGAAGGGGGAGAGTGTGACATTAATTTCACCCGTTTAACACGTCGTGATCCTTCCATAATTATTTTCTTTATCCCTTATGTTGCACATTTTACCAGATGGCTGGATTATCTATTGTTACATCTACTTATATAATAGAAATGCAATATTTCTGGTAAAACAATTGAATAAAATAATGGAAATGCACAGTTTTTTTGTTTTTTTCCCAGAATCCACAACATCTTAGTTATATTCTATCCCATAAGTCCACTCTGCTGAACAGTACTTGAGATGAACCATCCCTCATTTTGTTTTGACTGGTTTAAATGGGGGCATACCTAGCTGTTGACTGGTTTAAATGGGGGCATGCCTAGCTGTTGACTGGTTTAAATGGGGGCATGCCTAGCTGTTGACTGGTTTAAATGGGGCATGCCTAGCTGTTGACTGGTTTAAATGGGGCATGCCTAGCTATTGACTGGTTTAAATGGGGGCATGCCTAGCTGTTGACTGGTTTAAATGGGGCATGCCTAGCTGTTGACTGGTTTAAATGGGGGCATGCCTAGCTGTTGACTGGTTTAAATGGGGGCATGCCTAGCTATTGCCTGGTTTAAATGGGGGCATGCCTAGCTGTTGACTGGTTTAAATGGGGGCATGCCTAGCTATTGACTGGTTTAAATGGGGGCATGCCTAGCTATTGACTGGTTTAAATGGGGGCATGCCTAGCTATTGACTGGTTTAAATGGAGGCATGCCTAGCTGTTGACTGGTTTAAATGGGGACATGCCTAGCTGTTGACTGGTTTAAATGGGGCATGCCTAGCTATTGACTGGTTTAAATGGGGGCATGCCTAGCTATTGACTGGTTTAAATGGGGACATGCCTAGCTGTTGACTGGTTTAAATGGGGCATGCCTAGCTATTGACTGGTTTAAATGGGGGCATGCCTAGCTATTGACTGGTTTAAATGGGGGCATGCCTAGCTATTGACTGGTTTAAATGGGGCATGCCTAGCTGTTGACTGGTTTAAATGGGGCATGCCTAGCTGTTGACTGGTTTAAATGGGGCATGCCTAGCTGTTGACTGGTTTAAATGGGGGCATGCCTAGCTGTTGACTGGTTTAAATGGGGCATGCCTAGCTATTGACTGGTTTAAATGGGGCATGCCTAGCTGTTGACTGGTTTAAATGGGGACATGCCTAGCTGTTGACTGGTTTAAATGGGGCATGCCTAGCTATTGACTGGTTTAAATGGGGGCATGCCTAGCTATTGACTGGTTTAAATGGGGGCATGCCTAGCTATTGACTGGTTTAAATGGGGGCATGCCTAGCTATTGACTGGTTTAAATGGGGGCATGCCTAGCTATTGACTGGTTTAAATGGGGGCATGCCTAGCTATTGACTGGTTTAAATGGGGGCATGCCTAGCTATTGACTGGTTTAAATGGGGGCATGCCTAGCTATTGACTGGTTTAAATGGGGGCATGCCTAGCTATTGACTGGTTTAAATGGGGGCATGCCTAGCTATTGACTGGTTTAAATGGGGGCATGCCTAGCTATTGACTGGTTTAAATGGGGGCATGCCTAGCTATTGACTGGTTTAAATGGGGGCATGCCTAGCTATTGACCGGTTTAAATGAGGCATGCCTAGCTATTGACTGGTTTAAATGGGGCATGCCTAGCTATTGACTGGTTTAAATGGGGACATGCCTAGCTATTGACTGGTTTAAATGGGGCATGCCTAGCTATTGACTGGTTTAAATGGGGCATGCCTAGCTATTGACTGGTTTAAATGGGGCATGCCTAGCTGTTGACTGGTTTAAATGGGGCATGCCTAGCTATTGACTGGTTTAAACGGGGCATGCCTAGCTGTTGACTGGTTTAAACGGGGCATGCCTAGCTATTCTAGTGGTGCCAGTCCATGTTGACTAATGGAGTAAGTAGCATGTAGTCTTGGCTGGAAAATTGAAGTGAACTTGACCACTTAGGTCCAAGGATGCTGTTCAGCAAGGATTGCTTTGTATTTGATGTTATTTTCCTAGTTCCTCAGTGCTATCGCTACCACTCATGAATCTAACTTTGATTCTCTCAAAGCCATTGACTTCTGAAGTCTCCAAATTATAGTTACATGTTACTCTAAACCCTTAATTGATGGTTTTAAGGCTGACTATGGTAAATAAAACAGTCTTGTGGAAAAGTAGAACCGGGATTGTGGGAGTCCTTCACCAAGAGCACATCTCTGCTGATGCATGGTCTAACAGTTTAGACTTAGCCAGTGAGGGTTGCCTATTCAATTCCCTCTATAGGGTAGAGAGGTCTATGTTGCTGTGCTACAAAGTAAAGAATATCCTCACTTCGCCCAGCTGTGTGACGACATAAAACCTAAGGCATTAGCCTCTTTATAATGGTCTCTATTAAACAAAGCAATAGTAATGGTAGTATTGATAACGGTCCACGATGATGGCAGTAATATATTATATTTACGAATGGGCTTGATGAGTCTGACTCACTCTATCCCAATCCCTCCCCATACTTCAGTGCTGAAGGCAAGCCCCAGCTTGTGCCAACACTCTCAGGCCTCCGTCATCTCTCTATTCATCCGTGTAGACTGCTGCCTGACAGCGAGGATGATTGATGGGGAGCTACAGGTGAGTTAAGCTGGTAGAGGGTAGCGACCCCTTCCCACCAGTCCTGGAACACTGCTAGCTAGTGTGGGTAGAGGGTAGCGACCCCCTCCCACCAGTCCTGGAAGACTGCTAGCTAGTTGGGGTAGAGGGTAGCGACCCCCTCCCACCAGCCCCCACCAGTCCTGGAACACTGCTAGCTAGTGGGGGTAGCGGGTAGCAACCCCCTCCCACCAGCCCCCACCAGTCCTGGAACACTGCTAGCTAGTGTGGGTAGAGGGTAGCGACCCCCTCCCACCAGTCCTGGAAGACTGCTAGCTAGTTGGGGTAGAGGGTAGCGACCCCCTCCCACCAGCCCCCACCAGTCCTGGAACACTGCTAGCTAGTGGGGGTAGCGGGTAGCAACCCCCTCCCACCAGCCCCCACCAGTCCTGGAACACTGCTAGCTAGTGGGGGTAGAGGGTAGCAACCCCCTCCCACCAGCCCCCACCAGTCCTGGAACACTGCTAGCTAGTGGGGGTAGAGGGTAGCAACCCCCTCCCACCAGTCCTGGAACACTGCTAGCTAGTGGGGGTAGAGGGTAGCGACCCCCTCCTACCAGCTCCCACCAGTCCTGGAACACTGCTAGCTAGTGGGGGTAGAGGGTAGCGACCCCCTCCCACCAGTCCTGGAACACTGCTAGCTAGTGGGGGTAGAGGGTAGCAACCCCCTCCCACCAGCCCCCACCAGTCCTGGAACACTGCTAGCTAGTGGGGGTAGCGGGTAGCAACCCCCTCCCACCAGCCCCCACCAGTCCTGGAACACTGCTAGCTAGTGGGGGTAGAGGGTAGCAACCCCCTCCCACCAGCCCCCACCAGTCCTGGAACACTGCTTGCTAGTGGGGGTAGAGGGTAGCGACCCCCTCCCACCAGCTCCCACCAGTCCTGGAACACTGCTTGCTAGTGGGGGTAGAGGGTAGTGACCCCCTCCCACCAGCCCCCACCAGTCCTGGAACACTGCTAGCTAGTGGGGGTAAAGGGTAGCAACCCCCTCCCACCAGTCCTGGAACACTGCTTGCTAGTGGGGGTAGAGGGTAGTGAACCCCCCCCCCCCCCCCCCACCAGTCCCCACCAGTCCTGGAACACTGCTGGCTAGTGAGGGTAGAGGGTAGCGACCCCCTCCCACCAGTCCTGGAACACTGCTAGCTAGTGGGGGTATAGGGTAGCGACCCCCTCCCACCAGTCCTGGAACACTGCTAGCTAGTGGGGGTAGAGGGTAGCGACCCCCTCCTACCAGCTCCCACCAGTCCTGGAACACTGCTAGCTAGTGGGGGTAGAGGGTAGTGACCCCCTCCCACCAGCCCCCACCAGTCCTGGAACACTGCTTGCTAGTGGGGGTAAAGGGTAGTGACCCCCTCCCATCAGTCCTGGAACATTGCTAGCTAGTGGGGGTAAAGGATATTGACCCCCTCCCACCAGTCCCCACCAGTCCTGGGACACTGGATGAGAAGGGCACTGGTTATTTAAGAAAAAGGATGGTCCTTTATCAGTGTGACACTATGAGAGAAGGTGGCACCAGTTTCAGGTATTACCAGTTTCATGGACTTAAGCCCATAATACAGATGCCAGGTTCGCCTTCCCCTAAAGCTAGGGCTGTGACTGTCATGGAATTTGTCAGTAAAAGGACCACGGTCACCGTTATAAATGTTCGAATAGCAAAAAAAATCATTAGAAAGAAAATGTACGTTTTCTCCTCTCCTCCGCTCCTGACTGCATGTGCTGCTGCTGCAGGGAGGGAGGGAGGGAGGGATGTTTCCTAGACAACCAGACTTGTTTACTACAACACCTTGCTGAAACAAGGAGTAACAAAGTTTCATTACGTTGTAAAGAGTCCGTGTTACTGCGGAAGCGGACTCAACCGCACGTCATCTTTTTGAATGCCCGGCCTTCCCGTATTGTCAGATGTTCGTTCCGCAACACAAAATTCTAAAACGGACTTTTTTTCCCCTCATCTCTCCTTATATCGGCTGTTAGATGTGAACCAGGATTACTTTTACTTTGCTGCTTTTGGGTAACGTTTGTTGACATGCATTTGAAGTTGATAAAAACGTTTTAATTAAAATGTTTATTTTATTTTTGTCATCAAAAATCGTCGGTAACATGATTATACAATTATTATGCCAACCCTACCCAATTCCAGCATTCGGTAATGCCTGACCGCTGTGGAATGTTTCAACCCACTTGTCTCTGTATCTTCACCAAATCACTGACCCAATCAAACTACAGTGATCTACAGTGATCACTACAGTGATCAAATCCAAAGTGACTTGTTTGTTACCAGTACGTCTCATTTGACGTCAGGTTTCTCATTTGAATTCAGGTTTCTCAATTGACGTCACTCAGACCTTAATGAAAATGTTCCCAGCTGGCTGAGTGTGTGTGTGGTCTGTTTGCTATCAAACTGCTTTGCCTTGATGATTCATGAGGGCTAACAATGCTGTAACCTTTGGGCTGAAAAGAGACCGGCCCTTTTGAAGAAGAACAAGAGTGTGGGGATCTTCCACTGAAAGGCAGCATTGCACAGGCCTACTGGAGCTACACCTTTTGAAGTCACATCCATGCAGAATGGACCAGCCAGCCAGCCATGCAGAATGGACCAGCCAGCCAGCCATGCAGAATGGACCAGCCAGCCAGCCATGCAGAATGGACCAGCCAGCCAGCCATGCAGAATGGACCAGCCAGCCAGCCATGCAGAATGGACCAGCCAGCCAGCCATGCAGAATGGACCAGCCAGCCAGCCATGCAGAATGGACCAGCCAGCCAGCCATGCAGAATGGACCAGCCAGCCAGCCATGCAGAATGGACCAGCCAGCCAGCCATGCAGAATGGACTAGCCAGCCAGCCATGCAGAATGGACCAGCCAGCCAGCCATGCCGAATGGACCAGCCATGCAGAATGGACCAGCCAGCCAGCCATGCAGAATGGACCAGCCAGCCAGCCATGCAGGACGGACCAGCCATGCAGAATGTACCAGCCGGCCAGCCATGCAGAATGGAGCAGCCAGCCAGCCATGCAGGACGGACCAGCCATGCAGAATGGACCAGCCGGCCAGCCATGCAGAATGGACCAGCCGGCCAGCCATGCAGAATGGACCAGCCGGCCAGCCATGCAGAATGGACCAGCCGGCCAGCCAGCCATGCAGAATGGACCGACCGGCCAGCCAGCCATGCAGAATGGACCGACCGGCCAGCCAGCCATGCAGAATGGACCGACCGGCCAGCCAGCCATGCAGAATGGACCGACCGGCCAGCCAGCCATGCAGAATGGACCGACCGGCCAGCCAGCCATGCAGAATGGACCGACCGGCCAGCCAGCCATGCAGAATGGACCGACCGGCCAGCCAGCCATGCAGAATGGACCGACCGGCCAGCCAGCCATGCAGAATGGACCGACCGGCCAGCCAGCCATGCAGAATGGACCGACCGGCCAGCCAGCCATGCAGAATGGACCGACCGGCCAGCCAGCCATGCAGAATGGACCGACCAGCCAGCCAGCCATGCAGAATGGACCGACCAGCCAGCCAGCCATGCAGAATGGACCGACCAGCCAGCCAGCCATGCAGAATGGACCGACCAGCCAGCCAGCCATGCAGAATGGACCGACCAGCCAGCCAGCCATGCAGAATGGACCGACCAGCCAGCCATGCAGGACGGGCCAGCCAGCCAGCCATGCAGAATGGACCAGCCAGCCAGCCATGCAGGACGGACCAGCCATGCAGAATGTACCAGCCGGCCAGCCATGCAGAATGGACCAGCCGGCCAGCCATGCAGGACGGACCAGCCATGCAGGACGGACCAGCCATGCAGAATGGACCAGCCGGCCAGCCATGCAGAATGGACCAGCCGGCCAGCCATGCAGAATGGACCAGCCGGCCAGCCATGCAGAATGGACCAGCCGGCCAGCCATGCAGAATGGACCAGCCGCCCAGCCATGCAGGACGGACCAGGCAGCCGGCCAGCCATGCAGGACGGACCAGGCAGCCGGCCAGCCATGCAGGACGGACCAGGCAGCCGGCCAGCCATGCAGGACGGACCAGGCAGCCGGCCAGCCATGCAGGACGGACCAGGCAGCCGGCCAGCCATGCAGGACGGACCAGGCAGCCAGCCAGCCATGCAGGACGGGCCATGCAGGACGGACCAGGCAGCCATGCAGGACGGACCAGGCAGCCATGCAGGACGGACCAGGCAGCCATGCAGGACGGACCAGCCAGCCATGCAGGACGGACCAGGCAGCCATGCAGGACGGACCAGCCAGCCAGCCAGCCATGCAGGACGGACCAGCCAGCCAGCCAGCCATGCAGGACGGACCAGCCAGCCAGCCAGCCATGCAGGACGGACCAGCCAGCCATGCAGGACGGACCAGCCAGCCATGCATGACGGGCCAGCCAGCCATAGCAGGCTTTCCTCTTATTAGAATTGGCCAACAATGGACCGTCACGCTTTATTTGCTTAAGTAAAGCTATTATGTCATTGTCAATTATTTGGATGACTTTTGGGAAGGCAAAACCTTTTGACTAAAGCCTCTGAGTTGGCAGCCGTTGTGGCAACTTTTCACGGGCCTCTTGTTTGTCAATGTGATGTTTAGCAGCAGTAATCTGCCTCACGCACTGAACAGGGGGGAAAAGCCAGAGAGATTTCAGATTGAGAGGTGTAAAGCCTGTGAAAAAGCCAGAGAGATTTCAGATTGAGAGGTGTAAATCCTGTGAATAAACCAGAGAGATTTCAGATTGAGAGGTGTAAAGCCTGTGAAAAAGCCAGAGAGATTTCAGATTGAGAGGTGTAAAGCCTGTGAAAAAGCCAGAGATTTCAGATTGAGAGGTGTAAATCCTGTGAAAAAGCCAGAGAGATTTCAGATTGAGAGGTGTAAATCCTGTGAAAAAGCCAGAGAGATTTCAGATTGAGAGGTGTAAATCCTGTGAAAAAGCCAGAGAGATTTCAGATTGAGAGGTGTAAAGCCTGTGAAAAAGCCAGAGATTTCAGATTGAGAGGTGTAAATCCTGTGAAAAAGCCAGAGAGATTTCAGATTGAGAGGTGTAAATCCTGTGAAAAAGCCAGAGAGATTTCAGATTGAGAGGTGTAAATCCTGTGAAAAAGCCAGAGAGATTTCAGATTGAGAGGTGTAAAGCCTGTGAAAAAGCCAGAGAGATTTCAGATTGAGAGGTGTAATCCTGTGAAAAAGCCAGAGAGATTTCAGATTGAAAGGTGTAATCCTGTGAAAAAGCCAGAGAGATTTCAGATTGAGAGGTGTAATCCTGTGAAAAAGCCAGAGAGATTTCAGATTGAGAGGTGTAATCCTGTGAAAGACATTCTACAAACCTCAGGGATGCTGTTCATCATCATAATGGGCCTGGATAAACGCACGTGTTTTCCCCCAGGAAATTTACAGTAAATCCAGAAATTTGTTAGAAATATCTAACTGGCTGCATCCTTAATGTATGTCATAAAAGCGCAGCTTAACCAAAGCGGTAGGCCAATGGGGACTGTGGAACAGTAGCCATACAGAAGGATTGTTTATTGTTGTGAGAACGTCACTGGGAAGATGGGGGGGGTTAATGGACTAGGTCAGGGGGACCGTTCCACCCTTTTTTTTCCTTTTTGGAATCCAGTCAGTGTGTCTGCCGGGTCACCTGGGAATCCAGTCAGTGTGTGTCTGCCGGGTCACATGGGAATCCAGTCAGTGTGTGTCTGCCGGGTCACCTGGGAATCCAGTCAGTGTGTTTCTGCCGGGTCACATGGGAATCCAGTCAGTGTGTGTCTGCCGGGTCACCTGGGAATCCAGCCAGTGGGAATCCAGTCAGTGTGTGTCTGCCGGGTCAGCTGGGAATCCAGTCAGTGTGTGTCTGCCGGGTCACCTGGGAATCCAGTCAGTGTGTGTCTGCCGGGTCACCTGGGAATCCAGTCAGTGTGTGTCTGCCGGGTCACCTGGGAATCCAGTCAGTGTGTGTCTGCCGGGTCACCTGGGAATCCAGTCAGTGTGTGTCTGCCGGGTCACCTGGGAATCCAGTCAGTGTGTGTCTGCCGGGTCACCTGGGAATCCAGTCAGTGTGTGTCTGCCGGGTCACATGGGAATCCAGTCAGTGTGTGTCTGCCGGGTCACCTGGGAATCCAGCCGGTGTGTGTCTGCCGGGTCACCTGGGAATCCAGCCGGTGTGTGTCTGCCGGGTCACCTGGGAATCCAGCCGGTGTGTGTCTGCCGGGTCACCTGGGAATCCAGCCGGTGTGTGTCTGCCGGGTCACATGGGAATCCAGCCGGTGTGTGTCTGCCGGGTCACATGGGAATCCAGCCGGTGTGTGTCTGCCGGGTCACATGGGAATCCAGCCGGTGTGTGTCTGCCGGGTCACCTGGGAATCCAGTCGGTGTGTGTCTGCCGGGTCACCTGGGAATCCAGTCGGTGTGTGTCTGCCGGGTCACCTGGGAATCCAGCCGGTGTGTGTCTGCCGGGTCACATGGGAATCCAGCCGGTGTGTGTCTGCCGGGTCACATGGGAATCCAGCCGGTGTGTGTCTGCCGGGTCACATGGGAATCCAGCCGGTGTGTGTCTGCCGGGTCACCTGGGAATCCAGTCGGTGTGTGTCTGCCGGGTCACCTGGGAATCCAGTCGGTGTGTGTCTGCCGGGTCACCTGGGAATCCAGTCGGTGTGTGTCTGCCGGGTCACCTGGGAATCCAGTCAGTGTGTGTCTGCCGGGTCACCTGGGAATCCAGCCAGTGTGTGTCTGCCGGGTCACCTGGGAATCCAGCCAGTGTGTGTCTGCCGGGTCACCTGGGACTACTAGTTCAGTGAAGTGTTTGTTAGCTTCTTCTTTTTTTTTTTTTTTTTTAGAATCGTCATACACTGCCGTGTGGATGACGACGAAAACATCTGTATAAGGGAGAAGATTAATGGAACGGCTAGCAGGAATGCTTTCTTTTTCCTCCAGTTTTAAACTTTGACCCCTGATCTTCCACAAGGTAGAGTTTACATGTTGAAAATCGTTGTTAAATTAACATGGCGTCTCTCACCTGTCTGAGAGCCGTTAGGCCAACAAAAGCAAAGGGAGGATGTCTGTTTACCCGTTCAACCAGAAGAATGTCTTAAAAGAGCTGAGTCGCTCATGCTGTCGCTTTTACAAGGTGACCCTCACATAGCAACCTTTTGATCAGAGAAAACACTTACCTCATCCCCACGTCATTTTGGGTTAGTGCCCACTTCTGCACCCTAGTGTCTAATCAGCATTCTCTCCCTGTGTGCTTTTTACCTTTCTGTCCCAGAATGTTACTGTTTTCCCCTTTCTGTCACAGGATGTTACTGTTTTTCTCCACTTTCTGTCACAGAATGTTACTGTTTTCCCCTTTCTCTCCAAGGACGTTACTGTTTTTCCCCCCCTTTCTGTCCCAGGATGGTACTGTTTTTTTCCCCCTTTCTGTCCCAGGATGTTACTGTTTTTTCCCCCTTTCTGTCCCAGGATGTTACTTTTTCCTCCCCTTTCTGTCATAGGATGTTACTGTGTATTTTTCCCTTTCTCTCACAGAATGTTACTGTTTTTTCCCCCCCTTTCTGGCCTAGGATGTTACTGTGTATTTTTCCCTTTCTGTCCCAGGATGTTACTGTGTTTTCCCCCTTTCTGGCCCAGGATGTTTCTGTGTTTTCCCCCTTTCTGGCCCAGGATGTTTCTGTGTTTTTCCCCCCTTTCTGTCCCAGGATGTTACTGTGTTTCCCCCCCTTTCTGTCCCAGGATGTTACTGTGTTTTTCCCCCCTTTCTGTCCCAGGATGTTTCTGTGTTTTTCCCCCCTTTCTGTCCCAGGATGTTACTGTGTTTCCCCCCCCCCTTTCTGTCCCAGGATGTTACTGTGTTTTTCCCCCCTTTCTGTCCCAGGATGTTACTGTGTTATCCCCCTTTCTGGCCCAGGATGTTACTGTGTTTTCCCCCTTTCTGGCCCAGGATGTTTCTGTGTTTTCCCCCTTTCTGGCCCAGGATGTTTCTGTGTTTTTCCCCCCTTTCTGTCCCAGGATGTTACTGTGTTTCCCCCCCTTTCTGTCCCAGGATGTTACTGTGTTTTTCCCCCCTTTCTGTCCCAGGATGTTTCTGTGTTTTTCCCCCCTTTCTGTCCCAGGATGTTAATGTCTTTTTCCCCCTTTCTGTCCCAGGATGTTACTTGGAACAAAGGAATGTGACTCACTATTTCGCGCTCTGTTGCTCTGGCCATGTGTTGACGGCTGTTGGCTGTTGTGCACTTCATTATAGTACACGTTATAGGTTTATTTCATTTTAGTCTGTTCTATTGGCAGCGCTTTAATGTGTAAGATTCTACAATCTTTGCATAAATCAAATGGCAATTTTTCAGAGGAATGATTTGTATATTCTTAGCAGGCAGGCAGTCGTCTCAGTCATCAGCTAGCCTGTCTGCTGTGGCTGTATATGAATTGCTTACAGAAGTTTAAGTAGTTAATAGCGGACTGCTCCAGACTAGGTCACTTATGGTGTGAGAATCTAAACATTTTTCAAGTGTTAACGAAATAAATATCGAACCCCTCTACTTTGAATGTGATATGACACAGCTGTCCCTTGGCTCTCTCTGTTAATCCACACGAGCATTTGAGGAAGTGGTTTGTCATCAAACACAGTTCCTGTCAGCTATGGGGAGAACATAATAATTACTCTCTAAAAAAACGTCAAAGAACCGTGCCAGCATTTGACGCAGTTTAGCAAGCTGGACGGCGGCCCCACCCTTTGGCCCGACACACAGACTGGAGAGACATGGCGTGGATGAGCTTCTTGTTTCATTGGTGCCCTGTAAGCTTTATGAATAGAGATTACAAATACCTCCACGTGTGACCTTGGGACCTCACCATGACCCTTGTAAAAAAACAAACAAGGTAGGTCAACCCAACGTTCCACCTCCACTACCAGAGTCCAAGCCACAGGAGCAGAACATTCAAACGTCAATAAAGCTGAATCTCCCCCCCCCACCCCACCCCACCCCACCCCCAGTAACTGGATAGGTTACCCTGGGTTTTCTCCCATCTCCCACCGGGTTTGTGGTGAGGACACTACCAGATGTGTGGGACCAGCTGGAGGTCACCGTTGTTCCCCTGTGACCTCTACTTCCTGACCCTAGAAGGTGAACCCCTGATGCGAAGCACACTGACCATGTTGTTAAGGTTTTCTGCTTTCCATTTAAAAGTCAAAATATGCCAGAGCTTGCTTCGTAATGAGAGCTGCAGTAGGCCAACAGGGGAATTCCAGGACATTTCTCCTTTACTGTGACATGTTTAATATTGAAAGTGGAGGGTATGTTGTCAGTCAGACATACAGTAGATGGATTGGGATAGTGTTGAAATTACATGCAACTGGGCGTTGAAAAATTTCCCATCTATGAAACAAGTTAACTAATTCAACCACCACTCCCAAAAATAATGTTATTTTCCCCTAATGCAACAGTGGAAGAAAGTGCCTTTCTTTGGACCAAGCTGTGGGGAACCAGTATTTGTTTTAATGTGCAAATCCAGTCATTAATACCACATGCATTTGGCTCAAGAGATTCATTTTAATATGGTGTTTTGGAAAGTAAGCTTAGGGCTATTTCAACTGGAAAGAAGTCCTCTAGCTCCTTACAGAACATACTGATATGGATGCAATGCATTTCAAAGAAGAGAAGGCCATAAATGTGAACAGAGCCAGATGTTCCATGCTGTGGATAATTTGAATGATTATCCAAACGTCGATTTAACACTTTGACTGGCCTGTATCAGCTGTTTAAGGTTGACAATTTAGGCTACTAGCTGGCACCCTGGTCAACCACTCTCTCTCTCTCTCTCTCTCTCTCTCTATATATATATATATATAATGCTCTCTCTCTCTCTCTCTCTCTATATATCATGCTCTCTCTCTCTATATAATGCTCTCTCTCTATATATAATGCTCTCTCTCTCTCTCTCTATCATGCTCTCTCTCTCTCTCTATCATGCTCTCTCTCTCTATATCATGCTCTCTCTCTCTCTCTCTATCATGCTCTCTCTCTCTATATCATGCTCTCTCTCTCTCTCTATCATGCTCTCTCTCTCACTCTCTCTGTCTCACTGTCTCTCTCTCTCTATGTCTCTCTCTCTCTCTATATATATATATATCATGCTCTCTCTCTCTCTCGATATCATGCTCTCTCTCTCTCTCTCTCTCTCTATCATGCACTCTTGCGCTCTTGCTCACCTAGATTTGACAGGGGGAGTCATGTGTTTGTGTAGAGTTGGCAGGAACTGTCAGCTGAAGTGCTCGCCGTCTTAACTTGCACTTTACAGTGTATTCGGAAAGTTTTCAGACCCCTTGACTTTTTCCACATGTTGTTACGTTACAGCCTTATTCTAAAATTGATGAGGGTGTTTTAAAAAATGTAATCAATCAATCAACAGACAATACCCCATAATGACAAAGCAAAAACAGGTTTTGGGATTATTTTGTGTGCAAATGTATAAAAATAAAACAAATTCACAGGACCAGATTGATGTTGAGCCTGTTGGTTAGTTGTCTTGATCTGCATATAGCTGGGTCCATACAACTCTTTCCGTTTGTTTTAAAGAATCTTTCCAGTGGAAAAGTGATTTGTGATCTCAAGACAAAAAGGAAATCCAAAGGGGAAGGTTGACTGTCACAGTTGTGAGTTCGGAAACAGGTGCCTCTTCTAAGGAGCCAGACTGATTTCCTTAGCGTTACTTCAAAGTGCATACGACCCCCAATCCATCTCACGTTTTAAGACTGTAAAGATATTTCAATACCCTAAACCTAGTTCAATTACGTCTACAAATCGAAGCTTATTGATCACGTGCACAGGATACAACGTTTGAAAACAGTACGGTGAAATACTTACTTGCAAGCTCTCCTCAATGCAGTAATACTAATACAGTAATACTAAGTCATAAAAATAAAACACACAATAAAGAGTACACGTGGGAATAAAATAAATACAATGTGTACTTATTTCTTGTGTGTATTTATTTTTCGACTTAGTATTACTGCATTGTTGAGGAGAGCTTACAGTAAAGTAGTTCACTGTACTGTTTACACCTTTCACTACTGATTCCATGGTGCCTCTGCAAAAGACGCTAGTGAGATTCTGGGAGAGGAAAGTCAGGTTCAGAAGGTAGTTTGACCTTTTCAAAAATATGGAGAATACTTTGATGCTTACCAGACTGCAAATACACATCCTAAACTGGTTTAAACACAGGCAAATACACCTCCTAAACTGGTTTAAACCACAGGCAAATACACCTCCTAAATAGCCCGATATCTATCAGTGTTTTAAAATAGCAATAGATCCTCTATCCCAATATATTTCGTAACCTTTTCCACCTCATGGTAATGCTACACGGGCGCACAGAGTCTAGTTTCGATGACTTAACACAGTAAACGGCAGCTGATGGATGTGGTGCCAGCCTCTCCTATGTAGCAAAGGTCAAAGCAACAGTGTTCAACAGCAATGGTATTTGTTTTGCAATGGAAAATTAAAACGACTTATTGGACAAATCCAAGTACCCATAAAACTTCAATTAATAGCCTGGGTGTTTATTTGCTTCAAATCAGTGAACATAAATCAAATTTTATTTGTCAAAAAAATAGACAAGTAAAAAATAAAAGTAACAAGTAATTAAAGAGCAGCAGTAAAATAACAAGTGAGGCTATATACAGGGTATTATGGTACAGAGTCAATGTGGAGGTTATATACAGGGTGTTACGGTACAGAGTCAATGTGGAGGTTATATACAGGGTGTTACGGTACAGAGTCAATGTGGAGGCTATATACAGGAGGTACTGGTACAGAGTCAATGTGGAGGCTATATACAGGAGGTACTAGTACAGAGTCAATGTGGAGGCTATATACAGGGTGTTACGGTACAGAGTCAATGTGGAGGCTATATACAGGGTGTTACGGTACAGAGTCAATGTGGAGGCTATATACAGGAGGTACTGGTACAGAGTCAATGTGGAGGCTATATACAGGGTGTTACGGTACAGAGTCAATGTGGAGGCTATATACAGGGGGTACCGGTACAGAGTCATTATGGAGGCTATATACAGGGTGTTACGGTACAGAGTCAATGTGGAGGCTATATACAGTGTGTTACGGTACAGAGTCAATGTGGAGGTTATATACAGGGTGTTACGGTACAGAGTCAATGTGGAGGCTATATACAGGAGGTACTGGTACAGAGTCAATGTGGAGGCTATATACAGGAGGTACTGGTACAGAGTCAATGTGGAGGCTATATACAGGAGGTACTGGTACAGAGTCAATGTGGAGGCTATATACAGGAGGTACTGGTACAGAGTCAATGTGGAGGCTATATACAGGAGGTACTGGTACAGAGTCAATGTGGAGGCTATATACAGGAGGTGCTGGTACAGAGTCAATGTGGAGGCTATATACAGGAGGTACTGGTACAGAGTCAATGTGGAGGCTATATACAGGAGGTACTGGTACAGAGTCAATGTGGAGGCTATATACAGGAGGTACTGGTACAGAGTCAATGTGGAGGCTATATACAGGAGGTACTGGTACAGAGTCAATGTGGAGGCTATATACAGGAGGTACTGGTACAGAGTCAATGTGGAGGCTATATACAGGAGGTACTGGTACAGAGTCAATGTGGAGGCTATATACAGGAGGTACTGGTACAGAGTCAATGTGGAGGCTATATACAAGGTGTACCGGTACAGAGTAAATGTCTGGGGCCACCAATTAGTCGAGGTAATTGAGGTAATATGTACATGTAGGTAGAATTAATAAAGTGACTATGCATAGATAATAACAGAGAGTAGCAGCAGCGTAAAGGGGGGTGGACAATGCAAATAGTCTGGGTAGCCATTTAATTAGCTGTTCAGGAGTCTTTTGAACCTAGACTTGGCACTCTGGTACCGCTTGCTGTGCGATAGCGGAGAGAACAGTCTATGACTCCAGGTGGCTGGAGTCTTTTACAAGTTTTAGGGCCGTCTTCTGGCACCGCCAGGTATAGTCCTGGATGGTAGGAAGCTTAGCCCCAGTAATGTACTGGGCCGTACGCACTCGTATGCCTTGCAGTCGCAGGCCGAGCAGTTGCCATACCAGGCAGTGATGCAACCAGTCAGGATGTTCTCGATGGTGCAGCTGTAGAACTTTTAGAAATTGCATCATCTGTGGATCTATTGGAGTGGTATGCAAATTAGAGTGGGTCTAGGGTTTCTGGGATAATGGTGTTGATGTGAGCCATGACCAGCCTTTCAAAGCACTTCATGGCTACAGACGTGCGTGCTACGGATCAGTAGTCATTTAAGCAGGTTACCTTAGTGTTCTTGGGCACAGGGACTATGGTGGTCTGCTTGAAACATGTTGGTATTACAGACTCCTCGATGCACTTATTGATGAAGCCAGTGACTGATGTTGTGTACTCCTCAATGCCATCAGAAGAATCCCGGAACATATTCCACTCTGTGATAGCAAAACAGTCCTGTAGCTTAGCACCTGCCTTATCTGACTACTTTTTTATTGACTGAGTCACTGGTACTTCCTGCTTTAGTTTTTGCTTGTAAGCAGGAATCAGGAGGATAGAATTATGGTCAGATTTGCCAAATGGAGGGCGAGGGAGAGCTTTGTATGCATCTCTATGTGTGGAGTAAAGGTGATCTAGAGTTTTTTTTCCCTCTGGTTGCACATTTAAGGTTCTGGTAGAAATGAGGTAAAGTGGATTTAAGTTTCCCTGCATTAAAATCCCCGGCCACTAGGAGCACCGCCTCTGGATGAGCGTTTTCCTGTTTGCTATTTGAGTGCTGTCTTAGTGCCAGCATTGGTTTGTGGTGGTAAATAGACAGCTACAAAGAATATAGATGAAAACTCTCTTGGTAAATAGTGTGGTCTACAGCTTATCATGAGATACTCTACCTCAGGCAAGCAAAAACCTTGAGACTTTCTTACTATTAGATTTCGTGCACCAGCTGTTTACAAATATACATAGATCGCCACCTCTTGTCTTACCATATAGGTGGCTGTTCTATCCTGCCGATGCAGAGTAAAACCCGTCAGCTGTATGTCATGTCGTCGTTCAGCAACGACTTGGTGAAACGTAAGATATTACCGTTTCATATGTCCCGTTGGTAGGATATTCAGTTGAAGTCGGAAGTTTACATACACCTTAGCCAAATACATTTAAATTCAGTTTTTATCCATTTCTGACATTTAATCCTAGTCAGAATTCCCTGTCTTAGGTCAGTTAGGCTCACCACTTTATTTTAAGAATGTGAAATGTCAGAATAATAGTAGAGAGAATGAT
The DNA here is from genome assembly GCF_016432855.1 of Salvelinus namaycush. NCBI lineage: Eukaryota > Metazoa > Chordata > Actinopteri > Salmoniformes > Salmonidae > Salvelinus > Salvelinus namaycush. The sequence goes on from NC_052337.1 coordinate 3,351,874, forward strand.
TTATTTCAGCTTTTATTTCTTTCATCACATTCCCAGTGGGTCAGAAGTTTACATACACTCAATTAGTATTTGGTAGCATTTCTTTTAAATTGTTTAAATTGGGTCAAATGTTTTGGGTAGCCTTCCACAAGCTTCCCACAATAAGTTGGGTGAATTTTGGCCCATTCCTCCTGACAGCACTAGTGTAACTGAGTCAGGTTTGTAGGCCTTCTTGCTCGCACACACTTTTTTAGTTCTGCCCACAAATGTTCTATAGGATTGAGGTCAGGGCATTGTGATGGCCACCACAATACCTTGACTTGGTTGTCCTTAAGCCATTTTGCCACGACTTTGAAAGTATGCTTGGGGTCATTGTACATTTGGAAGACCCATTTGTGACCAAGCTTTATCTTCCTGACTGATATCTTGAGATGTTGCTTCAATATATCTACATAATTTTTCACCCTCATGATGCCATCTATTTTGTGAAGTGCACCAGTCCCTCTTGCAGCAAAGCATCCCCACAACATGATGCTGCCACCCCCGTGCTTCACGGTTGGGATGGTGTTCTTCGGCTTGCAAGCATGACCCTTTTTCCTCCAAACATAATGATGGTCATTATGGCCAAACAGTTCTGTTTTTGTTTCATCAGACCAGAGGACATTTCTCCAAAAAGTATGATCTTTGTCCCCATGTGCAGTTGCAAACCGTAGTCTGGCTTTTTTATGGCGGATTTGGAGCAGTGGCTTCTTCCTTGCTGAGTGGCCTTTCAGGTTAGGTCGATATAGAAGTCGTTTTACTGTGGATATAGATACTTTGGTACCGGTTTCCTCCAGCAAGGTCCTTTGCTGTTGTTCTGGGATTGATTTGCACTTTTAGCACCAAAGTACGTTCATCTCTAGGAGACAGAACGAGTCTCCTTCCTGAGCGGTATGACGGCTGCGTGGTCCCGTGGTGTTTATACTTGCGTACTATTGTTTGTACAGATGAACGTGGTACCTTCAGGCATTTGGAAATTGCTCCCAAGGATGAACCAGACTTGTGGTGGTCTAGAATTTTTTTTTGAAGTCTTGGCTGATTTCTTTTGATTTTCCCATGATGTCAAGCAAAGAGGCACTGGGTTTGAAGGTAGGAATTTTAATACATCCAGAGGTACACCTCCAATTGACTCAAATGATGTCAATTAGCCTATCAGAAGCTTCTAAAGCCATGACATAATTTTCTGGAATTTTCCAAGCAGTTTAAAGGCACAGTCAACTTAGTGTATGTAAACTTCTGACCCACTGGAATTGTGATACAGTGAAATAATCTGTAAACAATTGTTGGAAAAATTACTTGTGTCATGCACAAAGTAGATGTCCTAACCGACTTGCCCAAACTATAGTTTAACAAGAAATTTGCGGGGTGGTTGAAAACAAGTTTTAATGACTCCAACCTAAGTGTATGTAAACTTCCGACTTCAGCTGTACGTGATCGTAGTTCGTTTGTTTTATTTTCCAATGATTGTACGTTGGCTAATAGGACCGATGGTAAAGGCAGATTACCACTCGCCGTCGGATTCTTACATGGCACCGCGACCTACGTTCCAGATATCTCCGTCTCTTTGTCCTGCTAATGACGGGGATGAGGGTCTTGTTGGGTGTCCGACTCGTTAAAAAAAAATATATTCCAGTATGAGGTGAGTAATCGCTGTCCTGATATCTAGAAACTATTTTTGACGGTGACATTAACATTATATACAAAATAATGCAAAACTCCCCCGCAGAATTGGTTAGGGGACCGTAAAACGGCAGCCATCTCCTCCGGCGCCATTTTCAAGAACCGGCTCTTAAGAAACGTGTCTATTTCCTTAATGAACACAGCTTTTGTAAAAAAAAAAAAAAAATCTATCTCTGACACGCGACCAATAATACATTCAATCTAAAGTCCTGCACGAGCATTACATGTAAGCCCTACCCATGCCCACAAAGTTAAGGCTCTGCCCGAACCCAAACTCAGAAATACAGTAGCTAGCTACCTCCGTTAGTTAGCTGCTTGTCTCTCTGTCCCCTGCTCCTTGCGCTGCCCCTCTGCATGTTGTCCTCAGCAACGGCTCCACTTGGGGCTGCTCAAGACGTGATAACGTGTTAGCTGACATTAGTTAGCTACTTTTTGTCACTCAAAACAAAACTCATGAAACATTATTATTTTCTGTGAAATAATGTTCTCTCGTGTCGACTTAAAGTGTTGGTCATCAGCGAGTGGTAATGCTACGTGGGCGTACAGCTTCCAGTATAGATGACTTAACACTAAACGGGATCTGAGGGGCAGGCATCACGGGTGTATGTACCAGAGCTGTGTCCCAGCGTTTATTTGAAACGGGTGTTTATTTGCTGAAATGTGTGCCGATGCCCGGCTATTAAAAAGGGCAAGCTGTGACTGTGTTTTATTTGACGTTTTACGAAAGTCCCTCGTTTCATCCATCTGGTGCTTAATGAATTCAACTATGTTGTGGTCCCCTCCGGTAATAGCCACCTTCTTAAAGGGATAGTTTGAGATTGTATCCACTTCCCCAGAGTCAGATTTCTATGTTTCTGCGTTCAGTATGAAGGAAGTTATAGGTAGTTTCGCTAGCCAATGCTAACAAGTCAATGCTAACAAGTCAATGCTAACAAGTGTTTGGCGCAGTGACCTGAGTGTTCAGCTAGCATGTTAGGGGGGGAAACATGGTATCCACAATTTCATCTGTCTCTGGGGAAGTAGGTCAAGGGCTTCATTGCTAAATTCTATCCCTTTAAAGGGATAGTTCACCCAAATAACAAAAATTAATTTTGGTTTCCTTACACTGTAAGCAGTGTTTTGTTTACCCGGCACCTGTGAATGGTTCTCGTATTACAATTCTTCGAGTTTCATGTCCAAATTATCCTAAAGTTCTGTCACCACAGTTTCTTCAATTGATTGTGTAGCTCACTGAAGTTACTTTAAGATTATTTGGACATGAAGCTTGAAGAATTCTCAAATCTGGTCCATAAATACTAACAAATCAGAATTTGGTGACAGTAGAGGAAGGTCCACATCGGTAACAGGTTGCCCCCCCCCCCCTTTCCTGCTGTTAACACATGTCCCAGTGCAAACTCTTGAGTGTCTGTCCAACTACTAAGGATATGACTGATGGGTGAGAACTTCCTGTCTACGAGCATACTGTTGCTACTCGTCTACTGACTGGGTTCTGTGACATATCCCAAGTAATCTGAAATATGTTTGGGTTGTAAATTGTTACAATGCCACTAGCATAATGTAGCTACCGGTGTTGGTATTGAAATACTGCACCTGCAGGCACTGTTGCGATGCTAATTTGAATATATATTTTCTTGAAATGTACAGTGTGACTCTGAAGTCCCATTGCTGGCAGTAAAGTGACAAAAAAAAATCGAACCAGGAATAATTTAACGTTGCAACATAATTAATAATGCAACAACAGACCGTAACAATACATGGAAGATAAACGCTGGAAGTGGATCATTTCCCCTTCCTGGGTTCTATTGCTGGTCGTGCCATATTTCTGCCCGTATCTTGTAATGCAACGGAGCAAATGGTTGTACCATCACTATAAGTAAACTGAATGGATTGCATAGTATTAGTGGTGTTTTAAATGCTGCAAGTATTTATTTTTATTTAATGTTTTTTCTCATTGAGATAACATCACTTTTTCAAGAGAGACCTGGTCCAATAGCAGCACGGGGGAACAACGTTTCAGACAAAACAACTTACACTAACACAGCATTAAACAAAACTATAAAACACACGTACAGTACAACAATTATATATTACATTAAAAAACAAGTCTTGACTAAAAAACAATTACTCTTCTATGATATATATATATATATATATATATACACATCGATCAAGTGTTTAAACGCCACCAACGAAACTAGATCATCAAATTTTTAAATGTTCAGGAGAGAATTCCAGGACCACGGAGCTGAGTAACTACAACTATTTCTACCATGGCTTTTAGCCATACTGTTTGGTACTGTAGTATTATGGACCAAATAAAGATGGAAGATGGACAGGAAAGAGTGGCTGTTAGATTTCCCCTTAAGGATAGATTTCCCCATCTTCACCCACCGGTATTGGTCAGTGAAAACTGTTGTCACCCTTCCCTTCAAACACCCTCCTTTTTCCCCATATGATGTCCGGGGCTTTAACAGGTGACTGTTGCCATGGAGATGTTCCAAGTTCTCATGGTGTGTGTTTTTCCCCATATGATGTCCGGGGCTTTAACAGGTGACTGTTGCCATGGAGATGTTCCAAGTTCTCATGGTGTGTGTTTTTCCCCATATGATGTCCGGGGCTTTAACAGGTGACTGTTGCCATGGAGATGTTCCAAGTTCTCATGGTGTGTGTGTTTCCCCTCCACAGCCAGTGACTTTTATAAGCCTATGGTATCACATTGTCTAATGTCTAGCAACCCATCAGGGGGCCTTGGAAGACTGTATTTTACAGGCATCTTTGCCTTCTGTTCTGGTCTGACCAGTAACACTAATGGAGGTTCCCAGAAATGCATATCTGATGTGCAAAGATATTATATTACTCTCTCCTTTCCCACATGTGCAGTGTGAATAAGTTCTCTATGCTTTTTTTTTTGTTCTCTGCTGCAGTGCATTTAGCACAAAAACACACAAGCTGCGGTTTTCTTTTCAGTTACCTGACAAGCATAGAAACTAAAGTGTGTAAAAAAACAAATAATGAAGCAATCACTTATAGTATCCAACTTATATACTGCTCGTCTCAAAACTAACATCAGGTCTTTCCTGTAAGCCTTATTAATTCAGTTCTGATTAAGACGGAGTACAGTTATATTTTCAAAGCAGTTACATAATTTGCCTGATTGCCATATTAATTTCACCCATCTTTCAACGCTCGTGCTGTGGTCTGTCGAATATCTGCTGAGCAGGTTCCTGCTATGTCCCAAGGCCTCATAAGCCCACAGACAACCTTCACAGCTATTGCGTGGGTATGGAAAAATGGAAGTGATGAACTCGTTTAGTGGTCCAAGCACACGTGTTAGAAACATATAGAAGTCTAGTGAAGGTTTCAGTATGTTCCCTGCCCACCCCCCCCCCCGCGCCATTTTTTTTTCTCTCTCTCTACACCTCGTTTTATTCAAAATGTTCTGTTTGTCATTTGACTGTGAGCAGGGCTACCACTTTACCCAGTTTTACAGCTCTTTTTTTAATGGCCGACCCTCATGATGTTAAGGAGTACTTTACTGTGGGTTCTTTCTGGCCCCAAGGCCCACACAACTCCCTCCCCCCCCTCCCCGGGTTTGTGAGGGAATGGTTGTGGTTTCATTTTTATTGCCCTCCGCAAGGAACCTGGAGGGCCTAGCATTCTGGGTAAAGTAACAGTCATAGAATAAAGCCAGCATGAGAAGATGGGGAAAACATGAATTTCACACAAAGAACTTAAGCTTAACCACTCAGGGATGGAGCTTTGGTTTTTATTTTATCCAGCACGTAATCACAAAAAAAGCTTCAAATGGCTTGGTGGTTTTCTTCCAGACACTACTGTGATCGCAGCAATGCCTGGTTATCCCTTGTTCCTGCTGATGCTGCTTAAAGGGTGAGAAAACAATCCAAGCATGATGTCAGGTCATTACAGGCCTGAGTACAAACAACCAATGCCATTATGCTTCACAGGGCTGGCCCGGCTCCAAGGTGCCTTAAGCTCATCAAGCAAATGCGCCTCAGAGATCAAACTGGTGAAAATGAGGTCTACTTTATATACATGCCCATTTTGCTATTCCAAATGAATGATAAATACATGCAGGACATGTTGGTTCCGTATAGTTACTTACGTTCTCCTCACATGTTGAGGATATGCTCTATCGTTCATATTGTTTTGTGAGATGCTGCTTGACATTTGAACGTGGTAAAGGTTGTAGTTCAGCCGCAGATATCCGCTTCTACATTTGTACCCTTCAAGCGCTCAGTGGCAGCTCGCTACTTATCCCTGGATAGACAGGCCCACGACGGAACCATTGAGGTACACTACTTAACCCTGGACAGACAGGCCCACGACGGAACCATTGAGGTACACTACTTAACCCTGGACAGACAGGCCCACGACGGAACCATTGAGGTCACTACTTATCCCTGGATAGACAGGCCCACGACGGAGCCATTGAGGTACACTACTTAACCCTGGACAGACAGGCCCACGACGGAACCATTGAGGTCACTACTTAACCCTGGATAGACAGGCCCACGACGGAACCATTGAGGTCACTACTTAACCCTGGATAGACAGGCCCACGACGGAACCATTGAGGTCACTACTTAACCCTGGACAGACAGGCCCACGACGGAACCATTGAGGTCACTACTTAACCCTGGATAGACAGGCCCACGGCGGAACCATTGAGGTCACTACTTAACCCTGGACAGACAGGCCCACGACGGAACCATTGAGGTCACTACTTAACCCTGGATAGACAGGCCCACGACGGAACCATTGAGGTCGCTACTTAACCCTGGATAGACAGGCCCACGACGGAACCATTGAGGTCGCTACTTAACCCTGGATAGACAGGCCCACGACGGAACCATTGAGGTCACTACTTAACCCTGGACAGACAGGCCCACGACGGAACCATTGAGGTCGCTACTTATCCCTGGACAGACAGGCCCACGACGGAACCATTGAGGTCGCTACTTAACCCTGGACAGACAGGCCCACGACGGAGCCATTGAGGTCACTACTTAACCCTGGATAGACAGGCCCACGACGGAACCATTGAGGTCACTACTTATCCCTGGACAGACAGGCCCACGACGGAGCCATTGAGGTACACTACTTAACCCTGGACAGACAGGCCCACGACGGAACCATTGAGGTCGCTACTTAACCCTGGACAGACAGGCCCACGACGGAGCCATTGAGGTACACTACTTAACCCTGGACAGACAGGCCCACGACGGAGCCATTGAGGTCACTACTTAACCCTGGACAGACAGGCCCACGACGGAGCCATTGAGGTACACTACTTAACCCTGGACAGACAGGCCCACGACGGAACCATTGAGGTCGCTACTTAACCCTGGACAGACAGGCCCACGACGGAGCCATTGAGGTCACTACTTAACCCTGGACAGACAGGCCCACGACGGAACCATTGAGGTCGCTACTTAACCCTGGACAGACAGGCCCACGACGGAGCCATTGAGGTACACTACTTAACCCTGGACAGACAGGCCCACAACGGAGCCATTGAGGTACACTACTTAACCCTGGACAGACAGGCCCACGACGGAGCCATTGAGGTCACTACTTAACCCTGGACAGACAGGCCCACGACGGAGCCATTGAGGTACACTACTTAACCCTGGACAGACAGGCCCACGACGGAGCCATTGAGGTCACTACTTAACCCTGGATAGACAGGCCCACGACGGAGCCATTGAGGTCACTACTTAACCCTGGACAGACAGGCCCACGACGGAGCCATTGAGGTCACTACTTAACCCTGGACAGACAGGCACTCGACGGAGCCGTCGGTGTCGCTGCTGAGATCTTCTTTCACTTGATTGGCCGAACCTGCCAGCACACCCCTCCATTACACCATGCTCTGAAACTCTCTAGGCAGACGTAACTCTGTTGTGCGAGCGATCACATAATAATCGTCTCTCCTTTCCTAATAGAGGCCACAGGGCTTCACATTGTTAGATTTCAATTTAGCCTATGATGTTATTGATCATCGTTTTTTATTGAAAAAACTCACTTATTATGGCTTTACATCACATGGTAGGAGAGTTACTTATCCAATAGAACTGAGTATACTTCAATGGAAGCTTCTCTTGCATCAGATATGTACAGTGCGATATCCCGCAAGGCAGTTGCCTTTGGCCGTTACTCTTCATTTTTTTAAACAAATGATTTGCCACTTGTCTTACAAGAAGCTACAATGACTATGTATGCTGATGTGTTACAGTCAGTGGCAGGAAAGGTCATTAACGATAAACTGGTCTTAAATACATCTAAAACCAAAGGCATTGTATTTGGTTCAAAACATTATCTTAGACGTAAACCTCAACTGGAATTGTGTACAAAGGGTGTGACCATTGAACAAGTTGAAACTCCTAGGAGTAACATTGGATGGTCAGATACCATGGTCAAGTCATATTGACAAAGTTGTTGTGAAGATGGGGAGGGGTCTGTTTTATTTAAAAAAAGAGAAACTGTTGTAGTTGTTCAGGCTGTGGTCTTGTCCCATCTTGATTTATGGTCAGGTGCAGTAAAGAAAGACCTAAAGCGAAGCTGCAGCTGGCTCAAAACAGAGCAGCATTCCTTGGCCTTAATGCCCCTTAACTGCACACACAGAACGAACATCAACAACATGCATGATAGTCTCATGTTTGAGGAGAAATAATATGTGTGTTGAAAATGTATAACCAGTTCAAAACAGACATACAGTTGAAGTCGAAAGTTTACATACACTTTAGCCAAATACATTTCAACTCAGTTTTTCATAATTCCTGACATTTAATCCTGGGTTGGTAGTAAAAATTCTCTGTCTTAGGTCAGTTAGGATCACCACTTTATTTTAAGAATGTGAAGTGTCAAAATAATAGTAGAGAGAATGATTTATTTCAGCTTTTATTTCTTTCATCACATTCCCAATGGGTCAGAAGTTTACATACACTCAATTAGTATTTGGTAGCATTGCCTTTAAATTGTTTAACTTGAGTCAAATGTTTCAGGTAGCCTTCCACAAGCTTCCTACAATAAATTGGGTGAATTTTGGCACATTCCTCCTGACAGACGTGGTGTAACGGAGTCAGGTTTGTAGGCCTCCTTGCTCACACGCTTTCTCAGTTCTGCCGACAAATTTTCTATAGGATTGAGGTCAGGGCTTTGTGATGGCCACTCCAATACCTTGACTTTGTTGTCCTTAAGCCATTTTGCCACAACTTTGGAAGTATGCTTGGGGTCATTGTCCATTTGGAAGACCCATTTGTGACCAAGCTTTAACTTCCTGACTGATGTCTTGAGATGTTGCTTCAATATATCCACATACTTTTCCCTCCTCATGATGCAATCAGTTTTGTGAAGTGCACCAGTCCTTCTTGCAGCAAAGTACCCCCACAACATGATGCTGCCACCCCCGTGCTTCACGGTTGGGATGGTGTTCTTCGGCTTGCAAGCATCCCCCTTTTTCCTCCAAACATAATGATGGTCATTATGGCCAAACAGTTCTATTTTTGTTTCATTGGACCAGAGGACATTTCTCCAAAAAGTACTATCTTTGTCCCCATGTGCAGTTGCAAACCGTAGTCTGGCTTTTTTATGGCGGTTTTGGAGCAGGGGCTTCTTCCTTGCTGAGCGACCTTTCAGGTTATGTCGATATAGGACTCGTTTTACTGTGGATATAGATACTTTTGTACCGGTTTCCTCCAGCATCTTCACAAGGTCCTTTGCTGTTCTGGGATTGATTTGCACGTTTCACACCACATTACGTTCAAATATAGGAGACAACGCATCTCCTTCCTGAGCAGTGTGACTGCTGCGTGGTCCCGTGGTGTTTATACTTGCGTACTATTGTTTGTACAGATGAACGTGGTACCTTCAGGCATTTGGAAATTGCACCCAAGGATGAACCAGACTTGTGGAGGCCTACAATTTTTTTTCTGAGGTCTTGGATGATTTCTTTTGATTTTCCCATGATGTCAATCAAAGAGGCACTGAGTTTGAAGGTAGGCCTTGAAATACATCCACAGGTACACCTCCAATTGACTCAAATGATGTCAATTAGCCTATCAGAAGCTTCTAAAGCCATGACATAATTTTCTGGAATTTTCCAAGCTGCTTAAAAGGCACAGTCAACTTGGTGTATGTAAACTTCTGGCCCACTGGAATTGTGATACAGTGAATTCTAAGTGAAATAATCTGTCTGTAAACAATTGTTGGAAAAATGACTTGTGTCATGCACGAAGTAGATGTCCTAACTGACTTGCCCAAACTATAGTTTGTTAACAAGACATTTGTGGAGTTGAAAAACGAGTTTATGACTCCAACCGAAGTGTATGTAAACTTCCGACTTCAACTGTACATACCTCAGACACACCACTATGGGTTCCTTCATGGTACCCAAAACAAAAACAGATTTAATGCGTCACTTAGTTATCATCTATAGAACCATGTCATGGTGGAATGCTCTGCTACCAGAAGTTACTCAGTTATCTATAGAGTCATGTCATGGTGGAATGATCTGATACCAGAGGTTACTCAGTTATCTATAGAGTCATGTCATGGTGGAATGATCTGATACCAGAAGTTACTCAGTTATCTATAGAGTCATGTCATGGTGGAATGATCTGCTACCAGAAGTTACTCAGTTATCTATAGAGTCATGGTGGAATGATCTGCTACCAGAAGTTACTCAGTTATCTATAGAGTCATGGTGGAATGACCTGATACCAGGAGTTACTCAGTTATCTATAGAGTCATGGTGGAATGATCTGCTACCAGAAGTTACTCAGTTATCTATAGAGTCATGTCATGGTGGAATGATCTGCTACCAGAAGTTACTCAGTTATCTATAGAGTCATGTCATGGTGGAATGATCTGCTACCAGAAGTTACTCAGTTATCTATAGAGTCATGGTGGAATGATCTGCTACCAGAAGTTACTCAGTTATCTATAGAGTCATGTCATGGTGGAATGCTCTGCTACTAGAAGTTACTCAGTTATCTATAGAGTCATGTCATGGTGGAATGCTCTGCTACCAGAAGTTACTCAGTTATCTATAGAGTCATGGTGGAATGATCTGCTACCAGAAGTTACTCAGTTATCTATAGTCATGGTGGAATGATCTGCTACTAGAAGTTACTCAGTTATCTATAGAGTCATGGTGGAATGATCTGCTACCAGAAGTTACTCAGTTATCTATAGAGTCATGGTGGAATGATCTGCTACCAGAAGTTACTCAGTTATCTATAGAGTCATGGTGGAATGATCTGCTACCAGAAGTTACTCAGTTATCTATAGAGTCATGGTGGAATGATCTGCTACCAGAAGTTACTCAGTTATCTATAGAGTCATGGTGGAATGATCTGCTACTAGAAGTTACTCAGTTATCTATAGTCATGGTGGAATGATCTGCTACCAGAAGTTACTCAGTTATCTATAGAGTCATGGTGGAATGATCTGCTACTAGAAGTTACTCAGTTATCTATAGAGTCATGGTGGAATGATCTGCTACCAGAAGTTACTCAGTTATCTATAGAGTCATGGTGGAATGATCTGCTACCAGAAGTTACTCAGTTATCTATAGAGTCATGGTGGAATGATCTGCTACCAGAAGTTACTCAGTTATCTATAGAGTCATGGTGGAATGATCTGCTACTAGAAGTTACTCAGTTATCTATAGTCATGGTGGAATGATCTGATACCAGAAGTTACTCAGTTATCTATAGAGTCATGGTGGAATGATCTGCTACCAGAAGTTACTCAGTTATCTATAGAGTCATGTCATGGTGGAATGATCTGCTACCAGAAGTTACTCAGTTATCTATAGAGTCATGGTGGAATGCTCTGCTACCAGAAGTTACTCAGTTATCTATAGAGTCATGTCATGGTGGAATGATCTGCTACTAGAAGTTACTCAGTTATCTATAGAGTCATGTTATGGTGGAATGATCTGCTACCAGAAGTTACTCAGTTATCTATAGAGTCATGGTGGAATGATCTGCTACCAGACGTTACTCAGTTATCTATAGAGTCATGTTATGGTGGAATGCTCTGATACCAGAAGTTACTCAGTTATCTATAGAGTCATGGTGGAATGATCTGCTACCAGAAGTTACTCAGTTATCTATAGAGTCATGTTATGGTGGAATGCTCTGATACCAGAAGTTACTCAGTTATCTATAGAGTCATGTCATGGTGGAATGCTCTGCTACTAGAAGTTACTCAGTTATCTATAGAGTCATGGTGGAATGATCTGCTACCAGAAGTTACTCAGTTATCTATAGAGTCATGTTATGGTGGAATGCTCTGATACCAGAAGTTACTCAGTTATCTATAGAGTCATGGTGGAATGATCTGCTACCAGAAGTTACTCAGTTATCTATAGAGTCATGTTATGGTGGAATGCTCTGATACCAGAAGTTACTCAGTTATCTATAGAGTCATGTCATGGTGGAATGCTCTGCTACTAGAAGTTACTCAGTTATCTATAGAGTCATGGTGGAATGATCTGCTACCAGAAGTTACTCAGTTATCTATAGAGTCATGGTGGAATGATCTGCTACCAGAAGTTACTCAGTTATCTATAGAGTCATGGTGGAATGATCTGCTACCAGAAGTTACTCAGTTATCTATAGAGTCATGGTGGAATGCTCTGCTACTAGAAGTTACTCAGTTATCTATAGAGTCATGGTGGAATGATCTGCTACCAGAAGTTACTCAGTTATCTATAGAGTCATGGTGGAATGATCTGCTACCAGAAGTTACTCAGTTATCTATAGAGTCATGGTGGAATGATCTGCTACTAGAAGTTACTCAGTTATCTATAGAGTCATGTCATGGTGGAATGCTCTGCTACTAGAAGTTACTCAGTTATCTATAGAGTCATGGTGGAATGATCTGCTACCAGAGGTTACTCAGTTATCTATAGAGTCATGTCATGGTGGAATGATCTGATACCAGAAGTTACTCAGTTATCTATAGAGTCATGGTGGAATGCTCTGCTACTAGAAGTTACTCAGTTATCTATAGAGTCATGGTGGAATGCTCTGCTACTAGAAGTTACTCAGTTATCTATAGAGTCATGTTGGAATGATCTGCTACCAGACGTTACTCAGTTATCTATAGAGTCATGGTGGAATGCTCTGCTACCAGAAGTTACTCAGTTATCTATAGAGTCATGTCATGGTGGAATGATCTGCTACCAGAAGTTACTCAGTTATCTATAGAGTCATGTCATGGTGGAATGATCTGATACCAGAAGTTACTCAGTTATCTATAGAGTCATGTCATGGTGAAATGCTCTGCTACCAGAAGTTACTCAGTTATCTATAGAGTCATGTCATGGTGGAATGATCTGCTACCAGAAGTTACTCAGTTATCTATAGAGTCATGTTGGAATGCTCTGCTACCAGAAGTTACTCAGTTATCTATAGAGTCATGTTGGAATGATCTGCTACCAGAAGTTACTCAGTTATCTATAGAGTCATGTTGGAATGATCTGCTACTAGAAGTTACTCAGTTATCTATAGAGTCATGTTATGGTGGAATGCTCTGCTACCAGAAGTTACTCAGTTATCTATAGAGTCATGTTATGGTGGAATGATCTGCTACCAGAAGTTACTCAGTTATCTATAGAGTCATGTCATGGTGAAATGCTCTGCTACCAGAAGTTACTCAGTTATCTATAGAGTCATGTCATGGTGGAATGATCTGCTACCAGAAGTTACTCAGTTATCTATAGAGTCATGGTGGAATGATCTGCTACCAGAAGTTACTCAGTTATCTATAGAGTCATGGTGGAATGCTCTGCTACCAGAAGTTACTCAGTTATCTATAGAGTCATGGTGGAATGATCTGCTACCAGAAGTTACTCAGTTATCTATAGAGTCATGGTGGAATGATCTGCTACCAGAAGTTACTCAGTTATCTATAGAGTCATGGTGGAATGATCTGCTACCAGAAGTTACTCAGTTATCTATAGAGTCATGGTGGAATGATCTGCTACCAGAAGTTACTCAGTTATCTATAGAGTCATGTTATGGTGGAATGATCTGCTACCAGAGGTTACTCAGTTATCTATAGAGTCATGTCATGGTGGAATGCTCTGCTACCAGAAGTTACTCAGTTATCTATAGAGTTCATGGTGGAATGATCTGCTACCAGAAGTTACTCAGTTATCTATAGAGTCATGGTGGAATGATCTGCTACCAGAAGTTACTCAGTTATCTATAGAGTCATGGTGGAATGATCTGCTACCAGAAGTTACTCAGTTATCTATAGAGTCATGGTGGAATGATCTGCTACCAGAAGTTACTCAGTTATCCTAGAGGTCATGGTGGAATGATCTGCTACCAGAAGTTACTCAGTTATCTATAGAGTCATGTCCTGGGAATGATCTGCTACCTAGAAGGTACTCAGTTATCTATTAGAGTCAGGTGGAATGATCTGCTACCAGAAGTTACTCATTATCTATGAGTCATGTGGAATGATCTGCTATCCAAAAAAAACCGCCCCAAAACCAGAAGTTACTCGTTTCTTATAGAGTCATGTTAGGTGGAAGTGCTCTTCTACCAGAAGTTTACTCGTATCTATAGAGTCATGGGGAATGATCTCTACAGAAGTTCTCAGTTATCTATAGATCATGGTGATAATCTGCTACCAGAAGTTTACTCAAGTTATCTATAGAGGTCTGTATGGTTGAATTCTCTCTACCCAGAATTACTCAGTTATCTATAGAGTCATGTGGAATTATCTGCTAACATAAGTTACTCCGTTTCTATAGATCATGTGGATGATCTGCTACCAAAGTTACTCAGTTATCTATATGTCATGTCATGGTGGAATGATCTGCTACTAGAATTAACTCAGTTATCTATAGAGTCATGGTGGAATATCTGCTACCAGAAGTTACTCAGTTTATCTATAGAGTCATGGTGGAATGATCCTGCTACTAGCGTCTACTCAGTTATCTAGAAGTCATGTCATATGGGGAATGATCTGCTACCAGAATTACTCAGTTATCTATAGCGTCATGTGGAATGATCTGCTATAGAAGTTACTCATTATCTATAGGTCATGGTGGAATGTCTGCCTACTAGAAGTTACTCAGTTATCTATAGAGT